>NC_085844.1:48739051-49057662 GCF_035594765.1 Anolis carolinensis
CTTATACATTTTTCAGGCGAGAGACAGAGGGAGTCTTGTTTAAAGGCCTTTTGGGTTTGGTTTAACTTTGTTATTAAAGGAGAATAAAAGTGGTCAGAATACATATGCATGAAAAGTACAGTAAATGATGTAATAGTTCTACCTTTATAAATCAGGAAGATGAGTCATAACAATGACATTTAGATAACAAATGCTGTTCAGAAAATATATGTTCTTTCTGCCTTGTTAAACAGATTTTGAGAAAGGATCAATACTGTTTTGTGTGACCAAATCTAACTGAAGCCAATATTTCAAAGCAAACCTGTTTAGGACAGCATTGCACTGTAAGCCTAAATTCTCCTTGAAGTGGTAAAATGGTATCTGAGCTGAGCTGATAGTGAATGTTCATATGACAGGATGATTTTCCATTTTTGACTTCTCTTTTAAAAAAAAGTAAAAAAAACTGGCTTGTCAAGAAAATCGGGATCAAAAGTAGATAGTTACACATCATGACAAAAGGAAGAAAGATTTCATAGATGTGCAAAATTTTAAAATGTGGTAAGCTTTATCCATAGGGCAAATTTGGAAATGATTGCTAAAATTTAAATGTAAATAGCATACATCTTATCATAGCAGGGTAGATAGGAAGTCCATGACTCAGTGACTCTCAGACTCTAGTTCTCCAGATGTTTTGGACTTCAAATCCTAGAAATCTTAACTGCCTTGGCCATTGATTAGGGATTCGGGGAGCTGAAGTCCAAAACACCTGAAAGACAAGAATTAGATGAACATTTATATGACTGGTGTGCCCTATAGCACTATCATTCAATCTGTTATCTGTAGATGACCATATCCAAGACCTTTCCTGCTCTCCTTTTTGATTATTATTTCATTTTATTCAGGACAAATACTGTACATCCGTTCAGAGGGATGACACTTTCCAACAGAGGATTGTTCTCTGTCAGAGCTTGAACAAGTTAATTGTTTTGAGCTTAGTCCCCAGAATTCCCCATCCTGGCTAGGAAATTCTGAAGGCTGTGAAAAATGACTTATTTCTCTTCAAAATAGGATATATGACATTGCTGCTAGGATCTTCCTTACCAACATTTTTGATTGTTTGTGGTGGGGTCTTTCAGTAAAGAAGCATAATGGAAACTTTTGATTTTGGTCAGAAATAGGGTTCAGGTAAGACTCGCGTTTACCATTTCAGTGAGGATTATGGCTTGAATCCTACTGAGTGCTGATGATTCGTAAAGCCAATTAGAAGGATATTGACAAACTGGAACATTTTCATAGGATGGTGATCAAAATGGTCAAAGGTCTGGAAACCAAGCACTACAAGGAGTGGTTTAGTGAACTGGATATAATTGGTTGTTTTTCTGGTGCTCCAAAGTCTATGATGATGCTTTCCAAATTCTGGTTTCCCAGGTATTTGGGACGTCAGCTCCTAGAATCTCTGATCATTGACAAAGGTGGCTGATGCTTCTGGGGTCTGAAGTCCAAAATGCCTGGAGAACCAAGGTTTGGGAATCACTAGATATGAACCAATAAAAGAAAAAAGAAAAAAAATATTCCACTACAACATTATGAAGTGCCTTCTTATGGTAAGAGCTGTTCAAAAGTGAAAGAGACTGGCTGAGGTGTGGAATCTCCTTCTTTGAAGTGTTTGGCCATCTTTCAGGAGTGCTTTAGTTGTATATTTTTGTGTGTCAGGTGGTTCTTGTGATCCCTTCCAATTCTATAATTTCTTAAATGTTGGCATTTTGGAAAGAGATGAGACTATATCCAAGATCTTATTGTTCTAGTCAACTTTTTTGGGTAGAACTTCCAACACCAGCAAAGTTATATTCTTAACACTGTGAGAAGTCAAACTATACAGAATCTGCACCAGATATAAAACTATCTGTTGAATGCTGTTGCTTAAAACATCAAGGATATTTCAACAAAGAGTTATAATTCCTGTGAAACAGGCTGTGTTCAAAGGTCTGAAGCAGCAATAAAACTGTGAAGGGCATCACTATTTACCATGATGTTACCTCCTCCAGGGGCAGCAAAATGATTAATGAAAAAGTAGGCCAAAATAATAGAATCAAAGAGCAAGAAGAAAAGTAGCAGTGAAATAAATGATATAAAATCCATTCAAGCAGAGTTTAAAACCTTTAGGGGAGAAAGAGGCCTCTATTAAGAAATGGTGAAGAGCTAGTGGGAATGTAAAAATTATATGCTGAAAAAATGTTCTGTAGCAGATACTTCTGACTTTTAAAAAGATAGAAACTTATTGGAGTTGAGGAAAATTGTGCTCAGAAATGTTTAACAGTACATTTGTCTCTCCAACTTTTTTATTTTAAAACTCAAGAAATAGGGCAAGCAAGTACAAAAAGTCTGAGGGATCATAATTTAAAAATGCAGAGGTAATTAAAAGTGTAATGGTCCAGAGATGTTTAAAAGGTGAATTGTCAGTCTTGGAGGCCTCTAGGAGAGGTACCTCTTCACATGCTAGAAGAAGGGTGGTCTTGTAGCTAGAAGCTACAAAAACATTCATGAAGGTCTTAGGTCTACGATTTATCCTGCATCCACCTTATTATATCATTAATTTCTTTTTAAAATGTAAATCTAATTGTATGTCTATTTTACTGACATTTATACTAAATTTTGAAGAGGTTATTTTGGATTACAACTCTAGAATCCATCATTCAGCACCTAGAGAGTACTGGATATTCTCTACCAATAGGTGAAGTGGCTGCTATTTCTCCTCCCCAAAATGCCAAGGTGCCAAGCTACCCTTACATATGGATCCACCCCCCAATAGAAATCCTGTTAATCCCAATTAGAATAGATCCATTTAACCCATTGTTGAATGTCAGTCAAGTGGTAAAGCTCAGGTCAAGTGGTCAGTCAAGTGGTAAAGCTATCTAATTCAATGGTGGAGTATATATATGTCTAGTCAATCAATTAAAACAGTTGGATTATATGACCTAACAAATGAGATTTTTAAGTTTCATAATTTCTGGTTGTCTAGCACTCCCTTCATCCTTTCAAATGAACATTAGAATAAACTCAATTATTTCCTCAGTTTTAGCCTGAACTTTAAAGTAGCAGTCCAAGATACTAACATATCTTCCTAATATAGGTAGAGCATCTTGAATAACTCCTTCAATGTTCAGAAAACAGATTCACCATTCCATTGATGTGGAAACCACCAGTCACTGCTAGAAAGGTTCAGAAAGTACTGGCTCAATGCAGATTTTGGGAAGAAGCTTGGACAGTATGCATCATAAGTTCCTTGTATTTAAGAAGAAAAGTAGCAAAATGTTTTGGGCTATCCCTGCATTCATCCTGAAGGGTATACATATGTCTGTGGAAGTTTATATTTAAAGATTTTTTCCCAGTCTGGAGATGTTTACTAATCCTATTTGGGAAATGGCAAACCTGGCAACTCTTTTATGTTTAATTCTTGGTGTATTATAATTTTTTTTAAAAATGAAAAGAAATCCAACTTTGTATGACTCACATTGCAGAATTATCATAGGTTGACACCACTTTAATTGCCATAGCTCCATCCTATGAAATTCTGACATTTGTAGTTTGTTGTGACAGAGAAGGGTAAATATACCACAAAACAACAAATTCCAAAATCCATAGCATTGTGCCACGGCAGTCAATCAGACTGCTATAATTATCCTGTGAGGATTCAGCCTCAGTCTAATATCAGGTGTAATATCTATGTTGTGATTGGTTTTTCCTTCAGCTCTCCATCCAACCTGGGGAAGCTAATGCAATTCCTGGTTTTGGGGTGGCGGGAGGGGGGAGATAATGGAAAGTAATAAGCATGCCTCTCTAGAGAAACCAAAAGTCACATAGAGGCCCTTTGTGCTGCAAAACTTCAATCATCCCCTGACACAATGCCTAGTGCTAAGAGCTGCTAACAATATTTGTGTGGTGGGAATAGCAAAGAAGAACTGGGTTATGTTCTGAGGGTGATTCTTATGTCAAATTACAAGTTAATACATACTTATACCAATTGCAATTCCATCAAATTTAATATGATTTCAGGTTACAGTGCTTTACTGAGATGGAAATTTAGGTACTTACTTTGCTGAATCCCTAATATAAAGGAACAATGATTAACTTAATGAAGAATATAACCAATATTTGCCATTGGCTAACTCTTAAAAGTCTCTTTGATGTCCTAGTATGGTTATTGATTAGTTTTGTATTATCTTCATACTTAAAGGTCAGAAAACACCAGCAATTGAATCATGACCTATATATTTTTTTAAAAACAAAAATATTATTGCCTCATATAATACTATCTAGATGGGTGGGCTATCTAATGGGAGATCACCAAAGCTGATGGTCTCCTTCCTTCAGTACCTTTGTTTCTAATTTTTTGTGGAATATAGGAGAGAGAGGCCCCCCCCCCCCTTACCACATCTCATGGGGGAAGCGTCCGCTGCTCAGCTGCCCCCTACATTGATCCCTATGCAACAAGGGAAGCCAATTCCTCTCCATTTCTACCACGAATTCCCAGCAGAAGTAGATCTACATCATGGAATGGGATCCAGCAGACTCCATGGCTGAAACAGGGCGAAAGCAGTGCAAGACAGGGAATTTTGCCCAAGTCTATCCCTGGAAACTAGATGAATGTGGACCTATTGCTGTGTGTTATTTGTCAAGTCTGCATTTGAAAAAATTGGATGTATAATCAACTCCACACAAATGTACCAAAGTCAGTTAACCAACACTTTGTGTCCCCAAAGATAGCTCGTAGATCCAGATGACTCATCTACTCTTTTTAATATGCATCAGATTTAGGAAACGTGTGCGGTTCATGAATGGATGTTAATTCATCTAAACATCTTTCATGTACGTTAGATCGCTTAAATCAATGAGATAGAGAGAAATTCTTAATCAGGGCTTCTGCAAAGTTACAAAGATGGGGGAAGCTGCTGCAGTAAGGACCTTGAAGCAATTGAATGTAGCTCTTCCAAGGTCATTTGTTTGTTGTCTTTGTTGGATTTCCATTTTATGCTGATTAGGATTTCCATTTGAAACATTTTTTCAAGGTAACTCTGAATATTATCTTTCAAAACTTTCATTCTTCAAGATCTTAATAAAATAATGTTAAATTATTGATTTGCTAGATTTGCTGCATTTCCATCCCTCCAAAAATATGGCTGAACTCCATGGATGTCCTGACTAACACTAGAATTAACTTGATTAAAACTGAAATTAACTCCATAGATCTCTTGATAACACTGAAATTAATTCATTAGGAGTGGGGTACCTTTTTGTGCAGACTGAGAAGTCCAAGGGGAAAAAGATTAGAATTGGAAAAGATCCATCATATTAATTTGTGCATACTCAGATTTTGTTCTAGTATGCTATTTCCATCTTTTTCAGATGTACGAAACTAGTGAGGTCTTCTCTGGAGTAAAGCACTGAGCTTCCTTTCTCCCAGGATTGGAATCTAAGGCAGATAACAAGTCAGGTTAATATATTCCAACTTAACAATAGCTTATACATATAAAAATACAAGTTAAACCAAGTATGTTATGAAGACATCTGTAAAAACATTTTAAATAATAAGTTACCAGTACAATACAATACAACTCAATATTTGATATTCATTTCTTCACTTTCCCATGTACCAAAAAATATCTCCCTCCACCAGAAAATTCTTTAGTGTGGTTCTATGGTATGCTTCTAAACCAAATATAGTCCAAATATATGACTATCCAAATACAAGACTATATACAGTGTCAGGTTTCCAGAGTAATTATGTTGGAATATTTCTCCCACAGAGAAGGGGCTCATACTGTTTTCAAAAATGTGCATCCCTTTAAAAATATCAGGCATGTATTTGTTGGGACTTAGTAAAAAAAAAAAAAAGGCTTAGCCTCTTTATGGGAAAGGCTGCTGAGAGGGATATTCCATAATCTGGTAACTAAGGGTATAAGGAAGGCCAAGCAAAGGAAGATAGATGCTTTTGAACTGTGGTGTTGGAGGAAAAAATTTGAGTGTGCCTTGGACCACAAGAAGATCAAACCAGTCCATTCCACAGGAAATAAAGCCTGAATGCTCACTGGAGGGAAGGATATTAAAGGCAAAGATGAAATACTTTGGCCACATAATGATAAGACAGGATAGCTTGGAGAAGGAATAACATTGGGGAAAATGGAAGGAAAAAGGAAGAGTGGCCAACCAAGGGCAAGATGGATGGATGCTATTCTTGAAGCGACTGGCTTGACCTTGAAGGAGCTGGAGGTGGTGACTGCCGACAGGGAGCACTGATGTGGTCTGGTCCATGAGGTCACGAAGAGTTGAAAATGACTGAACAAATAAACAACAGTAAGGGGCATAATGCAATTTGCCAGTTTTATTTAGGAAGAAAGCAACAAGAAATTTTAATAATAATCTTCCAACTACAAGAAATTCTTCCAAAACAGCAGTTTTCAAAAATTATTCATAGAATAGGGTTTGTTCTGTGCTAGATTCTCATGTATGCATGGGCGTTTCACAGAAAACAGCATCTGCTTCTCAGGGAAATCGGTTTTCTATGACAAAGAAAACAAAACAAAGACAAAAACACATTCTTGCTTATAAATATTTTCTATGTAGTAAATATTGTTCTCTGTCTACAAAAGGCACATGTGAATTTTGCAAATAAAAAGTCCCTACTTGCAATTTTTTAATTGTGTAAGTACACTTTTTAGCCACTGCTGAAGTGTGGGAATGCAAGGTTAGTGTTGAATTCATCCAAACTGTGAACCTGACCCTTTGGAGGGATTGTAGCAATTGAAAATAATAATAATAATAATAATAATAATAATAATAATAATAATAATAATAATAATAGCAAAATAACTGCAAAAGGCCACCCTGCTGGGATCTGCGCACATCATCCGAAAAAACACTTGGGAAGTGTTCGACTTGGGATTTTGTGATATGAAATCCAGCATGTCTATCTTGTTTGCTGTGTCATACAATAAAGTAATGATAATAATAATAATAATAATAATAATAATAATAATAATAAAATTATTCTTATTATTTTGTTGCCTTTTTTCATCAATGAGCACAACAAAAGACAGTAATTCCAATAATGTGCATGGATTGTAAAAGATCCTTGCTCAAAGGTAAAAGAATAAAGAAATGAGGAGAAATGGTAGCAAGGTGAAATGGAGGAAGAATACAGTCGGCTGGGGTTTGGTTCTAGGACAACCCATGGATATAAAAATCTGCTAATGCTCAAGTCCCATTGTATAAGTTGATGTAATAAAATAGTGCCTTTTAAAAAAAAAGGTAAAATCAAAGTTTGATTAGAATCTGTGGACATGGAAGGCCAACTGTATATATCTGTCACAAGCAATCAAGCAAGGGAACTGTGAATTGCCAATCCTACATGCAAAGTACTAGCTTTGAGGAAGCATTTGAAGGAAACAAAACATGAGTTTTTGATTGGTTGCCATGAGGTAGAAAACCATATTGTGTAGTAGAGATGCAGCAGTAGTTTGAAGAAAATTATGATTGCAGCATTGGCCTCCACCCCCACCCCCGCTGCCCCCCTTTGCAGTATCCATTTAACATGTGAATATATATTATTCACCTTAACCATGGGTACGCATTCAGCTCAGATTTACTTAAATCCACTTTTTCTATCCTTTGGTATTGTAAAGTCAAGCTACTGGCAGTCAGCTTCCATTTTCCAGGCATCTCTCCAAAATGGTTTTGAAAGGCATAATCTGTGCTAGTTTTAAACCTTAATAACATAGGTCTCTTCTCTGATTCTCATGTATTTCCTATGTCCAAGGCAGACTCTCTTCTAAAATACCAAGGACTGTAAATGACTGCCTTCATCTTGAATGGGAGGGAAATAATTCTGTTTTCTCCTTCACTTTTTTGTAAGCCAGGCTATTAAAGGCTGACAGGTCTCCCTGGATCTGTATGCAGCTTATGCCCAGAAATGAAATATAATGCAAAAATCATCATCATGGGCTTAGAGAAAACAATACTACTGCCCTGGCAGCTGTGATCAAAGCTATTTCTGCTGCTCTCAAAGGTAGCAATCCCCAGGTGGCAATCAGGTTTTATAAAAAGGGATTTACAGATTGTATTCAGAGTGCTCTTCAGCCAGAAGAAATAACAATAATAAGATCTTGCAAAATCTACCCCAGGCATGGCTAAGAAAGTGAATTATTGAGATATTAACCATTTCCCCCCAAAAGTTGTTTTTCAATGCAAAACAAAAACTTCGCTAGACAAAGTGCATTTCAGGGTTTAATCTGTCACAGACAAGTCTGTTATCTTGTCTTGAGAGCATTTCTCTTCTTTTGGTTAAGCTTTGGTTTCTTTGATTATGTGACATAATCTTTTGTGAGAATATGAAGAATCCTGAACCTGTACTGGTTCAGTTGTGAAAGAGAGAATAGATAAAGGTCCACTTTGATTATAGTGTATCTGATGGATACTGATTTCCCTAGGAATGTTCACTTTGGGCTGATTCAATGAACACAGTAACTTCTGTTTAGCTGAATGTCCCTGATCCATGATATGAAGCCACAACAGTCAAAGCAGTTTGGTTTAGTCTATAGAAATAAATCAGTTTACAAATAAGCTTATTTTTAAAAAGTATTTTTACATTTGCACAGCCTCTCATTCATCCTCATGCTCTGTTCAGTTGGATTTTTTTTGTCAATACCAGGATTGGAAGGATTGTGCAAAAGGATGGAGAAAGAGACCATCAAGTCAAATAATCATTTGACTGGAAGAGGCTTCATATAAAATGAAGCTCAACCCTCTGCTCAGTACAGGATGTCCAGTGAAAGCATTCCCAGCAGATAACCTCTTCTGAAGACAACCTCTCCATTGTGTTGATGAAGGCTTTTGTGGTTGGAATCACAGGGTTGTGTGTTTTCCAGGCTTATGGCCATGTTCCAGAAGCATTCTGGAACATGACCATACAAACTGGAAAACACACAACAACCTCTCCATTGCCAAACGGTTCTTACTGTCAAGAAGTTTCTTCTAATATGCAATTGAAATGTAGTTTCCCATAATTTTGTGGTGTAGAACCCATTCCTGTTATTTGCATATTATTTCTATCTCTGATCCCAAATTTTAATAAGTAAGACTTCATTAACTGAGCTACAGGTATATATTTCCAGTTGCTTTATTATACTGACACTGATTAAGAGCCCTGGTAGCTTTATTATACTCATGTAGCACTGATGCAAATCTATCCAAATAATTTGTGATCTCTCTCTATATATATCTTTTCCTCTTCCTACTGCCCTCTCCCTCCCCCCACACAGTGCATGTTTTGGGGTGAAATTGCCTTTAGATCACAGATATTTATTTGCCAAAAATTCAATTCTTGATGCTTAATAATAAGGATCAGTTCACATGAATACTTTTGTCTTTGTGTTTTCTCTGGCTGCTTTCAAGTGTTCCATTCACAAAGCAAAGGTCACGAAGCCAATACTTTGGCTTTTTCTGCTACTTCTGAAATCACTGTGACAAATTGCCTAGCCATCACAATTATGGGAACCAAGTACAAGCAGTAGCTACTAGGCATGTGCAAATTCTTCAGAATCATTGTTAATCAGAATAAAATCATAACTATTTTGGGTTCCAAACAGGGTTCCGAGGTGGTTTGGTGATTTGGAATTAACCTTCCAATTCGAAGCATTGGAGCCCATTTATTTAATGCCCTTGGAAAACCTTCAGATATATGAGAAAGCATTTTTAATTCAATCAAATTTTGTTTGCAGGGAGGAGCAGCCTAGCCTGGGCTTGCCTCCTTGCCCAATCAGTGCTGAGTCTTGGCAGAAAGGAAAGAGCATTTTCTCTCCAGTGGCTAGCATCCAGGCTTAATAAGAGCTCCACAGGAAGAAACCAAGTCCTGAGCATTTTCTGTCCGGGCTGGGGCTAGCAACAGGCTTAATAAGAGCCCCATAGAAAGAAACCAGGCCCTGAGCATTTTCTGTCCTAGCTGGGGCTAGCAATGGGCTTAATTTCATTAGGATAGCTCAAAAAATGAGGGATGATTGTCCCCATTGACAATAATGTTTTCCTTCATGTGCATGCGCATCTGCCATTAATGAGGTACATACGAAGATTCGGAAGTTTCTGAAGGTTTTGAACTTTTTGCCTTCAAAATTCAGAAATGATTTTAGAAATGAAGCTCCAGCACCCCCTACATTCGAAGAGAGTTTAGAACCATTTTTTTCCTGGATCGCACATGCCTAGTAGCTACTAGCTAGCAACATTGTCTGCGGAGGAGCTGGAGAGTATACTTCATGCTGTCTGGTGTAGGAAATGAACCTTATTTTCAGGAACAGCTTCTGTCTGCTGAAACCAGAGGCTACTTGCAGGTTGTTTAAAAATCACAAGTGCAGACCTCCCTATTGCATGGGTCCGAAATGACAGACCCTTATCCCACTCCTAGTTACGTGATTACTTCTTCTATTTTTGATATTGAAAATTGAGGGCCCTCACTTATGTAGCCATCAAATTAGCATCTGTGTCCAAAAGGGAGATATCGGCAAGCCTAAGAAAGTTATGGTATTTGTTCAATTCATAAAAAGGAAGGATAGGTATGAGGGCAGTTTAACATCAAGCAGGTCAATGAAAATTTGGTACACATATATAAAGCTTCCTTTGCCTACCTTTCATCCTTGACTAAAGTATCAATTTCTTCCAAGAAATTGACCAAAAGGAGTAGGATTGAAGGCTCCCGCTAATGAGAGAGAGAGATATCACTGAATGGTTAGAATGCACCATTGCTGTTCCAATTGGGGGGTTCCATCTCAGTGTGACAATGGATCTACTCTTGGTTGCAGTACAGATTTATAAGGAAACACCCTATAAAGCCCAAGATGCTGAACCAAATTTCCAAAGTGGGTTTAGCTCTTCAAAAATTTAGACACAGAACAACAGTAGAAACAGAGCCAAACCATTAACATAGGATCCAGCATCTACCACTGCTTTGTTGTTACTAGGAAAAGGTGTCAGTCTTGAGCAGTTTTATGTTAGGTAGAGCTGTAAGCCTTTAGTTATTTCATCCTTATATGAAGTAATTCAAAAGTTGCATTGCTTTTGTGTGTGATTATAAGTTTTGGTATTTTTCAAATAGTATTTTTCACATTTCTGAATGTCTTTCACATCTCAAGACTTTTTTCTTAGATTTTTAACAGGGCAAAAAATACTACATCAATGTACGAGATGTAGCAACTTTTACACAAAACTCACATAGCACTGCCTACCTCCCCCCTCCCACCCCCAGCAATTGCAGCAATGAAAAATCTCATGGCAATTGCATTTTTTGGAGATAGAGTATCCCAGCTTGTTTTTTTGGAGAATGGGAACATTTGTAATTATTTATTATATCTTTATAACTAAACACAGATCACGGAACAACAGACTGGTTCAAGATTGGGAAAGGAGTGTGGCAGGGCTGCATACTTTCACCCTCCCTATTCAACTTGTATCATGTGACATGCGGGGCTTGAGGAATCCAAGGCCGGAGTTAAAATTGCTGGAAGAAACATTAACAACCTTAGGTATGCAGATGATACCACTCTGATGGCCGAAAGTGAGGAAGAGCTGAGGAGCCTTATCACCAAGGTGAAAGAAGAAAGTGCAAAAGCTGGGTTGCAGTTAAATGTCAAGAAAACCAAGATCATGGCAACTACACCTATTGATAACTGGCAAATAGAGGGAGAAAACATGGAGGCAGTGACAGACTTTATATTTCTAGGCGTGAAGATCACTGCAGATGCAGACTGCAGCCAGGAAATCAGAAGACGTTTACTTCTTGGGAGGAGCGCAATGGCCAACCTTGACAAAATAGTGAAGAGCAGAGACATCAAACTGGCAACGAAGGTCCGCATAGTCAAAGTAATGGTATTCCCCATAGTAACCTATGGATGCGAGAGCTGGACCATAAGAAAGGCTGAGCAAAGGAAGATAGACACTTTTGAACTCTGGTGCTGGAGGAAAATCCTGAGAGTACCTTGGACCACAAGAAGATCCAACCAGTCCATCCTCCAGGAAATAATGCCCGGTCACTCACTGGTGGGAAGGATATTAAAGGCAAAGCTGAAGTATTTTGGCCACATCATGAGGAAACAGGAAAGCTTGGAAAAGATCACGATGCTAGGGAAAATGGAAGAAAAAAGGAAGAGAGGCCGACCAAGGGCAAGATGGATGGACGGTATCCTTGAAGTGACTGGGTTGACCTTGAAGGAACGGGGGGCGGTGACGGCCGACAGGGAGCTCTGGCGTGGACTGGTCCATGAGGTCACGAAGAGTCAGAGTCGACTAAACAACTGAGCAGCAGCAGCATAACTAAAAACTATTTTCTTTTATAATATATTTATAGTTTAATAAAGTTTGTGTTGTTTACCCTTAACAGTTGTTCTTTAGCTTATCTGAACTGTTTTCCTATCCAACCTATGAGGGAAATGACTCACACATACATTTCCTGTTCACATGGCATACCTCTTAAAAAAAGACTGCTATATTTTCATTGCCATTTTAATGCACATGCATATGTAAGTTTACATGAATATTTCAGTGAAGAGAGAGAAAAACATGGTAGCATAATGGAATGGTGAATGGAATTAAGGTGGATTCAATGAATAAGCAATTTTTCCCCAGTCTGCCTGCTGTGAACGTTACCATATTTGTGTCACACTTTTATTGTATCAACATTGATTCCAGGAAACTTGCTATGGACTGTATGCCAGTGGTTCATGGACTGGTACTGGCCTATGAGACACCACTTTGAGTTTGCTGTATACTGCAACATTTATTGAGAATATGCTTTTGTCTTCAGAACAGTAATTGACCAGGTTTTTCATTATATCTATGGCCCAGAGAATTCAAGGCAGAGGATGAGGTAACTGCATATTGTAGCTCTCTGATTAATTGTCTGTTGCCTGGGGTTGGCCTTTTTCTGAGAACGGTGGTAAATCAAATCCTTAAGTAAGCAACCTTCTACACTTGTTTAACTGGAAGTTCTGTATATTCTGGTAATGAAGATTATTTTCAAGAGAAGGGTATTCTCATACATCATGCACTGCAATATCATTACCTTGGGATATTTTTTTCCTGGAAATGTAGCTTTATAACAAGATTCTCCCTTCATTAAATACAACACAGAGTTTTCGGGCTGGGCTCCTGCTGCCAATGACATCATCTCTGTGTGTTTTGAAATTGCAGGCTTGCAAATACCTGGCACAGAGTGAAATCAAATCGAGTGCAAGGTTGATCTGAAGGTCCCTGGATGCATGAACCAGAAGAGAGTGGTGCATACATATAGTAATTACTTGTATGAAATTATAAATGGAGGCAACTCTGGCCTTTTGTACTCCATGTCATTTTGATATTCCTCCTTTTAATAATGCAAACGTTCTGAGTGTGACCACATGATACTAACCTCCTTTGGTTTCTAGCCCATATTATTATTGCAGCACCAAATGTGCATTTAAATGAGCTCCATTAAAGTGCATAATAAATGCACCAGGAGGTTATCTTCTGAGTTACAGACAGTGATGGCTCATGGGTACCGCTTGCTGGTAGGTATCACCCTTGGCTCTTCTCTATCAGCAGGCTCTCATACCGGCATTGTGAATATTGGTAAGAAGCTGTTTTAAAATACATTCTGTTGCCAGATGCTGTTTTCTTTGGGTCTGTTAAGTAATTTTTCCCTTTCTGCATCATTACAGATTGCCTTGTTTATTATTTTGTAATATTGTCAGGACCCTGGCTGCAGAGCACCAATAACCTTACACAGAGGCCAGTCTCTATCTAATATCTTTATTAAAGAAATATATAAAATCAATAAAAACAAGTGAAGAATATAGTTCAGAAGCAGACCTTTCAGATGAGGTCAAATATAGTCCAGAAATGTATCGTCCAATATAAGATATTAGAGTTCAAAGTTTTAATCCACTTGACCGAAACACACACTTTGCCAAGCAATAGTGTGGGGAAATAACAGAGTCTTAGAGTCCAATGAAGCTTGACAACAAGGCTGGAAATAGACTTGATTCTTGGCTAGATTCGTGACTGGAGACAAGACGAACATGAAGCATGAACAGAGTCCGTGGTAAAACCGTGAGACAGGGCAAGGCTTGAAGCTTGATCCGGGAAGAAAGAAACTGGGATTACGAAGTCCACACACGATCTCTCTCCTCAAGCTGATCAATTGACTCCGCAAAGAATCCCTCGCGCCAAACACCTATATTGGGTCTCGTTTTCCCGCCAACAGAACTCTTTCCCTAGAGAACGAGAAGCGAAACCCAACTCTGTCCAGATGCATGACTCCTTATAATTTCCCAAGGGAAGCAGACCTAATCAGCCATTTGTTTGGCAGCGATTCTCAGGCTTCTCCGATTAGCCTCCCTGACTCCCCTATCTTTAGAATAATTTTCCCTCCTGGAAAACGGAGGGGAGTTCTGCCCAAGGCCTGTTTGGCTGAATTCTTGAGGGCAAACATCAACATCCTGCAGGTGAAGAGACTCCGGCTCTTGCTGAACCGGCGAAAACCCCATGTTTTCCTCTTCATCTGCCACAATAGTACTAGGAACAGGACTACAAGGCCCATGAGACATCACAAATATTTAACAAAGTTGTATCACCATATTTCATCACATCAGTCAAATAAAAAGGGTTGAAATTTTAAAAAGTGAACATTATGGAAACGGAAAGAGCAATTTAAATAGATGTTACATTAATTGAGGCAACTTGGAAAGATGCTATGTTTGTTGCTTTTGAAGATACAGGATGAACTGACAAGTAATAGGACTCTACAATATTTAAATATTCAAAAAATATCATAGGTTGAGTCCACACCTACATTGTGCTTCCAGTTTTGCCAGACTGTTTGGAAGCATAACATTTTGTAATTATTTTGTCTGGGGAAGAGTGACTAATGGTATGGGATGCACAATATACCTCTTCTCCTCATTTTAAATGTCTAAATGTTCCAATACCATTTGCAGTTTTTTTAAAATACATTCCATGAAAAAACAGGAAATGCAAACTGGATCTAATGATGCTAGGTTAGAGCCTCTGAAAAGCATCATTAGCCAATGTTTCCCAAGATCATAACTTAACAAAAAATCTTACTCTTTGCTATCAAGGAAGTTTTGAAATGACTCAGTGTGACTTGGTTGTAAGCAAAGATGCTCAGTTAGCTTTCCTGGGATCATTCTCAAAGCTTGGAGGTAATACATTTAGAATAACGCTATGTTACTCATAAGGTGTTACTTCAGGGCTGACAAAGAAATAATGTCACCTTTCCACAATTTAATGTTGACACTAATACACTACCATATGTGAAGTAACAAGTAAGTCTTGCTTTTAATTCCAGAATAGATTATTTTCAGAGACATGGTATTCTGGGGACATTTTCCTATTTCAAAGGAACTTTAAAAAAAGAATTAATTTTTAAAAGGTGTTTTTATCCAAGCTTACACCAACATTAACTTATTATAAAAAAAATAAAGCAACAAAATATTAGCTGTTGGGCCAATTTAGGTAACATTTTCACATACAAATTCAGACCAGTAGTCACAACAAGACACACATAAAGACTCCTTGAAATGACTCTGTGATCCTGGGAGCAATCACATTTCATGCCTTCAGTGTTACACAGTTCTTGGGATCAGAGCCGGCCCTAGGTATTTTTCAAGTGTAGGCGAACAGAATTTTGGTGCCCCCCCCAAACCAATCACTGAAAAATAAAAGCGTTGGATAAGCGAAAATGTTGGGTAATAAGGAGGGATTAAGGAAAAGCCTATTAAACATCAAATTACATTAATATTTTACAAATTAAGCACCAAAACATCATGTTTTACAAGAAATCAACAGAAAAAGCAGTCTCAACTGCGCCCCATATGTTTTGCGCCCGAAGCAACCGCTTAATTCGCCTCATTGTTGGACTGGCTCTGCTTGGGATCTTTTTAGAATAGATTTGGATATTTATACAGCTTCAGCTTTTTTGTGGAATTTATATCTGATTCTTGGACCATTAATTAGTCCTGAACCTGACTGTTTCATCACCATTACCTGGCTGAATTGCAAGTGTTATACATTGTCTTATTATATAGCTTACAGGTGATTGCTATTTTATATTATATTATTCACAAAGGAAGTGACTGAATTTACAAATGTACCATTTCCCAGATAGGGGAGACATTTTTGAATGCTCACTGAGCACAATAATAATTTACCTACAATGCAGAGGAAGGATTAGCCTAGTCTTGCGACTTAAATATCCTAAAGAAACCAGATCCTGTCTGATGTTGGAAGCTACCATATTTACTCAAGTGTAATGCAAACCTTTACTAGCTAAATTATTTCTCCAAAATCTAAGTGCATATTATACTCATTGGTGAATTAGAATCACAACCCCACATATTAGCCACTTTGCCACATCTCCCACCTAATGAGCTCAAAGAAGTGGGCCCAACAACAAACTCAATGGGATGATGACAGGCCCAGCAATGTAGGTTGCCTTGGAGGTACTGAAGAGTTCAGGGAATCAACAATTCCTAGTCTGGGCTCAAGGGAAGGAGGCAGCCAGCCTCAAGGCCACTCTGAAGAGTGAGGTGGGGCCCCTCCTCTTGGCTTCACCTTGTAAGAAAGAGAAGAAGGAAGAGAAAGAGAGGAAGTCTGTGTCCTCCTTGGAGCAGAGCCTCCCAAACTCTCCAAAAGGATGGTATGTTTGGGTTATGCAGATCCGGACATGGCTTGGCATAGGGAAGCTTCCGTAGGAGCTTAAAAACCTGGCTCTTTCAAAAGGCCTTTGATACTTAATCTGGTGTTGGACTGATCGATCTGCCCATTTTATAATAGCCCCATTCTTGAGGTGTTGCAAATGCTATATTGCACTTTGTCCATTTTAACTGTGAAATTACCTCCTCCATTTCGGCCCATTTCGGCACATGTTGCACGTTGCCTGGGTTCTATGAATTAGTCTCCAGTGTTAATATTGTATGTTTTATGTTGATTTTAACGAATGTTTTTACTGTAATTGATGTTTTTATTGGATAACTGTTTTATTGCTGTGTTTTGATATTTGATTGTTTTATCGGGCAAGGCCCCATGTAAGCCGCCCCGAGTCCCTTCGGGGAGATGGGGCGGGGTATAAAAATAAAGTTGTTATTATTATTATTATTATTGAGTGGCCAGCAGAAGTATGGTTCCCTCGTGAATCTTGATGGTATCATGGGACACCAAGAAGTCCACAAGTTGGGTGGTTGGGGGCTGCTGCTACTGCAATAGTCCCCCACTGGCTGGCTGGCTGGCTGGCTGGCCTGGGAAGCAAGGAAGTGGGGGACACAGCAGAGTGGCAACATGTGTACAATATTCACCAGCAAAAAATTTTTTTGCCCAGGCTTTGTGATATGCTAGGCAAAACATACTCTGAAATGTTTAAAATGTGATGCCTAAGTTGAAGTGTACCTGAAGTCTAATAAATCCACTTTTGTCTGTGGAAAATGCAGGTTGATAGTTTTCCTATGTAGGCTGCTGCAAGTTTTTTTAAACCATCTTTTAGGAATACAATACAGAACCACGATCTTGCATTATATGAATAATAAAAACATATTAAAACATTCTTGCTTCATAAAGATTGTCTTCTTTTCCTCAGATTTCAGTATAACAATAAGATGTTTTTGATTCCAAATATAAGTCTTTCCTGTTTTCACTGAAGAGTGCAAATTTTGAAATGCAACTTTATAAATAATGATACTCTCTTATTCTGGAAAGCTGCAGGAGCTGTGACAAACTGTTTCTAATTAGGTTACTTAAATGAAGACAGCATCTTTCTGATAAATTATTGTTGGCATTGCTTTTGTCATGGGACTGAGGTAATGACATAATGCAACAGATTTGCTCAAATATTTCATAAGCAGTGAAATCTTAGGATAAATTAAAATATCCTAAAGGCTGAGAAAGACGTAGTGAAGGGGAATAAAAAAGAAAAAAAAAGGGGGGGGGAATTTAGCAGCTGTTGAACATTGAACGAGAGCAACATAGGCAGTACATAAGGGCATATATTTCCCAAAAATGGCTTTAGAGAAACACAGGTAGGACCTGCAAAAAATGTTACTGGGAGGAGTGCTTTTTAAAAACATACTTGTGTGCTGTGTGCTCTTCCACCATCCTCCATTCCTTCTCCCGAAACAACAAAACAATCAGTATTCAATAGCCACTGATCATGCACAGCCAATCTTGACTTGATTTCCTCCATATGTACTTGGAATCACAGAACCATATAGTCTAAAGGTGCCTCATATGCTACTGAGTCCAGCCTCATGCTTAGTGGAGAAACTCCAATTAGAGCATCTTTCTAAAAAAAAAAATTAAAGCATATTTCTTTATCTATATGCTGCCAGTCTCCCATAAATGATCCAAGGCAGTGCTGCTTCCAAATTCACTAACATGCTAACCTTGCAAATTAATATTGCTATGTTTTCCCATGGAAGAACCCATATTCCCTGTGGACATTGGAAACAGAATGCCATGAAGTAAAGTAACAGCTGCCATTTGATTGTATATTTAAAGCAGCTAGATAATTTACTATGAACATGACAAAAGATGTACAAACTAGAATTTCCAGCCAAAAATATTTCTGTGTTCCTTTTAGAGGAAGAGGTAGTTCTGTGCAGGGTTTGTTTCTTCCACTGAATTTATTTGGAACAGTTTACATTTTATAGGAATCAGAAAATGCTTCTGAGCTATATCATAACATATTATACACTTTGTAAAGGTCAAGGAAAACAACTGTGATTTGCTTATTTTTCTCTAAAGCTGTAAGTATACGACATTTCTTTGTGTTGATTTAAACCAATATTCCATTTATCTCAGTTTTGCTAGTGTGTGTGTAGTAGCTGCAAATCCCTGGCAAATGTCTATCACAGCCCTGTTACCTGAGAGATTTCGAATTGGACATTCCAAGGTCATGCTATAAATACAAAGCACACAGTCTGATGGAATACATGCTTATAAACCTAGTCACTGACCTAAATGTGATCTCCCTATTTAGGCCTTTCAATGTGTTGTTTTATTTCCTACAAACAACCACAAATCCACCCTCCCTCATTTTGGAAAAAAATAAGAAGCAGGATACAGGTGTTGAATAACTAGTACCACTTTATTAGCCATTGAAAAAAAACCTGCTGATGGATTCTCAAAACGGGATGGATTTAATTGAAGTGCCTCTCACTTGCCTTGAGCAAACCACCCATGTCCCCATGACAAGCCACAGATAACTAAGAATCTTCTTAGTTGGCTTTCCCTCACAGGAAACCCATCCCTAACCCTACAAAATCCCAAAACATAAAAGGGGTCTGAGTTAGGCCAGGCCCAACCATTATTCCACTTGCAGGACTGTTAACTTGAAGAGGAGATCAGAGAAGTCCCTTTCACCATAAAAAAGTCTACTGAGTGATTCATTGATTCAGGCTAAACTCTACTTAGTGCTAGTGTACATGCTACAAACAAGAGCCAGGTATATTGGTAGCCTTTTCCCTCCCTCAGACTCTCCATTACAGTTCGTAAATAAAACTCTATATTCTATGCCATTTTCTTTATTAACCAAATAGTATCCTGTCCTCTCCTGCTGGACCATGAGAATGCCCATTTTATTGCTGTGCTCCTGGTTCACCTTCTTCCATGCCCTGTCTAATGGGGATTTGTTTCTTCCTATCATGCATGCAGACAAAGTATGGCTGTATTTTCCATCCCTGTCTACCTACCACACTCACATAGTTTGAACATCTTCTGCAGTCTTTACAAAGAAGTAATTCTCCTTCAAATCATTCTCCCCCAAATGAACCAACAAAACATCAGAAGTGGGTTCAGGTAAATCTTGCATAAAATCTGGCTAAAGTCTCTTAACTTTGAATGTTTGTGCACTCACCAGTCAATGGCCTTAAGGCTTCAAACTCCCAAGTGAACAACAAAGACGCCAGATCTCAGGTATTGAGTCATACTGTATCTAGAGAAATTGACAAATCTCTTAAACAGACAACATTGGATTTTTGTAAGAAAATGAAAAGAAACAAACATAAAACACTACACCAAAACCATGTAAGGAAAACAAATGGTTGAATGAATATACTTCTTGAAACACTGCTTCTTCGTCTCGTTGAACTGAATTGTTATAGGTCCACATCCCATAAAAATCACTGAATCGGCTGTTCCAATGTAAAATTAATGTGCAGAAAATTCTACATCCCCTAAACCTAACCTGTCCAATGGCCATTTAGACAATACTCCAATGTGATTCCCAGTCAGTAGGAACCCAATGGTTTGGATAGAAAGAGGGTCTTCACACCCTCCTTTGACCACTATGAATGAGTGCATAGCACACAGTGGACATAGACACTTCAGCACAGGAAATCAAGTCAGTGACATTTTATGTTATTCAGTCTTTGAGTCTTTCAGTCAATACGAACATGGCCTCCTAGAAAATAAACATACAATAGTCAGATTCCATTAACATACAGTTGTCCTTAATCAATAACTGTGGTCACTTCAAATTCAATTTTAGGAATCAACAAAACTACCCTAATGTTGAAGATGAAATTGAGTAATCCATTAATGATGTTCAATCCACATAATATTGTCTCATAAAACAGAAATTCAATAAATCCAGATCCAAAGGATATATAGATTGGAGATAAATATAAAATGTACATCTGTAGGTAGTAGTGTTGTGCTTTGTATGGAATTGCTGTTAATTTCGTGTAGTTTCATTTGTTTGGTATCATTTTCATATTTATTCCTCCTAACGAAAATGGGGTTCCTATACAAACAGAATTTTCATCTGGTTTACAAAACCAGGTGAAAATTGCCACACACAGAGGGCATTTCGAGCCCTTTTAGCCTACCAACTTTTAAAATATTTGGATCTTCCCCAGAGTACTATTGTTATTAATAATAATATTATCATTAAGACCCATTGGCACACATCAGATGTCATGGAGAAGCAAACCTCTATCAGACTCAGCTTAAGATCCCAGGATTAGCTATCATTATTTAAATACACCCATTGGTACACATCAGCTGTAATGGGAAAGCATTGCAGCCCTCTGTCAGTACCTGCTTATTGTTAAGGGGCCAAAACGAAAGGAAAACTAAAACAAGCACGATGACTGTGCGCCTTTCATTTTTGTGTTGCCTCTCATTTCCTACAAAAACATCTTCATTCATTTTGTGTAAACAATGTCAGAGTAATTTATGCAGCACAGCAGCAGTTGGATGGAGTCAGTGGAATGGAGAACGAAGAGACATCAGAGATGATGGTAAAACTATATACAAAGTTTTACTGTACAAGACAAACAGACTTGCAGACAATGAATACAGGACTTGACTTCTCAGCAGACAGCAGAACAGAACTGAACTGATGAAATCAGTAATGCACAAACACTTGTGTCTGGACACTCCCCAGTTCCAGCCACACATCAAGGTCATCACAGCTTCTCAGTAAGTAACTCTTTACAGACTATAGTACACTCTGGATGATGCAATCAGTATGCAATACAAACCAAGACACAAATTGCATTTAAACACTATCAATACACAAATCCCACATTAACAGACAAGTGGTTGAAACGAAACGATAGCATGAAGGAAATGAAGGAAAAATTTTCACGCACATCTCTAGTAGGTAGTGAATACATCATCATCAAGCATGGATTGGGGGTTGCCATTATTATCCAAATTATCCCAAGGAAAAGACGGCCAATGGTTAAAAAAAATCAACTATCTTTTGGAGTACCAACTTTTTAAAACATTTACAAGACACTTTGAATCCCAGACTGGAGAAAAAGGTTGAATATCAATATCATCCTCATCATTTTTCTTTTATTCTCATAGTTTTTTGTTTGACCCTTTTGTCAAATTTGAAGTAAAACAAACAGGATGCATTACTTTGCCATGTTCTTACTAAAACATAAGAACATGACAATTCTGGGAAAATGAGAATACGCATACCATATGGTCCTTCAGAGCTCGCTGAGTGACTGATGTTGTCATCATAGAGAATGAGTCATTAGCAACTTGTTCCTAATTGTGCTGTGTGTGTAGACATATGCTCAATGGAAACCAGTGGGAGTTGCTTCCACATAAAATGTCTAGAATAAAGGTGCAAAATAAAATTCCTCCATCACTTAATCTTCAATGGCATTAGTGAATGTAAAGAGACTATCCCTTATTTTTTATGAATTTAATTGGGATAATTTGTCTATAAATTGAATCAGAATAAATGTGTATAAAATATACATTTACATTTACTGGATTATCTGCAGCTGTAATTTACAACTAACCTATACACTCACAATTACATCTTATCAACAGACTGGATACAACTCCTTCACTACCTCTTCTCTAAGGCAGTCATTTAACACTTGTTGATGGAAATAAATCAAACCCTGGGAAGTTTTTAAATCCCATACTTAATTCATTTCAAGGCCCTTCAAAATAACTTATCATTAACGTTATGGACTTGTGTAATGGATTACTTGTTACTTTTAAGTTTCTGTTCTGGAAAAAAAGAATTTAAATAGGTAATAAGTCATATTTACCACTTTCTTTACACACAATGGTGGTCCACTGCTGTGCTCCACTGCTTCTATAAGCCCTGTTTTCCAAAAGATTCACTGCATTCATTAAACTGCACTATTTTCTGAAGACATGAAAGTCTTGCTATAACAATAACACTTGATTTGATGGCATTTTTTTCTTTCTGGAATTTATCCTTGAATTATGATTAATTCATTAATCATGTGCCTTTAAAAAACAATCATACTCATGAATATAGATAAGTTACTGAGTTGCATTGTTCTTTGGCTTAGAATTTGAATATCCCACTTTTTTTTTTCTATTACCAAAATTTCCAAGTTACAAAAACTGTCATTTGGAGGACTTCTCCTTGTTGGTGTTTCTCAACAGTCAAGAAGCTGGTTTTATTGGTGAATCAAATATTTTTAAAATATTCTTGCCATTCTTACTTTAAAAATTGGACAGCCTTTGACTCCTTCTCTGAGTGAAATTTTAATTGAAGCCAGAAAAGAACTCCAGCCTCCTCCCATCCACTGACTAGGAATGGATCAATCTGTCAACTTCAGTTTTTATTGGCTTTCCTCCAGGTCATTGACTGGTGTCCTCTTGTTTCTGCATCAGTTTGACACTGCTGCCTCCCTCTCTTCCTCACCTCTCTCTCACACAAATACATACATACACACACACACAGACACACCTGTATGAAATCCATAAGCATTTAAATGTGTATTTTTAATATGCATAGTTCATCCCTTTCAGTCTAATATAATGTACCTTATGCATTGAAGGCACTTCTATTATATAATGCTTTTGTACATTTTTCCACTATCAATATTTTTATATGGGTTTGCCAAATATTAGCATTTTAATACATTTTTCTTCTGAGAATTATATAAAAATCCTTCCAGAGAAGTATGAATGACTGCATACCAGTTTTTATATTGACTTAGTCAAGAAATGCCAGACAGTAACAGTTCATCAGAATATAATGAATAAAGGTTTTCACTATCCCTACTGGGCATTAACATAAAATATAGCGAAGGAGAGCCACGAAGGTGAAAGGTATAACACTAATGAATTGCAATATTTTCTATAAAATTTGCTCTGTGAGATCGGAAAAAAATGAATTTCAGAATAGAATTACTCCTCTAGGTTTGTACAGAACTAATAAGCTTGAAAAAATGTCTACATTTTTGATCACATAGTGTGGATGGGTTTTTTTATTTAAAAAATCCACCACCTCAGAAAAATCGAATACTAGCCAGAAATGTCAGACACTCACAATCTTTCTGTGTAGATATCCTTATAATTATCTGTCAAAAGAAAAAAAAACTTCTTGTAGATTCTTTTGAAATACCTAGCAGTGATCGGTTTTCTTGACAGATAGTTAGTACTGATAGACTACATCTTTGATAGCATCATCTGCATTGTTCACAGGTAGTACTACAAGGCTTTTGCATGGGAAGTTGTCACAATGGTTCTTCAAACAAAGCCTGAATGATGTACATGGTTTTTTTCCTTTTTCTTTTACAGAACACACACACATAACACACACAAATAATTGGACTTCAATAAAGAGGTCTCATGCAAAAGTTTAAATTCTGAACTGCATTAAGAAGTAAAAAAAAAAATGCAAAACATTGGCCAGAGGCCAAACTAAGAAAATTTCAAAAAGATGGTATGTGAGATCCAAGACCAAATCCCAGGAAGTTCATTGGACAACTTTGGGTCAATTTACCATAAGTTACCACACAGGATCAAAATGAGAATAAAATGGAGGGGGGGAACCATGGATGCCACTTTGAACTCCGTGGAAGAAAGGTGGTATACAAACCAATTCAACCAAA
This sequence comes from Anolis carolinensis, assembly GCF_035594765.1. Classification (NCBI taxonomy): domain Eukaryota; kingdom Metazoa; phylum Chordata; class Lepidosauria; order Squamata; family Anolidae; genus Anolis; species Anolis carolinensis. Next base: position 48,763,462 of record NC_085844.1, read on the forward strand.
GGTTCTGGGATCCACTTAGAGACTTAGCTAGATCTAGCCAAGACATCAGCTCAGCATACCAAAATGATAGGTGGGATTTGTAGCAAGTATATGCGCATAAAGCAAAATACCGTTACCTTCAGAAGTGGCCTGAACATCTGTCTCTCCTGAATTGTAATTGGCAAATAAAGTACTCTTGAAACATTTAATCAAAACTGAATTATCTTCAAATTAAATTAATATGAAACTTCAGGAGATTAGCAATGAAATATAATTTAATGCCATTTTACTTGTGTATGCTTTTATGGCACATTAAAAGTGATCAGACATCTCAGCCATACCATGGGATTTTACTGGATATTCTAATAATTTGTAAGGATATTAAAATGTTAATTAAAATTTCTTTGAACAAAGCATCTTCTTCCAGCCATCTTTGGCTTGTATTTGCTCTAGGTGCTAAAGACAGTCCTCTGAAAATGAGCTTTTAAAATATGGGACAATTTTTTTTTTACCTAAAGCAGAGTGGGAGAAAAGGGCTATCACTAGAGGGCAGAGAAATGAGAGTGGTCATGTTCATAAGTATGCAATTGTGGGATTTTCAGTTTAAAGGGTTTTTTGTAAAGAATTATCAGCCAGGAAGCTCTAGTACCTCTGTATCAAACTACACCCCCCCCCCCTCAGGATTTATCATGCACCTTCTCCTGTACCAGACAATACCACAATTGTTGCCAAAATACCAAACAATTTTACAGAATCAGTAAATGTATAAAAAAAAACCCTCCTTAGCAACAAAAACAACATAATGTGCTATGTAGTGGATGCAGACAAAAGTCATGATTTGAAGCTCCCTTGTAGTTAGGTAGTAATGATCAGAATGCATGTGCATTTGAAGGTTCAAAAAGTACATCAGCATAGAGTTTTAGCCTTATAGGTATGTTGATACAGTGCATGAAAGCTGGACTAATGAATAATTGTTTTTGTGATTATATTAATGACAGGGAATTTTTAAAATGTTACACATTTTTGCTAAAATACTGCACAAAAAATGATAGACAGTCATTTGGGTATAATTCCCTTGGATGGTGTCACCAGGCGTTGTCTGCACCCCTTGCACCCCCTATTGACACCACTGCTGAAGAGAACTCCTATACCTTTAGTGTAGGAGCGGAAGTAACAAGTGGTATGCCGCAATCTCCATCTCTCACTCATTCCAATTGTAAATCAACAAAAGGTTGGAAGCCCATTCTGCTTGTCAGGATATGATGATATTTGTGGACACACTAGAAATTTTAATGGGGTGAATGCATTTGCTTTCCCCAATCTAGTAATAACTGGTCTATTCATTTTGATGCTAGTGGGTTGAGTTTTTCTCCTTTTTGGCAAAAGCATATATATTTGCTTTTGTTGCTATAGAGATTTCTGACAGAGATTAGCAACTGGCTATTGCAAATAATCACACTCAATGGATAGTGGTAAAATGAAGCCTTTTAAGCCTTTCTGACACATCTATCAATATGAACTATTGCATGTCTGTAGAAATGATAAAAAAAACCTCACAATAATTTCCCCAGCTAAACATCACAGTGTGATAGGTTCAGTAGAAACTCTCTGAGCAATTCATGTGGAATGAGTTTCACTGTACTGGAGGGTAAAAATCCAACAATGCTTAATTGGTGTGCTTTAAAACCATTTGCTTTGAAAAATAGCTACCTGACCATGATGCACTTACCTTCATGAACACTGCAAATTAACTGTTGCTACGTAATAGTTCCACATACAAAAATTTACCAAAAAAACCCTATCTCTTAAAAACATTCATTCTTTCTAATGTTACTCATTCTGATTCTGTGACTTGAGGGGGGGGGAGGGTTACATCAGTAAGGAAATATGGTCAGAGAATAGGTTCCCCCCACCTATTACTTGATAGATTTTTTAAAAAAGAAAACAGATTCAGCTACACCAACAAGAAAGATGAAGATATCAGTTCAGGATTTAAATTTGGTCAAAATGCTATTTCTTTAAAACATTATGAAATCAGAAAATACATTGTAGTGATGGGGACCAGCAGACAATAAGACCTTCTATTTAACCTGATAATGTTCTGGTTTTAACTTCTTTAGTAGTCAGTTCAAGCCTAAAGAATATTCATTCACAGTGGAATCTCATGTTCATTGATACTTTGTTTGCAGCTCCAGCAGATGTAAAAATTTGTTTTAAAAACCCCTCCAACAAAAATAAAATAAAATAAAATACTTTTTGGTGTCCAGTCCACTTCATCTTGTTCCTCTCATTACTATCATGTTATCCTTCACCTTCTATGTGCCTCCATTCATTTCTTTTTCTTTTTCTTCTTAATGCAAACATGGTGACAGATATTGTGTGCTACAGAAATTTATGTACAACCACCAAACTTAAACCACAGGGAGGGAGGGAGGGAAGGAAGGAAACTAGGTCAGCCCAATTTGTAGAGTGTATATGCACTCACAAATATTTTGTAGGTAATGAGACTGTCACCTGTGCCGAGGTCCAGGGCCGGTTGTTACTAGGCGGCCGCTGACGCGGCCGCCTCGGGCGCTGGCTGCTAGGGGCGCTGTCGAGGCGTCAACAGCGACCCGTAGCGCCACCGACGCCTCCGGTGTTGGCGCGGGCCCGCGGGGCTTCAATCCCCGCGCCCGCGCCAAGCACCTAGGCCATTTTGCCCTTAGTAACAAACTAAGGGCAAAAATGGCCTATCTGTGCTGTGCGCATGCGCACAGCCAGATAAGCCATTTTTGCCCTTAGTTTGTTACTAAGGGCAAAATGGCCTAGCTGTGCTGTGCGCACGCGCACAGCACAGCTAGGCCATTCGGGCCTGACTTCCTGGTCGCGGCCGGCGACCGCCCGGGCGATCGCCGGCCGCGACCAGGAAGTAAGGCCCGAATGGGCTATCTGCGCTGTGCGCACGGCCACAGCGCAGATAGCCCATTCGGGCCTGACTTCCTGGTCGCGGCCGGCGATCGCCCGGGCGATCGCCGGCCGCGACCAGGAAGTAAGGCCCGAATGGCCTAGCTGAATGGCCTAGTAACAAACTAATGGCCTAGTAACAAACTAAGGGCAAAAATGGCTTATCTGTGCTGTGCGCACGCGCACAGCACAGCTAGGCCATTCGGGCCTTACTTCCTGGTCGCGGCCAGGGCACGCTGGGCGGGGGGCGGGGCCAACTCTGGCCCCGCCCCCCGCACTATTCGCCCTGGCCCCGCCTCCCACACAGCGTGGGAGGCGGGGCCAGGGCACGCTGGGCGGGGCCAGGGCGTCGGAGGCGGGGCCGGTGGCGGGGGCGCTTTTTAGCACCCCCGCTTAACATTTAAAAATATCTCCGGCCGGCCCTGCCGAGGTCTCATGTACTCTGTGGGAAATTTCACTCTGAAATATTACCAGACACTGAAAACACATGTCCTGCTATATTTTGGCTTCTGGAATTCTTGCACCAGACACAAAGATTCTGGAATTCACATTTCCTCCCAGTGCCCAAAATTGTCTTTGCCATCCAATCTTAAACTGTTTTATTTGTAAATAAATCCTATTAACAGCCATACCTTCGTTAATGAGTTAGATGTCTTTCTGGGTATTACATCTTCTATTTCTTCTGCTGCTGTCTTGAGTTCAGACCAATGTGTTCAATAAGTGCTTATTTGGACTGCAGCCTTAAATATTTAATCATCTCACGCGAAGAGCCAGCATTGGCCAACATCCGCTGCACAAGCAACAGAAATAAAGTAGAAAACATAGGATAGACTCCGATACCGCACACACAAACACAAAATAAATAGCAATTTAACATACTTCAGCAAACATTTTATTAAATACTGATCTATCTATCTATCTATCTATCTATCTATCTATCTATATCTATCTATCTATATCTATCTATCTATCTATCTATCTATCTGTATGAAATGAAACTACCAGATCAGAAAAATCCTTTCATAAGTAAACAAAAGCATCTTAAACCTTCTTGATATCCACTGAAACTTTCTTTGAAATGCACCAAAGGATTTTTATTTCTTTCACCAAACTCCATTATAGTCATGGTTTTAGTGGCAGACTTCAACATCTATCTTTTTAAAACACACACACACCACACACACATGCAGATTCAAACTTATTCCCTTTCTCACTTTCTCTGTTTTGCTGTGTTCATACATGTTCAGTAGGAAATTCTGGAGGAAGCAACTGTTTACCTAACATATTGTAGATAGGAATATATGGCTACAGTGTGATGGATGTTAGAGAACAAGGCTTTAGTTTATTGCATTGCTTTTGGTAGACATGCTGCAGCTTTAACAGACCTCTTTCATCATTTTCCCAATGCTGATGCTAGTGAGAAGAAAACTTCCAAATAGATAGTAGAAGGGAGAGGGAAAAGACAGGGGCTATGCATGTATAAAAAGGCTTTGGGTGCATCTACACTGTAGAATGAATGCAGTTTTTTGAAGTACTAGCATTCTTTGGCAGATAAGCCCAAATAACTTGTAAAACTACAATTTCATGATTCCATTGAACATGGGCAACTCAAGCACTGTCTAGATGTATTAATTCTACTAAGCTCCTTAGTAGAAAGGAAATTTTCTGTTAAGGATTTTATTAGGCAAGAATGTTTATAATGTGAAATTATGGCACATAGGACTGCAATTATGCATTACACCATTCCATACAGACACTTGAGACAGTGTGGTGTCATAGTTAAAATATAAAACTAGGGCTGGATCTACACTCCCATATAATGCAGTTTGAACTGCATTATATGGCAGTGTAGATCAAGCCTATGACCCACTGGATGACCCTCAAGCAAATCATGTTCTCTCAGCCTCAGAGGAAGGAAAAAGCAAGCCCTCTCAAAACAAACCTTCCATGAAAACCTCAAGAGTTATCATAAGCTGCCAACTACTTGAAGGCACACAGCAGAAGCAAACTACAGACTGAGGATCATTTCCACAGTAACACCATAAGGCATGTGTTGGGGATTCAACAAATTACTAATTGTAAACCAAACAATGACATTCCTGCTGAGAAGGACACCTCATTGGCAGAGGAGTTGAATCACTTTTTCACCCACTTTGAAGTAAATCCACAAGAGATAGCTGGAATTCATCCATTAGGCATTTGCAGATCCCAACTCAACATGAAGACCCATGAGGTAAGGCATGTTTTGAGGGCTGCAAATCCTAGGAAGGCCATTGGCTTGGGCAGTTAAAGACTGTGCTGACCAATTGGCCGGTGTTTTACTATATTTTTAATTGGTCTTTATCTCAGTCTATTATTCAATCTTGTTTGAAGGCCTCCATTATTGTTCCATTACCAAAAAATGTTCCCTACTGATAATTTTCAGACCAGCGGCACTTACTTCCATCATCATGAACTGCCTTGAAAAACTGGTTTGCAGGCATATCATTTCTTGCCTTCCACATACATTGGATAAATGTCAGTTTGCATATAGAGCTAACAGATAGACAGAGGACACCATAGCCATCACACTCCATGATGGAATGATGGGGGAACTATGTGAAAATGCTTTTTGCAGACTTTAGTTCCTCATTTAGCACAATCCTCCCACATAGACTGGTGCCTAAACTTATGCATCTTGGATTGTCATATTCAATCTGTTCTTGGATTATGGACTTCTTATTTGGAAGTTCCCAGAGGGTTAGATTACATAATTGCACCTCTTCAGCTCTCAGTCTCAACAATGGGATGCTACAGGGCTATGTGTCGAGTCCTCTACATTATACTTTGTACACATATGATTGCACTCCCAACCATCATAGTAATATCATTACCAAATTCATGGATGATACAACTGCGCTGGGCTTAACTCTGAAGGGGATGAGTCTGCCTATTGGGGTGAGATGGATCAGCTGCTCTTGTGGTGCAGGGACAATAATCTGGTTCTTAACATCAATAAGTACAGAGAGCTCATGGTGGACTACAGAAAGAACAGACCAGAAATCCAGCTCTCGGTCACAAATGTAGACCAAGTGGAGTGGGTGGCCAGTTTTAAGTTCCTGGGTAACACTGTTAAGGAGGATCTGACCTGGGGCACTCATACTGCAGCATTGATTAAGAGGGTCTAGCAGAGACTGTACTATCTGAAACTTCTAATGAACCAACAACTGAATGAAAAACTGCTGGTGACTTTTTACCACCATGCTATAGAGTGTCCTGACCTACTGCATGTGGGCATGGTTTGATAACTGCGCTCCAAAGGGTCACCTCTAATGCACAGAGAATCATTGGTTGCCCTCTCCCTTTTTGGGAAGAATTGTATATGTCCCACAGCCTTAAGAAAGCTTAGAGCATACTTAAGGATCCATCTCATGCAGCATTTTCTATTTTCTTTCTTTCTTTTTTTGAATTATTACCATCTAGAAAATGACAAAGGGTGACAAAGACAAGGACAAACAGATTGAGATTTTTTTTATCCTACAGCTGTAACTATATTGAACTCCATGGCTTTAACATGGATGTGGCATTGCATGTTGTGCAGTGGTGGTTGGAGTGTGGAGGGATGGGTGTGTTGTTTTTGTGATATGTGCTGGGAAAAGCATTTAATTTTGTGCTATAATGTACAATGACAATGAAGTTATTGTATTCTTACCTGGAAGAAAGTCCTCTTAAATGCACCTTTCTCCAAATGTTTGATATGAATTAGCATTAAACAGAACCCAAAAATGAAAGAAACCAGTATACATTCAATTCCTTCATTCCCCTCCCGCTTATACTTGTTTTCTCCTGTTTGTTTTACCTGTTTTAATCATAATTTTCTTGCCATCATTTGAACTGGAAAAAAGCTCTACTTGTGATTGTTTTAGGACCTCAGAGAAAACAAGTCGATACTGCATTTGAGATAGCTTAGCCATTACTGAAACCTTCTTTCCCCATAATTGATATGCACTTTTTGTTGGAAATGAAAGATAGGTATCCTACACACATACACAAAAGCCAATAAGTAGAAACAATTCAACTAGCTACAAATTACTCTAGAGACCAATATGGTGCAAAATGTCTAAAATTCACAGTATTTGCTGTAGAGTTTCGGGTTGGCATGCAAGCATGTATTTGAGTATAAATAAGAGACTATTGGAAAAACTCTAAAATATGGGGATGGGTTGTTTGGAGAGTTCTGGAAAAATTGAAATATTTGGGTTGGAAAAGTAAAGATACAAATCTTTTTCCTTTTACAAGCGCACAAAATGATCTATCTCATCACCATTTCTAGTCCTCTGACCCCACTCTATCCAACTATTCCAGAAGCATGGAAGGACTTTTCTATGCAATATACAGTCAGTCTTAATCACAAATTTAAAATTTCTGTCTTATATTTAATCTCTATTTTATGTACTTAATGTGTATTTTATAGAAATATATTCTAATGTGTGTATTTTGTAGAATGTTTTTAGATGATTCTGTGTTTTTAATGATGTTGTAATCCATCTTGAGTCACAAAGAGAGGTGGCTAAGAAATGAAATTATTATTATTATTATTATTATTATTATTATTATTATTATTATTATTATTATTACATTTTAGGATCTGTAGGTTAGGGAGGTGTTTTTATGAATTCTCTGCTAAAAAGCTCTAATATTTCAACAAAAGCAAAGGCATGCTGCTCAAGGTGGAATCAAAGTGCTACAATTATGTAGCTTAAACTGCTCCTACAAGTTTTAAGAGTCAATATGGTTGGCTTTCCACATCTATGAATTTAACCATCCACAGCTTCAAAATGATTTTTAAAAATCCAAAAAGAAAACCTTGATTTTGCCATTTTACATGAGAGATACTGTTTTATTACCCCTTTGTGCATGATTCAACATGAGTATCCATGGATTTTGGTATCCATGGAGTATCATGAAATTGAACCACAATAGAGAACAAGAACTTCATCACACGGGTCTTCTCAAGCATCTTGCAGCACATTTCATTTACATGATGAGTGTCATGTGATAAGCCCATCACATGACGTTCATCACACTCACTTCTGCTGGGGCTCAGTAGATAAATTGTGCTGCAAGTGTCCTAGGACGTTTCACCCAGAACATGTGAGGCTTCCCGTGTTCCGTAGGCAGCAATGGGGCCAGTGCAGGGAGAAACTGTGTGGCGACACTTCCTCACATGCAATGGAGAAGCATTGCTGTGGGTGATGTGGGGTGTGGAGTGATGGGATTTTCCCACTGCCTCATGGATCTCCTATGGAAACTAGTAAATCCCTTGACTGCCTCTCATCAAAGTGATGAGGTTCCAAGAGCCCACTGCATATCCTTCCTCTTTGCATACTGCTCTGCAGTGGGTCACATCAGCTTGAAGGGCCAGGGCTAAGGATACTTCCCACAGCTATTCCTTTGTTTTTATATGCTTATGAAATCATAGTATTAGAAAAGTCATCTACCACCTCATCACACAGAAAGTATTAAGTGTCCTAGAACACTGCCAGGATGCTTCCTCCACAGAGTGTGCTGGATGCCACTGCACAATGTAAGGCAACTTTTGGCAAGGCTTCATAGAGAAAGCATCTGGGTTCGTAAGATGGATTTGTAAGCCACCTTGAGTCCCCTCTGGGGTAGAGAAAGTCAGGGTAGAAATGAAGTAAATAAATAGAGAGGAATGGGGAAATCCAGGCAGCAGCGCTTCCCTCCATGGGATGAGCTAAGGGGTGAAACGGGCATTGCGGGGCATGGGGCAATGGTTTCCCCCTGCTGCCCCACATATTTGCCACACTGCATAGTGAATTCTGTCACTGCCCCACAGATTTGGACCTCAGTGTGATGAGACTCTTCCAATGCAGAGATTCAGAGCTATAATTGTAACTTACATTATCAATTAAGTCGTTGTTAAGAGTTGGGTGCAACTAGGGTACACTATACAACTATTATCTGTGTGCATGCAATGAATGATGAATCAATCCCATTCCCTCAGCAGTCATAGCAAACAGGGCATTCTCAGTAGATCTGCCCCCCTCTCCCCAAACAAAAAATATTGTCTGAAGGGCTGCTTCTTAGATAAAATGATATCTTTTAAAATATTACACTTACAAAAAAGGACCAAAAAGACTCCAAACTGTCAGCGGAATTGTGGGATCCTCTTCAAGGATGCACTATTTGATATTATATTTTTGTTAAGGCATAAATTATGGCATTGATAAATACAGCTAATGGATGGATTGTTGAAAACAATTTTTTTGTATAATTTAAGTATGAAACACAAAGAAAATATTTAATTGTTTGGAAAGTCTTTGTTATTTTTTTTTTTTCTAAATTCAGATTTGAAACACTGGCAGAATGCATTGCCTTGATTTGATCTCAGCTGAATTAGGAACTATACCTAACTTTATAGCTGGTGTATTCCCTGAGTCCTTGTATAAACCAAAAAAATCACTCTAAATCAGTATTCACAATATTTAAAACAGTCACTTGTATTATGGCCACTTCACAGCATAAATTTTTGTTCCATAGTGTTTCTTCAGATAATTTAAAATATTTATGAATTGACTGCACATTCTTCTTTCCTAATTGTTTTCAACCCATATCTATTGAAGCAACGTTTTTTCATTGTGTTGCCCACAGATAATTCTAAAGTTCCAAATGTATACATTTTTGAAAATGCTTATTTAAAAATAAAAATAAAATTGCTAACTTGCCTTCCAGTGAGACAGTCAATGCATTCCTTCTTTATTTTAGACAAGTTGGGAATAGATTAAACAGGGTCTAATGGATTAAAAAACATTTAATTAAATACTGTCAAACTACATGTAAATAGTTGGAGGAAAAATGTGGAAACAACTTATGCTCTTATATATTTTGAACTGTGGTGTGTGTGTATGTAAACATGAACCAGAGAAGGTACAATTAAATCACATTCAATAATATGTTGGATGGGTTTCCTTAGAATACTATACAATATCAATGGTGAAGTTTTATGCATACATGCCTAGATGTTAGAGGCAATTAAAAGTAACTTACTTTGTCTCGAAAGCAGAATGAGGAACAGATCTATGCCTATAGAACAGTATGAAGAACTATTTTATCATGATGGTATATCCATGAATTTAATACTGTGCAGTGTGCAGTATTTCTTAGTTTCAAGCTGTTTTTGTTTTTCTGTGCTAGCTTGTGTACATTTTGCAAGAAGACCTGAGGGTGAAGTCATGATAGCAGGGCATTCAGTAGATAGATTTCCACTGTGAGGTAAATAGGAATCTGTTGCCAGAAAACTCCTGAATGAAGCTAAATATGAGAACTTGAGATTGTCTCTTGTGTTGATGTCTTATTTTCCTTTTTAATCTTCACAGTTAAAATAAATACCATTTTATGATAAAGGAAAAACAACTGAAAAGTTATTGATATTTATCTGTAGTATATTTAGTCAGATTTTCCTCGTGTGAGTGCTCAGATTGTATATACAAGACCTCTCAATCTTAAACCTTGAAACAACTCAGTTAGTTTCATTCATTCCATGTCCTGTAGTTGTTGCTGAACATGATTCTGCAGTTCCCCCTGCTGTTGCACAACTGGAGTGTTAAGGAGCAGAAAAGGACTCCCATCTAATTATGTTATGCAGCAGGCTCAATATACCTTTCCTCAGCTGGGAACACAATATTCTCTCTGCATGGTACAACAGGGTATTGGAACAGAATAATTAGAGAAAACCTGCTGCCAATCCTTTCTTTTGACTTAATGATTTCTGATTTGGGAAGTTTTTAAAAGCTTCATTGGCCAAGCTAAATTATTAGAGGTTTTTCTGATAGCAAAGAGCAGGGATCTGTTAATAAGGCTCGCAGAGTTCTGAGGAAACAGGATAGCCAATATTCTCTGTCTGTTGAAGTCTGTACTATTGTTTCCTTGAAGATCCAAGGCTAGACAGAGAAACTTTCCAGAAAAATTCTACTGGAGCTGGAAGCAAGCAGCATATAAAAACAATCTCTAAATTCTCTGAGCTTTACTTTGTTCCCAAACAATTGCACTGATAGAGTGGGGAGCCCTAATGAACAGTACAGCAAGGTTCAATGGAATAAGTGGACACTCCACCCTTCCCTCTAATGGAGAACCTCCTTGAATGAAAAGAGTAAATCCTGGAAATATCACTTTGGGGATTACAAAATCAAGGAAGGGGTTCCGGGCTTTAGTGAGGAGAAAAGCGCCGTTTTCCTCCCCAAAGCCCCAAACTCCTTCCTTGCAGCAAGGAAGAGGGTTGGGCAACGGTGCTCCGAGTGGTTCAAGAGCTATACGCAAACTAAGTATATCCACGTGAGGGTGCCCCCCAAAGGATCGCACCTTCCATACGCCTTCTGCACTTGCATACTTTGCATATGGCTTGAACTGCCCCTGTGTCCAAGAGTGTTCTCAGTGGTGCCTCCCTGTAGAGTGATAAAATATACTCCCCGTGTGCTTGTTGAGAAATGCCAGATTGATAGGACTTATGCTTGTGTATGTATGTGTTACCTTGAGCATATACTACATGTAGTCCTCAGATCTTAAGTGTCCTGATATTTAAAGTTTTCTCATGCTCCAAAAGAAATATTGATTTTATTACACCAGGCCATTATGGCACGGAAAAATATTTTGTTATGTATATATCACTCTAACAATTGTAATTCTCTAGTGACAAATTCTCTAGAATTTGTCACTAAAATCCTTTCAATACTGAATTTAAAACATCTTTAAAAAGAAAATGTCTGAAATAATGGTAAAAGTTTCATTTCTGCCACTTAACATCTCTGCACAAAAATGCTGGAATGGGTTAGAGTTATCTCCCAATGTTTCTTCTCATTCTGTACACAATTCTTATGAAAATGACATATAGACTATAGATGGGTCTCATTAACAGATATGAACATTATTGGAAGGATAAGTGCAGAATTCTTACCTTTCATCGGCTTTTGAAAACCCTTAACAAAAATCACCTCTCTTCCCCTCTATTCCTTTCCTTCACCTTCTCCCTCTCCCCTTTTTTCATCTCTTACATGAAAATTTGAGGAAGTGCACTAAAATTTTCAGAGACATATTGTTTGTGCTTCCATTTCATCTGAGAACATTGTTAATAAATGTTCAGAAATGTTCATATTCAGATCTGATCTGTTTTGATATAATTCTGCTTCACCTTAGACATCTGCTACATCTCTCCGATTCTGTGCAATACAGTTGTGGATTTAGGTGTTGTCCAAATCTAGAACACACTCCTAATATATTCTAATATTATTCCTAACTAGTTCACATCATGATGCTTTAATCCTGTTTAGTTCATATCACAATTTGCTCAGCTCGAATTCCTGAAGAATCCTATGTGCCTGTGGCCTGAAGACAGAATGTAACAGCTTTCAGAAAAACACTTTCACCCTTTAAATAACTTTCAATTTATGTGCACAGCTGTTCTGCAACAAGAACATCATATAAAAGAAGAATTGCAAAAAACATAGGCTACAATGACTACCTTCCCTTTGCTTATAATAATTAAGCAGTATATGCAAGTGCTCTGATTAGTGAGTGAATTCCATTTACATTTTAATGGGTGCAGAAAGATGAAAGAGCTATATTCATTTCAGTTAAAAAGACACAGTATAACAAAAAGTACTATTATAGATTATTCATAGGCCAAGGTGTAGGGCTTGTATTAATAAAATCTGACTCCTTTTGACTGTCAATGTTGAGGCTAAAATCAAAGTTAAAGCACATAGGAGTTTGTTGTCAGTATACTCTAGTTTAGAGGGTTGTTGTATGTCTTTCGGGCTGTGTGGCCATGTTCCAGAAGTATTCTCTCCTGACGTTTCGCCCACATCTATGGCAGGCATCCTCAGAGGTTGTGAGGTATGGATAAATTAAGTAAGGAAAGGAAAGAATATATATCTGTGTATAGTCCAAGGTGTGGCAAGAGTTCTTTGTCACTGGGAGCCAGCATTAATGTTTCAGTTAATCACCCTAATTGGCATTGGAAATGTTTTGTCCCTTGCCTGGGGGCATCCTTTGTTCAGTCAAGTCCTCATTGTGTTGGTTCCCATCTACTCTTTTGATTTTGGAGTTTTGTAATACTGGTAGCCAGATTTTGTTCATTTTCATGGTTTCTTCCTTTCTGTTGAAGTTGTCCACATGCTTGTGGATTTCAATGGCTTCTCTGTGTAGTCTGACATGATAGAATGGTCCAGCATTTTTGTGTTCTCAAATAGTATTCTGTGTCCAGGCTGGTTCATCAAATGCTCTGCTATGGCTGATTTCTCTGGTTGAATTAGTCTGCAGTGCCTTTCATGTTCTTTGACAACACAATGAGGACTTGACTGAACAAAGGATGCCCCCAGGCAAGGGACAAAACATTTCCAATGCCAATTAGGGTGATTAACTGAAACATTAATGCTGGCTCCCAGTGACAAAGAACTCTTGCCACACCTTGGACTATACACAGATATATATTCTTTCCTTTCCTTACTTAATTTATCCATACCTCACAACCTCTGAGGATGCCTGCCATAGATGTGGGCGAAACGTCAGGAGAGAATACTTCTGGAACATGGCCACACAGCCTGAAAGACATACAACAACCCTGTGATCCCGGCCATGAAAGCCTTTGACAACACATACTCTAGTTTAATTTGGGAGTAGAGGGGGATAGATTTGTGTGTGTGTGTGTTCAGAACAAAATGAACTCCTTTTTAATTAAAATGCAACTGATTCCATGGCACTCCAATGTGTAACATTAAGGATAGTTATGGCACTTTCTCAGCCATGGGTCAGATTGACAACAGGCAGCTTATGATACTTCTTGCAGTCTTTGCCACAACTGCTTGTCTCAGTGTCTTCCATGACCAGGAGATGTCACATAAATCATTTCCTGGTCCCCTGATCTGCAATGTCTTCGAACCGATATTGTCAGGTTGAAATGGCGGGGTTTGGGGAACATGCTTTATTTTTAATGATGGGAAACATGAATCTTCCACATGTGAGATAATTTATTTTATGATCCTGTAACTATTAAACAGTGTGGCAGACAATATTCACATTGTTTATACTGGTTGCATTTTGCTGCTTGAGATTGTCCAAACTGAATTTCACAAGAACCAAGCCAGTAAAAGTATTCTGGCACATGAAGTAAAAAGTCCCAGAAGTGCATTTTATCCTCTCTGGCAGTCAAATTAACTTAAAATGCAACAGATTCCAAATGTAATCACTTTCAGAATTTTGGCTTGCAACCTGTTAGTGACTTATACAGGAACAAATCCAAATGGTGTCTCCATAAATATGTTTTTCTCCTCATGGACCTCATGCAATGAACCCCACTCTGCATTTGCATCAACACAAAAATGTAGTTTAGTACTGTTTCACCTTTAAGAAAAAGATGCAAAACATACTTAAAGATTGCAGCATTTGAGCAATTTTTACTTAAAAGTAGCTCTTTGTCCCATCAGAATTGTCCATTCCTGTTAGGGCCTTTCCACACATGCATTATAACCCAGGTTAAACCAGGTTATTTATTTATTTACATAATTTCTATCCCACCTTTCTCACCTGAGGGGACTCAAGGCGGGTTAAAAGGGGGGGGGGGGGGTGGTTAAATGATGTTTAGCTAAAATGCAGGAGGAATTGGGTTAAAAGCTGCAAAACATGTGTTTAACAGTTGCCCTTTAAACCCAGTTCTTCCTGAGAAACACATTTTTTCATGCCCATGCATCCCTACAGGCATGGAAAAAACTTGTTTTCCTTTCCTCCATCCTGCCCCCCCCCCCCCCATCTCCCCCTCAACTTACAGGACAAAGCCTTCCATGCAGGCCGGCAGCCATTGCCTCTGTTCCTCTTCCCTAGAAGATCCAACAGGGAGAAGAAATCTCCCCTCCCCTTCCCAAAGCCTTCCTTTGGTTCTTCCAAAGGAAGGGGAGGGAAGCAGGGAGTCTTCAGGCCTTGTCCAGTCTTCTCCCGGTAAGTTCAGAGGGAATGGAGGGCAGGGAGGCGGGCAGCGTAAATGCCCATCTGAGCACCCCCCCACACAAAATCCCAGGGCTTAGGCCAGCTGTGTGGCCTTCATCCCAAAAGGAAGTGGGATTTAAAATCCCAATTTCTTTTTCATCTTTGCCTGTCTGGAAGGGCCCTTATAGAGGAATGAAGTTTCCCTGGAAGCAGCAAACTTCTCCAGTCTCTGAATGGCTTCTTCATAAAACAATAAAACAAGTGGAGACATATGTTGAGGTATATGTCACAGGTTCATGATTTTCTGCCAAGTCAACTTTCCTTTTTGTTAAATCTATGAATAAGAGCCCTCCAATAGCCCAACCTCAACTATCCTGCCCAGATTTTCCAAACTGAATGTAATAATTTTAATTGCTGTTGTCATGTGTGTTTTATTGTTTTGTTTTCATGTTTAGTTAAGGTAAATTGTTGTTTTAATCATCTGCACTTAATTTATTGTGTATTTGTATTTTCACTGTGTATTGTATGGCATTAAATAGCTGCCATTTATGTTGTAAGCCACCCCGAGTCCCCAAGGGGAGATGGGACAGAGTATAAATAAAGTTGACTTGACTTGAATTGATTGAGCCAATATATCTGCAGTGTGCTTATTCTCTTTTTCTTCAATTATACTAAGCATTTTATCTTTTCTGATAAGTTATGTCATCTCATTACATGTTCAAAGTACATTTGTTTCAGTTTTATCATTTTGGCTTCTCGTGAGAAGTCAGCCTTAATTTGTGCTTGGCTCTATTTATTTGTCTTTTTGGCAGTCAATGGCTCCTCCAGCTCATTTCTAATGTGTTGATTCCATTCCTGTCAGCTTTTTTCACTATTCAGCATTCTCTCCACTCACTTGCTTCAGGTTTAGTAAGTGTGCTCCTATTTATGACTTGCTCTTTATTATTTAATAAGAATCAGAAAATGTCTCCTTATAGTTTGCTACCTAGCATTCATAACTCCATCGCCCCCAAACAATGGTTTCAGCCATATCTCATCCCAATGGGTCTAATATCAAGAACATTATAGTGTGTCTGTTATTCTGCTGTAACAATTTATGAGCAGTCCTCTTCAATCAAGTTATCTTTACATTATCCTTTACCTGCTGGTTATTTTATGTAGATAGTTTCCTTGTGTCCTTCATGACCTCAATCAGAGAACTTCTCTTCTTGGGTAAAATTATTTTAATCTCAACTGTCATTGACAGTTGTTGATTTTACAAACTTTTAACCTTTTCAGTTATCACTGACTCAGTATTATAATAACTCTCTTGAACGAAGACTAGTGTTTTTCCGACAAAGGTACATTTTCATTTTCATTTTACTTTTCCATTCAATTTGTGGGTTTTTCTCCCATGGTAGATATTCTGTTATTTTAATGTGATATCATTAAGCTGCCTCCAGGCTGGTCTGCAGAATCAAAATATTTATATCCACTCTTCACACCTTTCTAACTATTCCTAGGTACTTCACTTTTATTATGCCTTCTCTATAAAAAATAAACAAGCCTTAGAGTACAACGCTCGATAGCTTGCTAATGCTGCTCAAAATCACAATTTTTCTATTTTAAAATCATTTATTGAAATAAAAACTGCCCAGTTCTAAGACTTATCATTTTGTTTTTACTGGGTTCTGTGCATACCAGAATATCCCAGTTCTTTTATAAAGCAAAGCATTAAATTGTATAACTGCCCTCTGCACGCCACAACACAAACATTCAGGGACTCCTGTATAAATGGTTTTTCCATTTTTAATTCAGAAAAAAATGGATCTGTTCATGTGAAAAATGTTGAACTTCTTCACTACAGCAAGTTGCCAGTAGAAGAAACAGGTGACTTCCATCATGCTATAAATTCCATTTTAACTGTCATGGATCCTGGGATTAATGGGATTTTCAGTCTAGAAAGAAATATTTAGAGTTCTCTGCCATAGAACTTTAGTGTCTGGCCAAACTACAGACGCCAGGATTCCACAGAATGCAGCTATGGCAGGTAAAATGGAATCATTATGCAATAATAGTATCATTTGAATGGGACCCAGAAATAAAGAGCAATAAACTTTTTATATTAGGCAGAAAACATGCAGGTTTGCTCATCCTTCCTTTTAATTAATATTTTTTTAGTACTTCCCCATTACATTGCTGGCCCAAGATCCTTCATAATGTTTTCCAATTTATTGTCTCTGGCTTCACTTTCCAAACCTGGTCAAACTAGAGCTTCACCTTACAAACTTGGTCAAAGTAATATTGTGATGAAGGTAGCTAGTGAATGTTGCTGCAGATGCTATGGAAGAGCAATTTATATATAAAAGTTTTGTTGGTGACACTTTCTTGTGGAAATCCATCCTACGAGAATGTTGCACATGTCTTAGTTTTCAGAAATGTAAAAGAGACTATTTGTATGGAGTGCACTGGAGTGGAAGGGTTAAAGTACAGTGACAATTCAGAAAGGAAAGTAGTACATTGGGGCTTATATACTTTTAGAGGCTGCACCCTGCATTGATGTACTTGGCTTCTTTGAAGTTCAGTGAGCTTAAAACGTGTGTAACTGGATGTAAGTTTGCAGCCGGAGGTTATCTCCATAGCTGTCAAAATCCATAGGATTCTTGCAATTCGATGCATTAGGCTGTGAACTGCAACCTTCTTTACAGCCTTATCCTAAACATAGTTACATGGTTGTGAGTCCCTCTGAGATCAGTGACATTTCCTGGGGAATATTTTCATTGTGCAATATCAGGCAAGTTTATTTGAAAGTAAGACCAACTGAATTCAATGTCACTTGCTCTGAAGGAGATGGGCATTTTTGTGCTGCTTTAGAATTACAGTATACTGAGTTGACTATTGTGTAAGTATTCATACAACATTGCTTTCATTTTTGTTGCTAGACTAAAGCTGATGCTATTTTGAACAGAAACTGCTCCCATAATTATGTATAGATTTTATACGTTTATAAAATAGAACTCTCTCTTTCTCTTTTTTGAAAAGACATCAATATGATTTCCCCCTTTGCAGGTTAGAAGGGAGACCACTTCAGCAAACTTTTTTTTTTTAAACCCTAATCAAGAACTATGTCAGGAAGTACTTGTTTCTAATTGTTTAAAGGCATAAAATGCTCTCTGGCCCATATCTGAAACAATAATACATGTTTTACCTCTCTAGTGGAACTAAATGTCCTTGAACACCATATAATTCCTTAAAGAATTATGCAGAGCATATGCTCGCAGGTAAGTATTATATCTCTTACTTTGCAATGAGCCATCATTGTGGAAAATATTAATGTAATCTGAATGACAAGAAAAGCTAGAAGCAAAAGAAAAAACGTGGTTGGTGAAGGGGTCCAACACAGTATTTCTTCTTGATTTGCAAGAGTATTCTTTTTTCTCCCCATCTTCCTGTATATCACCCTTGGATATGCATTCTATAAAGGTAAGTGAAGCAGACAACAAAGTGACAGAAGATTTCAAGGACAGGTGGGAATCTACATGGATTATCTCTCTTTTAAAAGAGGTTCAGTCTTTAAAGAAAGGAAATAAAGTTAACAAAATAGATAAAGTATTGTCGAAGGTTTCTGATAATGTTCTCAAGTCTAAGGAAAAACAAACTGCAAAAATTCTATAAAATATTATTAAAATTAGATACAGAACAACATCTAGTTAAATATTATATGATTCAATTGTCAAAGAATATGGATCATAAGGGAATCAATGTGGAAAACAAAGATTAGATTCACAAGATGCTATGGACTAAGAGAAAACTTTTACAAGATGATGTATAGATGGTATATCACACCAAAAAGACTAGCAAAAATGGAAACAATTTTTTTTAAAAAAAGTTTGTTGAAAATGTCAGCAAAAAGAAGGAACTTTTCACTATATGTGGTGGACATGCCCTAAAGACAAAAATTCTGGATACCCAAGAACATTGAAAATATCACTAGAACCAGAAACATTTCTGTTGGGATTTACAAATGCAATATTGCCAAATAAATTTCTGAAATTTTTTATATATGTTGACTTCGCCAAGGATTGTCTATGCCTATTACTGGAAACAAGAGGAAATTCCCACCCAAGAGCTATGGATTACAAAAATGATGATCTGGCAAAGATGGACAAATTGACAAGGCTTATACAATCGCCAGACCCTCCCAAATTTGAAGAAAAGTGGCAGCCTTTTATTGATTGTTTAAAAAAGAAGAAAATAAAAACAATGAAGTTTTCACATTAACAAGAGATAACCACTATTACAGAGATGTAAGAATAACAAGAAAAGGAAAAGTGGGAGTTAGTGACAAGAACAGGATTCCAGTGATATTCAAGGGATCCTGAAACGTTAATCTATCAGAAATAAGAAGATACATGACCAAAAAGTTAAAAAACTGGATTATGAAAAAAGCAGACAGAGGCAAGAAGTGTTAGATAGGATCCTTTATTTTCAATTTCCTAACATTTCTATCTCCTTTTCATCCATATACTTTACAACTGCTTTTTTGTTCTTCTATTTCAGATTAGATAAATGCTTTTCTTTTCTTTTTATTCCTCTTTTTCTTCTTTTTAACATCACAGAAACCTTTCTGCAGTAGACAACTATGGAAGAAGAGGATAACATAAGATGTTTAAAATGTCCTTGCTTTATATTCATTATTGTCTCCTCCCATGCCCCATACTTTATCAACAAAAATTATATTGGGAAAAAAGGAAATAAAGTCTAATAGCATTATAAAACACTACTTTTTAAAATTCTTAGAATGTATGATGGACTGACAAACTTCTAGGACATCCTAGAAGTTTGTTAGATGATGTATCCTATGTTCTTAACTGTAAAATATTAAAAATGTCAGGAAAAAATCATAAGTGGAACTTATAGTGCTTTTTTTGATTTCATTTATATGCTGCCTTTTACCAAGAGTAGGATCTAAGGCAACTCCCAAAAGAGAATCATTTTTTAAAATGGCAATACACATTTTAAACAATTAAAGATCACCACATCAAACATTATAAACTCATTTGAAAGATATACAAAGGGTAGAAAAACCCACACACCCATCCTAATAAGAAGCCTTCTTGTTTATACATTAAAATCTGTTTAAACAAATAGCCTGCTGGTACAAAAGAGGTGAGAGGGGCTAACCTAGCCACCCCTGGAAGGGAGTTCCAGTGGATGGCACAGATTAATGTATTTAAACTTTCCTTCCTTCCTTGTTCTCCAAGGCCACTTCATCCACTTCCCTAGTTAGAGAAAAATATGCTGCCCATGTGTTATCGAGCCACAGTTAAAAAAACTCAACAATTTATAGTTTACCAAGGGCTCAGGAATCAATATATGATTTCCTCCTTTTTAAAAGACCAATTTCAGAGTTGTGCAGGATCAAAACATCAGAAGATCAAAACCAAATTAGCAACAGCTATCATATTTAACTGTTTAACAGATTATATCTATTATTGACTTTATTTATTTATTTATATACAGTATTTATGTTTCGCCCTTCTCATCCCAAAGGGGACTCAAGGTGGATCACAATGCACATATAATGGCAAACATTCAATGCCATTGGACAAACTACGTATATAGACAACCACATATAGACAGAGACACAGAGGCATTTTAACACTCCAGCTTTTGGCTTCGTGGGGATATGCTTGATTCCAGCCACATGGGGAGCTGCTGCTTCATCATCCACTGCGATATCGAGTCCTTGATGGAACTTCCTCAACTTCCACATACTGCTGGAAATTTTATGGTGTTGTAAATTAGTTAACTTAGCCTCCTCGCATAAGCAGTACCTAAATTCCTACTTGACAGATGCAACTGTCTTTCGGCTGCATATGTCAACAGAAGCTGGACTATTTATGGTTAGGAGCTTATCTTGACCCGGGCTGGCTTTGAACTCATAACCTCTCGGTCAGCAATGATTTATTGCAGCTGGCTACTAACCAGCTACGCCATAGCCCAGTCCTTTCTATATAACTTTTATCTTTCTATATCAGTTTCATATATCTGAAATGTATAAACTGTTTTATAAAATGTCTCAGGACAGTCAACTCTACATGACTCTGCAAAACAATCCTCTAACAACAGAAAGGCTGGACAAATCCCTCTGGGTCTGTTCCCAAGCCAAAACAATTACCAAGCCTATTACTCATGTGTGTGTAGAGATAAATGATTCCCTGTCAGCCTAGATAAACCCAAACTGTTTGTCTAGCTATATCAGTGGTTCTCAGCCTGGGGTTCCCAGATGTTTTTGGCCTTCAGCTCCCAGAAATCCTAACAGCTGGTAAACTGGCTGGGATTTCTGGGAGTTGTAGGCCAAAAACATCTGGGGACCCCAGGTTGAGAAACACTGAGCTATACGGTTCACTTGAAGCAAAGAGATTGGTGCCTGCAGGCAGAGGTTTAGGGTATGCGCATGTGTTAAATCTCTTTGTTGACAGCCAAGTCCTTGAGTACCCAAGATCAACATCTGTCTCTTGAGTCTTGCATCTTTGATTTTTAAAGCTGCTCTCTTTGTTTGACATAAAACTAGACATTTCAGCTCATTAGAGGCCCATCTCCATGTCTTTACCCATTGTTTTCCCAGATTATACCCTCCCAGGGAAGTGTCTGTTGATTGGTCCTTCACTCTGACCAATCCTGGCTGCCATTATCCCCTCCCAGCCAATTACTCTTGTTTTCCATAGGCACACAATGCTAGCTATGAGGGCATAAATAGCAAATATAGTAGACTCTGGATTGAATTATTAATATTAAAACACAGTATATAAACGCAAATAAAACCAATAAAGTGTAACGTAATGTAACATAATTGTACTGTATTGTACATGTATTTTAACTTTCATTTAATATACAGTATTAGTTATCTTTTTTTTTTTTTGACGGTTACTTGAGAATTCTGGTTGTTTGAGTTCCTCTTAACTCAGAATCTACTGTATTATTAAATCCAAGAGAAGAGATTGTCAAATCCAGATCAAGGGTGCATCCTTAGCTTTGTGTGATGGAAATTTATGCAAAATTATTATATATTTTATGGTTTGATATTAATATTCCCTGGCTATGCAGCTTAGAATGTAGTTTACTGTTTCGCTATTTATTTATTTATTTATTTATTTGCAGTATTTATATTCCGCCCTTCTCACCCCGAAGGGGACTCAGGGCGGATCACATTATACACGTACAGGGAAAACTTTCAATGCCCAAACACACATTGAACTGAGACAGAGACAGACAGACAGACAGACGCAGAGGCAATTTAATTTTCTCCTAAGGGGATGTTTGATTCTGGCCACAGGTGGGAGCAACTGCTTCATCATCCACTCTGATGGCACTTCCTCACTTCCTCATTCCAATGTTGTAAATTACTTAAACTTGCCTCCCCACTTTTTTTTATAAGTGGTACCTTATTTCCTACTTGATAGATGCAACTATCTTTCGGGTTGCTAGGTTAGCAATGAGCAGGGGCTATATTTTATTTTTAATTGATGGGTGCTCACCCCGCCACGGGCTGGCCTCGAACTCATGACCTCATGGTCAGAGTGATTTATTGCAGCAGCTGCTCACCAGCCTGCGCCACAGCCCGGCCCCATGCAATATCTGTATTCCTAGTATGGTGATTGTAGGGAAAGGTCAATAATTTTTTTCCCATTTTATAAGATTAGTTGGTGGTAAAAAGGTTTTATGTCACTCTTGAATGCCCACTTCCAGCCTACTGATAGCTGAGGCATGTGTATCTTTTGAAAAGCTCAGGCACTTTCACATAGCCTAAAGCTTTAATCATGCATATTTATTTAAAATCTGACAGATGACTGGATTGCCCTGTCACTCCCTTGAATTTGTATGGCTTTCATATGGCAGTTAGCATATGACATGATTTACAGAAAATGTTATATGTTGTTTTAAACAAACATAGTGAAACCACTTAAGGGCTGTTGACAGCAATCCCCCTGTTCTCTGCTTAATTTGTTTTGATATTTTTGCTTTGCTTTTAGAAGTAAAAGTATAGTTTTCCTCTACTATTCACACCCTCTGTATTCTATGCAATTTCCATATGTCAAATGGATAGTGTAGAGCTTCCCAGAAGAATCCAGATGTTTAGCAACTGTTAAGAAAAGCAAAAAAAAAAAAAGTAAGCTTAAAGAGATATGAGACTTCAATTGAGATTATAAGATATTTTGTGTTGGCTGCCCTTTAAAAACAAAAGTATGAATTTGACCTCAGGAAACTGCCTCCACATGCATTTTTACAGAGAGACTGTCCAATCTATTTATTTTCTATCTGTTGTTTATACTTTTATATTAAATATCATCATCAAATAAGATAAATTCTTCAGCATTAAATAAATCAAAAGTTTATATTACCACATGTGGCAATTCACCCAAGTCCCTGTGTAATTGCAGTCAACCTATCTGTCACTAAATGAAAGATTACAATTTATCTTGAAAAGTACCTCTTCCTTTTAGCTTCCTTGAATATGATGCGACAATTACAATCAAATTTTGCATAATATAAGTAACCAAGTCTTAACCTCAGGTGCCTTTATATATTTCCATAAATTAACAATGCAGAATCTAATCTCACCGAATTTACATTTAATAGATATGTTATCATAATTCTCCTCTGGGAGGTTAAAAAAAATCAAGCTTGCAAGATATGAAGCTTATTGATGATTCCAGTGAGAAAAAGAGGGCATTGGTAATTTCTTCACCTTGCAGTAAATCAAAACCTCATCTAAGGAGATTACCTTTCTTTCTTCTATGGAATTTGGGATTCAAGGCGGCACCCCCAATTTTACACCCTCCACTGTGTTTCATGTTATTGGCCATCTGTTTGCATGAAATAAATATGTAATGAGAATGTAATTATTCCCAGTTAGTGTGTTCAATTTATTCTCAAAGAAAAAAGTGCTTTCTATCAACCATAAAATCTATTGTTAAAGGCTTTCACAGCTGGAAGCACTGGGTTATTGTGTGGTATCCGGGCTGTATAGTTGTATTCTAGCAACATATTCTCCTGATGTTTTGCCTGCATCAGAGAAAGGCACATACAACCCCTTCCTTGAACAACTCTTGCCAATAAAGTTTCAAGATAGGTTCACCTTAGAGTCCAAAATAGGAAATGACTTGAGGGTACTCAACAATGACTTTCAATGTATCATAGAGGATAGATTCCCATCCACAGCATGAGTATAAAAAGCAGACAGGATGGAGCGTCTTGTTAGTTTGCATTGGCTCCATCTTAATAACTTGCACTACATTTTCATATTCTAAATAGTGCAGTTTTGAGTGTATGCAATATACAATTTTTGTGGAAAGTGCATCAATAGCCAGATATTAGATATAATCGTCTTAGTGTTTTGTGAGTGTGTAAGTTATCTAAGAGGACTAGTCAATACAGTATTGTTCCTTAATCTCAGAAAGGTGTTTGGTTTTCGAATTACCTTTTGAGATTTAGCAACCTTTTAAGCAGCAATACTGTATTGACTAGTCCTTTTGAAATGGAAGTCATTAAAGAAGTGGAAGAAGTCTCTAAAGAAATATGTAATTGACTGCTAAACCCAAGAAAGCTTTCTCGCAGATCTTTATCCTGGTTAAAAGGATGTTTTTAGTGGTCTCAAATTCCCACAATAGCAGAAATATCAATTCAGTATTTTTCTTTCTTTCTTTTTGTTACCATGTACAATAGAAATTCAGTGGCATGATGGTAGAAAGGAAATGCTTCACTCTTTCTAGAGTAAGCATGTAGATACACCCCGTGTTTTATGCAGATTTCAACCCCTGGAAATCTCTTGGAACATTCTGACGTGAAAGAAGAGATGTGATAAATTCTCTATCAGAAGCATAGCACCCACATCTATGTTGCTGGATCCTGCTCAACAATACATATTTTAGGATAGGATCATCCCATGGTGTCAACCTATTTAATATAAAAGGTAAGAGGACGGGCCTTGAAAGAAGACAGTCAGTCCATACGGATGGATAGAATATTTGCATTTTTAATGGTCAAAACATTAGGAGTCCCTGATAAGAATTCTGGACTGATGGGAATCTTTACAGCTTGGGACCTATTTTGTGCAAAATCCACAATTATTTTGAGAAGAAATAGACTTTTTCTGCACGCAAAAACAATATTTCTGTACAGTAACATCACTGCATTTTTTTCCCAGTTTTGCACAAGGTAAGTGCCCAGCGATGATGTTTTTTGTTCAGGAAACTAGGTCTTCTGCACACAAAATGTTTCCCCTAGGGAAGATATACCATGTGTAAATTTTGAAGAGTGAGGTTGCTTTCCTTTCCTTTTCTTTCTAAGCAAAACTGAAGAATCTTAATTTTTATAATGCATATTCATACTGTTTAAAATCAATTCTAGTTGATGCTAGAGATCCATATGAGAGTGGAAGTCTTGGATCTGAGCCAAAATATCTGTACAGTTTACCAAATGATAAGGCATTTTTAGAGTTAATATCTCTCTTTCCACAGATTTCATGCATGAA
This sequence comes from Anolis carolinensis, assembly GCF_035594765.1. Lineage (NCBI taxonomy): Eukaryota > Metazoa > Chordata > Lepidosauria > Squamata > Anolidae > Anolis > Anolis carolinensis. Next base: position 48,788,876 of record NC_085844.1, read on the forward strand.
AGGCTGAGATTTATAAGTCTAGCTCTCCAGCTCTTTACATTGTTTCTTCATAAACTGCAGACCAATACACTTATGAATACATATTTCTGTGTTTCCCATTTGTATTTTCCTCAACTCTTGGAAAAAGCTTATGCATTAGAAATAGGAAGTAAAATATCCAAATGTTTTATGCACCCAAAAATACACATAGTAGAATGCTTACACTTCGTCAATATCCTTATGTGATTCTGAATTATTTATCTCCAAAACACCCTGACTTGAGAGAAAAACTTTTCAGTGGAAATGAAACTCTCTCAGACATTGATGAAGAATACCAGGTTATGAAATTCTTTTCCCTTGACATTTTATCAGGTCTTTCCTTCCTACCTTCCCCACAAAATATTTCCCCTTCTTTGCTTTTCAAATATCATCTTCAAAGATTGTGTTCTTAAAAGAATCAGAAAGTCAAATTCACATTACTTTCTCAAATTTACTTAAAAACCTATTTGCATTGCTTTCTGGAGAGCCTGAAGAAACATGCATAGTTTTATTATATGATCCTTGATTTTCAGTGCATACAGTGAAGACAACAAAGAGTCTTATTCAGTCTAACCTTTCATGGTATGTGTAGTTTTTGCAACAAATAGGAATGTCTCTCCTAACTATTTTGGAATGGTCTGGTGAATGCTGCTTAGTCTACCGGCTTGCCAAATTCTATACAATCCATAAATCACCTACCGTTTCATCATCTGACACCACCTGCATTAGATGTGTTGTTTCAGTTAGAATATATATTATACGCTTATGTGGGATGGGTATGTGAGGGTTGCAATCAATGCGGTGAGAGGGAACTAACATGAAAGAAGTACAAACTGTTTATTACTTTAGTAGTACAGTAGAGTCTCACTTACCCAACACTCGCTTATCCAATGTTCTGGATTATCCAACACATTTTTGTAGTCAATGTTTTCAATATATCATGATTTTGGTGCTAAATTCGTAAATACAGTAATTACTACATAGCATTACTGCGTATTGAACTACTTTTTATGTCAAATTTGTTGTATAACATGATAATTTGGTGCTTAATTTGTAAAATCATAACCTAATTTGATATTTAATATGTTTTTCCTTAATCTCTCCTTATTATCCAACATATTCACTTATCCAACATTCTGCCGGCCCGTTTACGTTGGATAAGCGAGACTCTACTGTAATAGAAACAGATTAATGGTAACTAGTAGGAAATTGTAACTGGGACATCTTAATCTTCATGAGCTGGCCACACATTGCATTGAGATGAAAACCCTTTGGTCTGTGATGAACTTTCTGATGTACTCCTGGAGGTGAGGTAAAATAATAATAATAATAATAATAATAATAATAATAATAATAATAATAATAATTTTATTTCTTATCTGCCTCTCCTCATGGCTGGAGGCAGGTTATGAAATACATAAACACAGCAAAAACCGTACAAATACACACACTCAAACGTACCTCCATAAAACGTTACAGACCAACACGTATTGTTGTGATGGAGTCTTTGAGTAGTGATACTACTAGGAGTACTAGAAGGGGAAGAAAGACTACTCGTGAGCAAGACTCCGATGAGGAGCGACAAAGGAAGCTGATTCAGGAGAGACTTACGGAGCCTACTGACAATGACTCAGTTGAGGAGGAGGATGGGGCTGAGAATCAGGAGGATGGGATGACAATTTCTGAGGATGAGGTAATGGACTGGACTAAGGTGCGGGAGATCCAGGACATCTTTAGAGAACCCTCAAGTAGCGACACGTTCAAGGGTTGGCACAGTGGGGATCCAGCTGAATCTTGGGGAGTTATGGTTTTGGATAAAAGATGGAGAAATTGGAGGGATCGGCAAGGGGTTTCAGCTGAAAGGAGGTCTGTTGGGGTGTTGTCTGATTCCAGTTCTGAGGAGGAATTGAGGCAAGAGGCTTCAGATGCTAGCAGGGTGTTGGCTGATTCCAGTTCTCAGGAGGAATTGTGAATAAAAGTGGAGTTGGGAAATGGGGCTCCTTTGCAGTTGGCAAGGTGTTGATGGGTATTCGTGTGTCCTTGAGAGCTGTTTGGGAAGACGTGTTAGGGAAGACTGCTGTGGGCATAAATTTAATCCAGATTATTCTTGGCTATGGGGGTTGGAACCGTGAGGGTTTTCTCTGGACAGCCTTGTGTTGATCTTGTGCATTAGCTGCCGTGCTGCATTCTACAACTTGGCTCTGTGTATGACCTGGACTAGATTCTCGTGTTTGCTGCCTTCTCCTGCTATGATCTGGATTGGATTCAACGAAGATGATACTGTGTTTGACTGACTTCACCAGATGTCTTCAGCCCTCCGCTGTTCGTCTCTTCCTGCCTGCTGGTGTCCTGCTGTGAATTGGAGTGCTTTTTTGTTGTTTTGCAAAGTTTGGAGTTTGATCTGAATTATACTCTGATTAAATCCGGGTTACTTTCCAGGGTTTGGGGTTTTGCTTTAACTGTGGGAAATACTGTGCTTCACACTGAAGATTAAGTGTCTTGAGCCTTTTTGAGTTTGTTTTTGGGCTCTTTTTGTTATGAACGAATAAACTCTATTTTTACTAAAGACTGGTCTGGCATTTTAAGTGGTCTGTCTTGCAACACGTATCCCTATGAAATACATATTAAAACAGACTAAACGGAGATTAAACAAAGGACATGCATTAAAATTCATGTTTATGTTTAAAGACTGTCAGGGTAGGCCTGCCGGAAGATGGATAGTGGCCGCTATGTACAATAGGTACAATAAAACAATGGTAGAAATCTAGTTCAACAAGATATCTTCAAGTTGGTATAAAAATGATTTCTAACATTTCAGGGGTTGGGAGATATTATTTTCATTAAATCAAGTGTGTGTCTTTAATGAAGAAAAATCCACCCACAATGATGATACAGTTTGAAGGGTTGGCTAAAAAACGTTCTACAAAGAAATATATTTTACTACATAGAAAACATAAAAGAATCAAAGCCCTACTTCAGTTACTACTCCGCTCCTATATCATAATCAAGTTGTTGGAATGATTCTCTACACATTTTAGCATACTGCATAGGGAAAATATCCACCATAGTGGCAGATGTTGAGGAGACAGAAGAAAGACTCAAGACTATGTTAAGCCCCACACAGGCATTATTGGCAGCATGAACCCTTGTTTATGCCAAGCCATACAATGTGGTGTCTTTGAGCCTGATTGCAAGTATTTTAAAAAGCATCAGTCTCCCCCCACCTTTATCTCACTCCAGCATTCAATTCATTGCTGTAGGAAATACGTTTCTAATACAGTGTTTGACTTATCATGTCTTCAGCTTACACTAGGCAATTATAACTATGGATGCAATTGGAACATGGGTAGCATGCTGCCAAGGAAATATCAAAGTGAAACTGCAGTGCACTAGAATACCTGAAAAACTTGAAATGAAAACTTAATGCACAACTTCCATCTGGAAACTACAAGACCAGATGGTGGCATAAATTCCCCAATGAAAATAGACAGCTGTTGGTTCTTTATGCTTGTATTTGAAGATGTTATTTAATCAACTGGTAGCACAATTTGGTGTATTGCTCATATTACTGTAGCATGCAAGCCTGCCTTCCAGAAGCACACTTTTATTTCAAATATACATAAAAGATCATGCCTTCCACTAAGCAGATATAGCAGGTTTGTACTAAAAGACAAATGTAATGAGAAATCAGTAAAGTAACCCTGGGCACCCATTAATTTGGCTTTTATTTAGAGAGTGGTGATACTGCTTCTATGGTCAGAAAATCAAATTAACATGGTTTGTGGCACTGTATCATGTAAGACCCTGCAACCATTCATTACCATACTTGCTCATCTGTCAATCTGTCCAATTGATTTTTGGATTACCACTCTTAGAATTCCCAGGGTAGTGTGGTGATCTTTAAAGCTACCACAAAAAGAGAAAAAGAGAAGACAGTTGTATCCTGTATATTCAGCCTTGACCCATACTATAAACTACAGCATTGTTCTTTTCGGCTTGTGAATTTGCCCCATTTTTTAAATATGCAAGAATTTTCTGGCAGCAAAGCTTATCAAATAATGACTGCCACACTTTAAATCTCTCAGCTTTCTGAGCTTTCACCCAAACGTTAGAATGGGTTGCTTTGCTGCCTCTTCTGTCTTATTAAGAAACAGTTTTGAAATATGAACAAGTTTGCAAAAGCTATTTCAGCCCCAATTATTTACCTAAAGGACGAGAGGGATGCTTTCAGACCATGTAAGTATAATGGCATTCATTATAGTAACCATCCAAAGAAATCAATTGGATGTAAGCACCTCTCAAGAGAGAATAGAACACAAACAAAATACAAAGATGACACCTGTTGGGCTTGTCAGAGAAAAGATCCTTCCACCCGAAAAGGTCAGGACATCACATCAGTACAAGTTCCTAGAAAATACAGCCTTTTAGTGATTGGTGAAACAATCGTGAATCAATTAAACACATTTAAAATGCAAATAGATGTTAGAAATTATGTTATATCCTTTAGAACTAGGTAAAGGGAACTTTACTGTAACTATTGCACTTTTCCTTTAATTTAATCAGTTCACTTCCATTTCAACAACTAATTAGAGGGAGAGAGTATTTGTGTGAAATGAGCATGACTGCAGCATACATTTTATGGTTTTGTTAGTTTTCAATTCTGGCATTTATTACACAAATGAGATATGTTAAAAAAATACGGAAAAAATTGTGTGTTTAACAACAAAAAAGGAAGTATTAATGGGAACATACAATGTGTGTTAAATGTTTAACTAGTTTATTTTTAAAGGAGATCCCCCCCGCAATAATTAGATTATAACTGGTTAAGGCTTTACCTTCTAGGTGTTCCAGACTACAACTCCCATTCCTGTGTTGCTCAGGGTTTCAGACTTCTGGACACATTCTACAGACCTGTGTGGGAAGCTTCTTGGCTATATTAAAGCAAAATTTAAAAAACAACACAAAGAAATAGGATTTGTGTGTGATGGAAAATCAAAATTCTGAAATATTTGTTAGGATACATTGAATTCCCACCACAATATAAATAGTGCACAACAAATATAGATTTAAGGACCATTTATTAACCTATTTATTTATTTATTAGTTGAACTTCTACAATCTTAAAAGGAAAAGTAATATGGGTTTTAATCTACCCAGGACTTCATCCCACATAGTGAAATCAGCATTTCTACACATTTAAGAAATGGCAACTCATGGTGCCCTTCACATGATGCATACTTCAACCATGGGATTGAGGTATGTTGCTTTTTCTAAAGTGTTGATTTACCCAATGTTTCCTAAACTGGCCAATATCCCTGTGTGATGTTAATCCCTGATGCTCGCTTGTAAATAAAATGCTGTGGGAGGAGCCAAAATGCCAATTTCCCCAATTTTAAACCACTTCCTTTGTTTGCCAATGCAAAGGCTTGGGGAAAGATCAGGGTTAATTTAAAACCACTTCCTATGATCCAGGGTGATGTTTTTTTTTTTTTTAAAAAAAAAACAACAAGTTAAATAATTGAAATCCTGGAGGGACAATGGAAAGAAACAAATCTCTACCATGTGTTGGCAAATCAAATGATAAATCACAAAGAAAGCAAAAGATGGAGGTGTGATGGGGTATGAAAATCATATGTTTAATTTTAAAATGGGGCCTTGCTAAGCTTAAGGGTAAACCAACAATCCTAAACACTTTACTTATCCCATGGAATGAAGTTTTTAGTGAGTCTAGTCCAAGGGCTGGAGATCAATCCCCTGATCATTCCTTGGACCACTCGGACGAGCATTTAAACCCTGAAGGCAATCCAAACTATCTTGGTTGCTCATATGGGCTGATCTTAAGTGGAATGCCATGATGTGGGTGCTCCTCCCAAGGCACAGAATTTTGCGACAGTGAGAGAAACCCCATTCAAGCCCCAAGGGGAACCTCCTTCATAGCTAGGGACTGTTGGAGAAACTTGTCCTTTACCCACAAAGGGGGTGTCACGGTGCCTACTAGATCTACTTGACCTTTTAATATGCCATGATCACCTATTTAAATTATGCCACAGAATAATAATAATAATAATAATAACCTTTACCTATACCCCACCACCATCTCCCAGAGGACTCAGGGTAGCTTACAAGGCACTCAAGGTGCAACACACAAAATAAAAATGCAAAAACAGTAACATAAAACAATAACAGCCAACATAAATATCTCACTTCATAAAAACCCCTTGGCTAAAATCTATAAAAATAGGCGACTTCCACCCTACATGCACATGAGAATTTCGAGGAGAGGCTACTTGGCTCTGATGCAACCAGTTTACACTCACACTATACTTAGCATGGGAGGGTGGGACATGTGATAGTCAAAAGAGATGGCAAAGAGAGGGGGTGGACCAGCCTCAAATAGGTTCAGTACACCCCACATCATATGAGAGGGGCTCATGTAGCTGGACAGCCCATTGTCAACTGAGGCGTCATTTGTAGGGAATTTCAAAGCTACCTCCTGCACATCACATGGCTTCGCCTATGGCTACAGGTGGGGTAACTCACTTCTCCATGTATAGATACAAAGCTCTTTTGCTGGAAGCAGGAAGTGAAGTAGTCCATATGCTACCAGAGCTAGATTTGACAATCATCAAATATGAAGCCTTGGACAGTAGTCATTATAAGAAAATAAGTCATATTGTTTTCCAATTAGTCCATTGTGTACAAGGCATGCATGGAAATGTGCATTAAAATTTTGCAAAGGCAACCAGATGTAATTCAAGTCTAGGACAGCCTACAAGTTTACTAAAGAGCCTACACAATTCTCAGGCAAACATTCTGAGACTCTATGATATAAGAATGCTTAAGTAGAGTGTTGATGTTAAGCACCATTCTGAACTGGACACCAAGGTGGCCAGAAAGTGATAATGGGATTCCAGACAGAATCCAGATTAGCTGTCAAATGGCAAAGATCATCTATCCCTCAGAGAGGGTTGGAAAAACAGGCCTCTTTTACGTTTACACAAAAAGTATATATCCTAACTTTGAACTGGGGAAGTGGCTGAGCACATGCTAGATTTGAAAACTGATAGAGATACATTCTAATAACAGTGTGTGAATAGACAACGTCATCATATGGGGCTATATTCAGCAGCAAATGCCAATCTAGCCCTGGTCACCCACGGAATCGGCCAGCTCCCATCAAATGATGTTGTGCTGGCTCCGTGGGTGCACAAGGGCATAACCAGTGTGCCGCTGCTGCCCGGGCAGCACAAGAGACTTCCCGTGTTGCTCAATCTATGGGGAGAAGCTGAGTGCTCCACCCCCCCCACCCCCCATGTGATCACCCTCAGCGGGCAATGTGGGCATGCCTCATGGTGAAGCAGACCACTGCCTCCTTCTGCTGCCAACTATTTGACGAGGTAGATAATCCTTTCACAAAATATTAATTAAAGGAACAAAGACATAAAAAGTGATACTGGATCATCTAACTGTTCATCGGGAGTGAAGAGATTCAGCAGTACTTGAAGCAGTGAATGTTTGCAACAGATAACATTTTTTAAAACTTCATAACTGGGCAAACCAACCACAAGGTCATATTGTTATGCATTTAATAACTGCTAACTTTTGGTAACATTTTTTAACAAAATAGCTAATGCGTATTATAATAAATTATATCAGATTGGTAACCCAGTGGAAAATATCAAGGGTTTCACAAAAGGTTAAATCTCCTCATTTGTGGAGAGAAATCATTTGTAAGGAGTAATAGTTGTTATGATAGTGTTTCAAAAAGCAAAGTGACTGAACAACAACAAAGCTCCTGACACACTGAGTTTACATTCCTCAAAATACTGAATGTTGTTGCTCTTAACTGCTATAGAGTCAATTTTGACTTTTGGTGATCCTATTGATTATTTTATTTTTATACCCCGCCTCCATCTCCCCCGAAGGGGACTCGAGGCGGCTTATATGGGCCAAGCCCAGATAAAAACAATAACAATATAAAATACATCCATAGACAAAAACCTACACAATTATAAAATTTAAACACTAACCTACAAAGATAAAGACAAACTTAATAAAACATGAAATTAAAAATGACGAGTTGCAATAATGGACTGGGTAAAGTGCACCTTGTAAAAGTTGTAAACACGAGGAACTGATAAAGTGCTGCAGATTCATGGGAGAGCGATTTGGGATGGGAGAAACCCTGTGTCAATGTCACATTGACCAGGAAAAATTGCAACCAGTGCAGAAGTGGTCATGGAGCATGATTGTTATGGGGATGGGTGATATTTATCCAAAGACCTGTGTGAAGAGCCAGGTTTTCAAGCTCTTCCTGAATGCCACCAGGGTGGGGGCTTGCCTAATTTCCCTGGGGAGCGGGTTCCAGAGACGGTGGGCTGCCACGGAGAAGGCCCTCTCCCTCGTCTCCACCAACCGCACTTGTGACGGAGGTGGGAGCGAGAGGAGGGCCTCCCCTGACAACCGAAGAGATTGTTCGTAGGGGGAAAGGCAATCACAAAGTTAGGAGGGTCCCAAACCGTTTAGGACTTTGTAGGTGATCGCCTACACCTTGAATTGGGTTTGGAAAGTGAACGGCAGTCAATTTTATTTATTTATTTATTTATTTACAGTATTTATATTCCGCCCTTCTCACCCCGAAGGGGACTCAGGGCGGATCACATTATAACACACATAGGGCAAACATTCAATGCCCATAAACACATCAAACAGAGACTGAGAGACACACGCAGAGGCAAGTTAACCTTCTTCTGAGGGGATGTTCGATTCTGGCCACAGGGGGGAGCAGTTGCTTCATCATCCACACTGACGGCACTTCCTCATTCCAGGTCGTAAATTAGTTAATCTTGCCTCCCCACTTTATAAGTGGTACCTTATCTCCTACTTGATAGATGCAACTATCTTTCGGGTTGCTAGGTCAGCAACGAGCAGGGGCTATTTTTTATTTTTTAATTGACGGGTGCTCACCCCGCCACGGGCTGGCCTCGAACTCATGACCTCATGGTCAGAGTGATTTAAGGCAGCTGCTCAACAGCTGCGCCACAGCCCGGCCCAATTTTGCCATTTATTATGTTGTAAACTGCTTTGAGTCCCCCCAGGGGTGAGAAAAGCGGTATAGAAACACAGATAATAATAATAATAATAATAATAATAATAATAATAATAATAATAATAATAATAATAATAATGTTAGTCTAATTTATTTTCAGAAGGTTAATCCATAGCCTAATTCAACACACAAAGTGAGGAGCACAGTGCCTATTCTGTCTCACTCGTAGCATTGCTCATTTTAAAAACAATGTTTGCTTCTGCCCCTTGAGAGATTCATCACTGACAGAGCTCCTCCTCAACATGGAGCAGCTATGGGAGGATTTGCAGTAAAAAGTGGGCTTTTTTTTTTTTTTTACCCTTATGGCATTGGATACATCCCTGGGTCTGGAGAGGAAATGCTCCATAATAATAAAAATCATGGGGAAAATCATGGTGGGAAAAATCATGAGTCTAGTTTGCATGGAGGTCTGTGTTTCCATTTCAGATTAAAAGGGCTGAGGTCTCCTTGAAGCAGCAACAATCAAATCTTGATTTTGAACTGGAAGTATTGATGTGAAGCTGATCAAAGATTACATAGAAGAAGTCCAGATGCATATACTTTATTACCATGCAGGGTCTCCATTATTTTCTACTGCAGGAAAAATTATTAGAATTCCACTAGATCGAATTGAATACATGATGAAAATGATAGGTCTTGAATTAGAGGATGCTGACATAAAAAAAACTTATAATGTAAAGTTCTGGCACTCTTTCATCGCAGCTTCTTATTGTCTGGCTTTTGTTTGTGTCAAAACATATTACTGGCAGGTTCAAATTTGTATTCAGTCTCTGGAAAGATGTTGTTTGCTTGTTCAGAAAATCAGTTTAATATTATATTTGCCTCTGCTAAAGGAGATGCCAGAATTAAAGAGTATTTCAGTATTAAAAACACATCACTGGCAATTTTAATGAGATTTTGGAAGAACAAAACCAGACAAGGAAGAATTGCAGTTTAAATTGACTGCAAGTACAAAAAGCTTCATTATTGTACTGCTTTCCCTCCCCCCTTTTTAAAAAGAAGCTTAGTTTATGTCCTTGTTTTGCAGCATCTCCATTTTCCCATCTCCTCAAAATACCTTTTTTCCTATGAAGAAGTCTGAAGGATTGCATTAATCTATTACCACTGTTTCAATTTAAAAACACAAGAAGCAATGAGTTGAAAAAAACCCAAAATATAAAGCTTTAATACATGTTAAATTTTAGAGTCATGGTTTACTTATTTTACTTTGCAAACAGAAAGAGCAGTGCTGTGTATGTGTCATATCATCTCTGCCTTTTTTTATATCCAAAGTCCCTGCTATATTACTTCTTTTATGCCAGATCCTCCAGGAGAGCTGAGAATATTTTTAGGAAATGGGAACAGAGGACCTGTCATTACAATAATTCAAGTTTTAGCAATTAAATGTGCCTATTTAAAATATTTCTGGCTCTCCCTTAGAAATCCTCAGTACAACATGTAAGAAAAAGCTATTTCCCTATTATGCAGGTTTGGGGAATGTGAAGCTCTGCATATGATGATTTCAGCTCCTGTCAGCATAGCCAATATTGAAAGATAATCCTTGCAGTCAAACAACCCCTGAAAAGCCATATGTTTTTCATCCTTGTCTTACTTAAAGTCTACTAATATGATTGCGAACACTAACTTTGGACATTTCCCCATTGGAAAGTTGGAGATCTTTGATAGATCTTTTTGCCCAGGGACAAAATATATGAACTGTGATAAACTAGATATATTTTTCTGTCCTTTGCTTTTCTTATGCTTTGTCATGAATAAATAGAAATATAATGTCTAGATCCAGAGAAGTCATGCTACCCCTCTATTCTGCCTTGGTCAGACCACACCTGGAATACTGTGTCCAGTTCTGGGCACTGCAACTGAAGGGAAATGTTGACAAGCTGAAATGTGTCCATAGAAGGGCGACTAAAATGATCAAGGGTATGGAGAAAAAGCTCTGTGAGGAGCAGCTTAAAGAGCTGGGCATGTTTAGCTTGCAGAAGAGAAGGCTGAGAGGAGACATGATGGCCATGTGTAAATATGTGAGACGAAGCCATAGGGAGGAGGGAGCAAGCTTGTTTTCTGCTGTCATGGAGACTAGGATGCGGAACAACAGCTTCAAACTACAGGAAAGAAGATTCCACCTGAACATTAGGAATGACTTCCTAACTGTGAGAGCTGTTCAGCATTGGAAATCTCTGCCCCAGAATGTGGTGGAGGCTTCTTCTTTGGAGGTTTTTAAGCAGAGGCAGGATGGCCATCTGTCGGAGGTGCTTTGAATGGGATTTTCTTGCTTCTTGTCAGGGGGTTAGCCCATGAGGTCTCTTCCAACTCTATGATTCTATTTATTCCATCCCCATACTGTTTTGATGGTGGCTAGTGAGGAACAGTTTCTTAAGTCTCCTCTGAACATGGGCAATAATCATTTTAAGAATATAACAAAACTATTTCACAATTAAAAAATAAAGGAAGAAAATGATGAGAGGGAGCTAAAAAACAAAGTTTTCACTTCCATTCTGCAGGAACAGTAACTGACAATAGCTCAATTAAAATGTAGTTTTCAAGAACAGTTATGTGTATATTTATTTATTTATTTATTTCAATTATTTATACCCCGCCTTTCTCACCTGAGGGGACTCAGGGCAGCTTACATGTGAACTGTATATAGATAGTTCTCACCAAAGTAATCCTATAGCTTTTCCTTTCATTATACAGATTTCCTTTTGAATACTCCCTAATATTTTTCCACTAGAAAAAATCTAATTTCCCAATTACTGGATTGTAACGTTGATAAAGTATGTCTCAGATTTATCAAAACATTGTTAAATTCATTTAGCACCCTTAAAGGCATGAAGTTAATTTCTCTTATATATGAACTGATTTCTTGCAATAGATTTCCGATAAACCTCACACTCTTAGATTGGAGAACTGTACAGTTTTTATATTTGCTGTAATTAAAAGCAACAGTAGAAAAGACATAAATCAATAGCTGAATGGGGATTTTGTTCTTCTGTAAGTATTTTATGACTGCACATGACAATATATTTCAACCATTAGGAAAAGTCCCTAACATAAATGCTAGAAAGTTGAATGATTCTCCAAGGTCTTATGGTAACTGCTTTAATGTAAGGCTATTAAAAGGATGGTAATAATAAATGCAAAGTATCATACTTTAAAAAAATACCTCCCTAAACCTTGAGCTTATGTGCACCATGAAATCTATGGCACCCTTTAGTTACATTTCTTCCATTAAATTCTTTTGCAATCAGCAGGACTTTAATCTGATCAAGGCTGAAGTTCTCTGTTTCACTTTTGGGAAAACATTGGAGACAATGAGCATTGCCAATATGTGTTCTGAACTAAGACCTCTTATATATTACACATAGCAAGCTTCTTTCCAGAATTCAAACTTTCATTGAGAGTTATGCCTGTCTTTGATAAGCAAAGACATTTCATCATGAAGATAAAATCAAGATAACAGAATTATTAAATAATTCTCTGACCTATTGATGTGGCAGAAAAATTGCACAAAGTAGCAGAATCTCAGATGAAGCGGTGATTCATTACATTTAACGTAATTCTTAGGCATATCAGGGAACAAAACTAAATTATCACATCATATTTATTGGCAGTCCATCAACAGAAGTGGGAAGTCCTGTTTACATGAGAGACTAAGGGCCTTTCCAGACAGGCCCAAAACTGTGGGACCTCTCTCACTTTTACCTGAGGCATCCAAACGATGCTTCAGGTGAAAGCAAATGAATGCAGAGTAAACCAAGTTTTACTCCACATTAGTTAAACACCTCTAAAGACCCTGGTCTTCAGGGATGAGGTCCCTGTGTGGACTGACTTCTGGGACTGCTTCCGCATTCCTGAGGGTAAGTCCCCACAGCCATCCCACTTCTTTGGGCTCTGAAAAGCTTGGAGGAGCGGGGTGTCAGCCACCCCTTCCCCCAGCCCCCATTTTGGCCTCTAAACTCACTGAAGGGACCTGCCAGCAGTGCAGACCCCTCTCTAGTCCTTGTAATATGACAAAATGACCTGTCATGACATGGGGGGAGGGTTATCCTTCCCCCCCGGGCTGTGGTGCAGGCTGGTGAGCAGCCAGCTGCAGCCAGCTGCAGCTAGCTGCAACAAATCACTCTGACCAAGAGGTCATGAATTCGAGGGCAGCTCAGAGCCTGCATTTGTCTCTGTCTTTGTTCTATGTTAAGGCATTGAATGTTTGCCTTATATGTGTAATGTGATCCGCCCTGAGTCCCCTTCAGGGTGAGAAGGGCGGAATATAAATACTGTAAATAAATAAATAAATAAATAAATAAATAATCCTGGATAGAGGAGACTTCGCTGCCAGCAGGCTCCTTAGGTAATTTGGAGGCTGAAATGCTGAGGAGGAGCTGGACAGGGCTGTATGGCATCCCGGGTCAACCTTTGCTTGACCCGGAATGTCATCTGGTAGCCACCCCTCCCAGGGCTTGGGAGAGGGGTGTAGATTACAACCGAAGAGGAAGTGGATTCCTTTAACCTGCATTTCTCAGGTTTTAGTATAGTGTAAAAGGGCCCAAAGATATCCCCACATATTGTTATTCAAACTTGTTACTACGACAGCAACACCAATATGACTTTTGACAGAGCTGTCAGTCAAAATGGAGAGGAGAGACATCATCAATAGATTCTGACATATTAAAATAAAGTAACATCTATTTGGAGTTGTGTGCATATGGCATAGAGGTTAAGTAAATTATATACAAACTATTATATAACACAGTTGCATTTCTGGATATACTTTTCAAACTGTTATTCATGATTTCTTCTGAGCATAATCATTACCGGTAAGACTTCTGATTTCCTGCTGAAATAAATTTAAAAGCATTGGCAGAAGAAGTGAATGCTGGCAGGAAAGAAACACAATTAGGAGAATAAGGAAAGAGCTGGGGAAATGTAGCTGTTAGGTGCATTAAACCTTCTGCTAATTAAATGGTACCGATTGAATATCCTTTATCTGAAATATGTGGAACCAGAAATGTACTTCTTTTCAAATTTTAAAATACACACACACACACATATATATAAAGAGAAAAATGGAGTCCAAGTCTAAACACAGAATTTATGTTTCCTATATACATAGTCTGAAAGTAATTTTATATACACAATTGTATTTTTTACTAATTTTGTGCATGAAACAAAGTTTGTGCAAATTGAACACAAATATGTTACTATCTCAGCCACTCATGTTAATAATTTTAGATTTTGAAATTCTGGATAAGGGATGCTTGACCTATATATTTTTGTGAATATATCCTTCACAAATGATATACTCAACCGGAAAAGGTGATACATGAGGTTGAGAGAATGTAGTAGTATAGGCATTGTAGATTTAAGTCTACAATGCCATTAAACTGGGAACCTATATTGTAGTATTGGGTCCCATATCTGGGGAAAGGAAATAAATATAAACTGAATCGTATTTTATATTTCACTGAATGGCATTTTTATACCTCCTTTATAGGGTAAATGCAATAATCCCACCTATTCTGAGGATGGAAAGAATATTAATGTTTTACTTGCCTGCTATGTAGCTGTTAAGGATGAGGAATCTGCCAGAAAAAAAGCTTAGTTCAGCACCCCAAACATGGTTCAGTACACATGGATTTAAAACCAAAATTCTAAGAGCAAAGTACTTTTGAAAAGCCATATGTGTTGTTATCAAACAATAAATCCAATTAAATTTCATCACCTTTTATTCCTAATTCTATGTGTTCTTTGGGGTCTAGTTTTAGGACACTCCCCTCCATTGATACCAAAATCTGTGGTTGCTTAAGCCCCATTATATACAATGCAGCAATAGACTGGTGTCCCTTACATAAAATGGCAACATCAAATTTTTAAAAATATTTTAAAAACATTAAATAGTGGAATCTATGAATGAGAAATCCATGCATATTGAGGGCGAACTGTATTAAGTAGTAAATTCCATTGAATGAGGTGGAATTGACTTCCAAGTAAACACCATCAATTTTATCATGTTCTATAGAAGCATGGTCAATGAGTTACAAATCCTTTTCTTTAAATGTGGGCAATACAGGCATCAGCAAAGTAATTCATCCATCTCTTTCCTGGTCAATGCCTGGAAAACTGTTATTTCTTTGGCCTATTCTCCTCCTGTCTCCAATGTAAACTTGTTTGTGCATATGTTCAAATTAGACACATTGCCTGAATGCATTCCCCATGCCTCATTTGACTAAAGAACATTTAACTAATGCTTCCTGAGCATATCTGCAACATATTGAAATGTCTATGAAATATTTTATGTGCCTTCTGAACAGCCCAGGAACTATGGACAGAGATCGTTCCATTGAATCTCATACTGAAAACAGATGGTTTCTGCACCCTTATTGAAAACTACTTGTAGGAATTGTGCCCCCTACAATTTCATTTCACTTTGTGTTTAAGATTTGTCAGAGCTACATTTGCTAATCTCTTCACACACACACACACACACACACAGAGAGAGAGAGAGAGAGAGAGAGAGAGAGAGAGAGAGAGAGAGAGAAGCATATTTCAAAGCTAATATCATCAATGCTTTAACCAGCAAGAAGTAGAAAACCAAACAGCTCTTTTAAAACAGGTATATGTTAAAAGAAAATGCATTTGAGTTTCAAAAGAAAATAGTTGGTTAAATGTCTTCTCATAGATAAAAATGGTATATGTGCTTGAACTCTAGTGCACATACTGATTTAAATAGACAGGGACATTATTTTTTCTGTCGATGTTCACATAATCATTTTTCTGTCCATAAATACCATCAACAATGTCTCTGCATTCTAGAATTTCCAGACTACACATGGGGCAGGATTCTCATATCTTTAATAGTTAAAACCCTGGAACAAGAAGACATAGGGCAAATTTCCACCTGTGGAAATGTTTAACATTAGAACTACATGACATCTCCTCCCTCATGCTCTCAACTCTCTCCATTTTTAACTGAGGCACCCCTCCCTCCAACATGATTATTTACTGGTCAGTGGTGAGCAGGAGAATGAGGAGATAGGAGGGCAATGATGGTGAAGAATTGCTTTAGTGCTGTTTGTCCTATGATCAAAACACAGCTGGATGGATCTCAGTTACCTCCAGCTTTCATGATTATCTTGGAGTGAGATGCAGTGTCTAAAAATATGTGTTGGGGAGGTGAGAGGGAAGACATCAAACAGTCCTGCCTGGTAGGATATAATGTCATGCCTTTCTGTTCTAGGATCTGCTAACTATTAGATACAGATGTTGTGTGCTATACTCTCCCTATCAACCCTCCCATATATACAGTATTCTCATATTAAGGTGAAAAAAATACCTGGAAACTATTGGTATCTTTGTATTTCTAATCTGAGAGTTAGCCAAACATAGTGAGAAACCAATCTTTGTATCACAAAATTCCAGGCCCTAATAGGGACTGACATGTTTACAGACTTATTCTTTCCCCTTGTGACCCATGCCCTACAGCTCTTTCTGAAAACAAATGCATTAACATCCCAGCACTCTAAATGTGAGAAATAATCAGAAAGCATTATACCTTTGAATTTCCCACAGCTGGGGAACAATAGTGGGAAGGTATCATTTTCCTTTCAAGATCTGTAAACAGGATGCTGTGTTGAGTAGCTTCCAGAATACTTTTTACCTTTGCAACGCTCATTATATCTGAATAGAATTTTAACATATATATGAATGACAATGCCCCTTAGTGACTTTAAATAAAAGTAATTCAACCTTTTAAAATGTTATGCTATCTTTGAATTAAAAATAAAGTTTTTAATACTTTCAGGAAAAAGTATTTTGTCTAGAATTCAAATGGAGGCTTTGTTTCTCATTTTACTATTTATGACACATTTGTGTTGTCAAACATTTGTCTGATAACTAGAGCTCTCAGGGTGATGTCCTTAAAAAATATAAAATACAGTCAGATTCATAGCCTGTAAGACCCCCATATCCATGACCAGAATAACTGCAAAAATAAGCAAACACTATTAAACTGCCTCATTTGCAGCATAGCATAGCGATTCTTAGAGAGATGTACTCTTTTGGAATTTGCTAATTCCCCAAACACAAATCCATTTGTTGACTTCCAAGAAACATACATCATGGAATTGCCTGGTGGACCTAGAAAATTCCCAGAGAAATTATTTTTCTTCTGAGTGTATTAAGTGAAACTTGTGGGTGTAGGTCCTGCAGGTTCATGATATTTACTGTTATTTAGTTGATGCTTTTTAGTATTTTCCATCTCCTAGAGAGGATGGATATCAGATAAGGCTTTCTTGGAAGTGGCACCATGATTGCAAAATACCTTCTTAAGGGAGTTGCACTGGACTCTCTCAATCCTATGGGGTAGGCAGTGAAGTCTACTTTTTTCATTAGGCTTTTAATATTGCTTCATGTTTTCTCTCACTTTTGCTTGTTCATTTAAATTATTGCTCTTGGGTTTTATATTTGCTCCTGTATTTTGTTTGTTGGTTTGTTTTTGGATGTTAAACTTTCTAAGGGGATGGTGTGATTCATAAATTTATAAAACAAATGGCCGAAGTATTTAAAAAAAAACTGGTGTAGCATTGGTGCTATACTTTTAACAGCAGATGGTATACTGGCAGTCAATGTCACTGAACTGTTTGGTTTTAAAATAACCTCATTAAATAGCCAGTCTGACTACTATGTTTGTTATCACTAGTGGAAAGTTTTGACAAAGTTTTAGGTCATGCATTTGACACTAAGCACAGCACAATAATGGGTCAAAGGGCTGTGGCTTGCTTGTTGTTGGAAGCTAAAACTAAAGACCAAAATGGACAAGAATATCCACAACTCATGCAACAGAACTCCTATGCCTTCTGAAGGTTAGAAAAGTGAAACAGATGAGCATATGCTGCTCTGGCCTGCAATAAGCAAATTGTGTTTGTCATAATATGCTCCATATTTGTTTTGTTTTAAAATACTCTAACCAAAGGTAGTGTTCAAGAATTTTTATGACAATAGAGCACATGCTAAATTCATGCATTGAAACAGATTTTCCTGTTCAACTTATTCCTAGCAAAATGTAGTCTTTCAATTACCCTAAAAGCATTGTTACCCTTGATTAACCTTGAAAACTAAGGAGAATCTGACCTGGATAGGACTTGGGAAGGGAAGACCGCCAAACAACTCCAGATGCTGTAGGCTATATTTCAGGAGAGAGAACTTCAAAAATCACATCTGAGTAAACTAATGGGACCACCATAAGTCAAGTGGTGACTTGAAGGCACACACACAAAAGGATATATCCTTAACTATCCCTCTTTCACCTTCACAACTTGCAGTTTTGATACATTCATGCTTATAGAACAAGATCTCATTGGTTTGTCAGCATAAAAATTGGGAACAACAGCCCCTCATTTATTCTCATAACATCAGAAAACATCACCATGTTTTTCATATTACTTATGACTAGATATTTAATCACGTGACTTGCCCAAGTCACCATGAGATATCTGAACTGAATAGAGGCATGTTTTGCTTGATCTGAGACCAATAGTACCCAATAACAACCTCATCACATGGGGCCAAAATTGGCAGTATGTACCGATCTAGCCCCAGTCACCCATGGAGCTGGCCAGCTCCCATCAGACGACGTTGTGCTGGCTCCATGGGTGAAGGAGGGCGGAACTGGTGCGCTACCGTGGCAACACGGGAGAGCTTCCTGTGTTGCCATTTACTTTAATGGGGGGAAGCCGCACACTCCATGCATGCACCACACTTCCTTCCATGGAACCAAAAGCTGCAAGAGCGGGCGATGCGGGGCAAGAGGCGACAGCTTCTGCATGCTGTGAAGTGAGGTGAGCCTTTTTCAGTGGCTGTGTAACAAGGCTGTGAATTCCATGGCCACTGTTATGAGGCTTGCATTCAGCTAATTGGTTTGAGTAACCAAATGTCCCAGATGTATCAATATTTAGTTGCATGGTGCCAGATTTTAACCATATTAAACCTATATAAAATATAAAAAATATATAAAATATATATTACACTGAAAAAATAAACCAAAATAGGAGACTCAAGTTGAGTCTTCATGACCAAAATAAAATGGACTTATCATTCAGCTGCTGCAGGGAGCCCACAAGATGCCTGGTTGGATTTGCAGCCCAACTGCCTCCAGCCGTTACTCCACATCAAGTAAACACAAGCTTACAAAGGCTAAAGACAATGTTAGTTTTAAAAAATTACTTTTTAAAAAATATAGTTTTGAAAGCCTTCAATAATATATTTTAATAAAATGTTTGTTCTCTCCTGGCAAACAAGTCCTTATCCTTGCAGCATTTCTAACATGATTTGTCTAAGCATCTCTTCACTAGAGAATGGATCCACTTTAAACCTAGTTGATGCCTCCTGGAGAATTCTGGGGTTTGTAGCTGAGTGAGGCCCAGGACCTGTCTGGCTGAGCAGTTTAAAGGCCCCTCCCTAAACTATAAGCCCCAGAATTCCGCAGAAGGTAGTAACTGGATTTAAAATGGATCCATGTTCTAGTGTGATGAGGTCCTAAGGAAATGACCCACTTAGTAATTGTCTCGCCTTAGCAGTAGCAAGTTCACAATTCCAAGAAGCCTATTTATATCCCCTTTCAGAAAAGGTAACAGGTGGCACCTGAGTCCTACTCCTGAAAGGGATGGAAATCATTAGAGGCAAGCAGCAAATGGTAATTGACCACAGGGAAAAGGCAGCAGCCAATGGCAAACAGATGGTAATAAGTAGCAAAAAGAGCTTTCCCCCTCTTTTCTGAGGTCTTCTATGACCTACTACCTCATATGATTGGATGTTATACCTATGAATAAGGCAAAATGTCCATATACATAAAAGCTTCAATTGTCTTGGAGTGGTCAACACTCTGACCATTCTCTCTCTGGCTCAACTCAACTTGGGACACTTGTAAGTTGAGGTTCTACTGTACATATGTTAGCACAGGAAAGGGTTAATACTCTTGTGGTGTTTGTTTTGTTGTATGTGCCCCTGTTCAGAAGATTTCACCTCACTTTCTGTCCCTGGATTTTGAAAAAGAATGGCTTGTTGTAGAAACAAGGATTGGTGATGCCTGTATAGATTTCCTGTTTGAAGCAATTGAACACACTATTTGACATCAGTATGGATGTACAGTAGAGTCTCACTTATCCAACATAAACGGGCCGGCAGAATGTTGGATAAGTGAATATGTTGGATAATAAGGAGGCATTAAGGAAAAGCCTATTAAACATCAAATTAGGTTATGATTTTACAAATTAAGCACCAAAACATCATGTAATACAACAAATTTGACAGAAAAAGTAGTTCAATATGCAGTAATGCTATGTAGTAATTACTGTATTTACAAATTTAGCACCAAAATATCACGATGTATTGAAAACATTGACTACAAAAATGCGTTGGATAATCCAGAATGTTGGATAAGTGAGTGTTGGATAAGTGAGACTCTACTGTATCAAAAACGGTTTTTATTTGGTTGGACTTCTATCTGTTTCTTGCACTGGAAAATCAAATTACATTGAACTTGGAATTTTAAAGGACACTCAGAACAAATCATAGGGTAATTTTAATGAGGACATAAAATTTCTAGGTGGCCTTAGAATGTTTTCATACTTCCTGTGCCAAATAAATACCTGAAGTTTCAAGTCCCATGCAGAATTGTCTTTTGTTTCCTTCATGAGTTACTTTTGGAAATTATGATTCCCTGAATCATTTGTCACTTCTCTCTAGAAGCTGAACTCAAGGACACACACTGATCTGTGCTACATAAAATTATGGCTACCTATCTAACACCATGAGATACGGTGAGCTACACATTTAAATAACAGATTAATCATTATGTTCTAGTGAGAATTGTGAGGGAAGCTATTTTTCCATCAACAGTAACACACAGTTCCTCTCCTCTGCTCACCAAGCATAATTTTAAGAATCTAAGGTTTTAAGAACACATTGTGTTCTGAAGCTGTTCATGTGGATTGCTCTTTATATAATTATCACTGTGAACTGAATGCAGAAAATTGCCTTCTAAAGGGAGACTGTGCGTGTATGTATTGATCTTTAGTTTGCTGGCAATGAACAAGAAGTTTGAAGGATTTGGGAGGTTTCAATACAGGCTCTAACAATGATTTATTACACTTTATCATTCAGTAGCTTAGTTTCTGCCTTTTCTTATCCCACTGCTCTACTACCCTTTTGCAGATAAACAAGCTGGAGGCTTGCTTCAGGCAAGGAAGGTGCATGGACAGTAATGGGATTCAACAGAAGGAAAATGAGCACTGGATGAAAGAGGCTACATTATGTGCAGCTGTAAGGTATGTGTTGCTGAATGTTCACTCTTGGATATAAATCCTTTCCCTAATACTATATCATGCCATCATGAACCAACCTCCAATGAAAAGTAAAGGAGGGAGGTTGACCTTGCCACTGTGATGGATGAGGATAATAAGAAAGGTACATGTACAAAAGAGTATGGGATCTGAACATCGGATATAATCACAGTTAAGCACATGTCTGTTAAAAAGATGGCTGAATTATTCTAAGGACCTTCTTTTATAAGAAAGATGCATTCCATGCTGCACAATCCATGCCATCTCTGTCTCCCAGGGCAAAATTGAATGTGGTACTAAAGATCTATAATAAGAACACTGGGCAATCTTTTTTGAACTTTAGAAGAGTTACAGGGGTCACCAGAGCTACTTGGAAGCTGCATTATTTACACACACAGAGAGAGAGAGAGATACAGTGCTGTTTTCTGAACTTAGTTGTTCTCTAGTTTCTGAGGAGTGATTTGCTACTCCCAATAGACCAGATTAAAGACACAAACTGGATTTGAAGCCAACAAACAGAAGTTTATTCAATCTGGCCAGATAGGATGCCAGTACAAAGTCTGTGCTCAACAATACAGAGAAGTACAGAGCATTTTATCAACTTTGACAGCCGTTCAGAATATGCATACTTTCTCCTGATTGTTAGGAAAGCTGTGCAGGCTTGGATCCGGGCTTCTGTTGGCTGCGGAATTCTCCTGATGTCACTGGCTGGAGGTGGTTCCCCCGTGACAGAAAAAGGGAACAGCTGTGGTTGGTAGATTTAAAGTCCAAGTCTGGTCAAAGATCTACCCTCACAAGGGGTGTGCGTCCAGTAATATGCTAATGTAAAATACAGTATTCAATTTTTTTATTACATTTCTACTGGTCAGAGAGCATTTTATCTCCCTCCCAAGGTCATACAGCTTTCAACTTCCATCCTGAATGCACAAAGATATGAGACAAGTTGGAGACTGGATTTGTATACACCGCTAGACCTTGCTAATTTTTAGTTCTCTGCTGCAGATAGATCTAAAGTATCAGCATTTTGACTTTGCCAGTGTACCAAAATCTGACCCTTGCATTGATGGAAGTAATTTTTAAAAACCTGATTATAAAATGATGAATTAGAAGTGGACTCCAGAGGAGGGGGGTAGTTTGGCTCTGATCTTCTAAATTGACCTCTGGCTCATTTGAAATTTGGCTTATAACCATGAAATGGCTCATTTATTTGTGTGCCCTAGACAGGTCACTGTCCTTTTGCCAAATTCCCAATGGGTAGAACTGAGATCTCATCTCAGGACTTTGTAGGTGTTACCATCTAATTAATGTTCTGGAAAATTCTTTCGTAAGGAATATTGCAATGGTTCTTAATATATATTGTTGAAGGAAGGACACATTAATATTTGTACCTTGCCTTTCAAATGCAAAGATTTCACCAAGGATCAGTGCCTCACTTGAAACATACCTTCTAAAAATAGTTAATGAAAGATTGGGATTCTAAATAAATTGACTGGTCAGTTCTTTAGGGAGAAAATTGACCATTTTAAGCATAAAAAGCACAGCTGATAATTCCACAAAACATTTGTCAGTGAATTTTCAAACTGTAAAATCTCTTTACTACATTAGGGTTGTTGTCTTGACATAAAGCAATCATTATATGTTTGACTCATGAATCCATCTGAGTGATTTACCTCTACCAAATATACTCTTCAGCATGTACATAAGGGAATTAATCAGAAATTCATTTTTAAAAAACAGTATTGATTGCATTTCTGAGAGGAGGAATACACACACACACCCTATGCAAAATGAAGAACTTGTGTATTTATGTTTTAGAAAAGAAATGGGGAAAGTATAGCCTCTGATCAATGTGAGCCTCTGATCAACTTGTCCCCCAGACCACTTTTTGCGCATCTTTGATTCCACCCCTCTCCCATCCCCCCAATTTTTTTTTATCTGATTCTGGCTCTTAAAACAATAAAATGGCTAAAGCTTCCCCCACTCTTCTTGTTTCCAAATCATCTTAAAATGCAACCAGATGGATAAAATGAAACTGAAAGTGGCTTCACATAGCTTCCAGTTTTGCATTTGCATATAGATGAGTCTGCAGCGGGTGATAGGAGAGGGTCAAACTTGATCTCTGCCTCCAACACAGCCCTTTGTAGAAGATAGTTATTTGAGTTCCTATCAGCATAATATTGTTAGACCACATATCGGAGCTTATATTCTTATTTATTGAACATTTAAATAGCATTGCTCTTTTAACATTTCTTAATTTTGGCCACTTTAAAAATAATAATACACCTGAGTTTTCTGAGAATTTTCCACTTGGATGCACACATTAGAAACTGTTTTTCACACTTTCAAATATTTGAGAAGTCAAAAGATGGTGTAACTCATCTGCTTCCAGGCACCACCCCTTCTCTACACCCCATTTTTGTTTTTCTGCTAGCAGGTCTTAGCCAACAGAGTATTTCTGATAGCAAATTCCTCTATTAGCAAATCTCTGAAACACAAGGAGTTCTGCATAGAAAAACAGTTCTGCCAGCAGCAGGGAAGACCGTTGAACTTTGTCTGGTAACTGCTGCTAATGGAGATTGCTGCACCAAGGCTGTTGTATGGAAAACCTGTGTCAACCATCTTTAACAAATGTGCTAGATTAACCATGCTTGGTATTGGCCCGTAGTCAGCTCAGCACATTCATCTGGTTAAGGGTAGGAAAAAACATGACTATCTCTATCTCCCCCAAATCTTCACTCTTAATAACATACATTTAACACACACAAATTGTAGTACACTTTATTTATTTATTTATTTATTTATTTATTTACATCACTTTTACCCCGCCTTTCTCTCCGAGGAGACTCAAAGTGGCTTACAGTAAATGGCAAAAATTCAATGCCTAAAAACAATGTAAAAACAACAATTCATATAAAAACAATCTACAAAACAACAGTTCATATAAAACAGATAACATTACAAAATAAAATCACATTATATAAAATTTTATGATTTCTTTTATATTTATGATTTCTTAAACTTCTAACACATATACTTTACATGTCTACTTTAGGTGCATTGTCTGTAATAGACCACAACACTAAAAAACACAATTTAATTATTCACTGACAACTCATGAATATTCAAATCAGTCAAAGTAAAACCCATGAAAGTTGAGGTGCAACTGTAATATTACTTAGGCAACTTTGGATTGGGCTATGAAGAAGATTGTCTTTTCTTCTAGGTATACATGGACTCAGGCCCATTGGATTTGCCACTCATTTTGCCATGCCATATCCCTTGTAGGCAACACACACACACACGGTCATATTCTTAGGATGAATTCCACAAGACATTCATCTTGTGCCTGGTTTCATGACCAAAGAGAGTTTGAGAAACCAGAATAGGCTTTCCAACCAATTGTATTTTTTTTTAGGAGCAGGCCCTAACTGTTTCAACCCCTGAGGAGAGTGGCACCTGAGCTCCTATAGCTTGCCAACCTGTCATATACCTAACTGTTAAACTGTTAATTTATCACAGCATATCTTTCAGAATTCCACCTGACAGCATAAAGCCAACCAGACTTTCCTATGGTAAGAATGCAAGATGTCCTCTTCCTGATGCATAGGTAGCCATAATCATTTGCTTTTGATAGTTATTTAAAAGTTAGCTCTTTCCAACTATTAACCTTCTGCACACTGCTATTTCTCTTATAAAGGTTTCCCCTGGCATTAAGTCCAGTCGTGTCCAACTTGGGGGTTGGTGCTCATCTCCATTTCTAAGATGAAGAGCCAGCATTGTCCATAGACACCTCCAAGGTCATATGGTTGCATGGAGTGCCATTACCTTCCTGCCGGAGCGGTACCTATTGATCTACTCATATTTGCATGTTTTCGAACTGCTAGGTTGGCAGAAGCTGGAGTTAACAACGGGTGCTCACTCCGCTCCCCGGATTCGAACTTGCAAGTTCAGCAGCTCAGCCCTTTAACACGTTGCACCATTGGGGCCCCGTTTCTCTTATAGCAGTGTGTAATTTATAATATTTCTGTATTTAATAGGTTTTTAAAAATAATATACTGTAATTTTTCAAAAGGGAAGAGTTCCTTAAATAATGTAAATGAATTACAAAAAGTGGAAATAGGGTTAATTTTAATGTACTCCATCAGCTTCAACTGATGGAGTACAACTACCCATTCTAAACGGTCTTTGGCTTCCTCACCATCTAGAGCTTATGGCTCCAGATAGTTGAGAATAAGAAAACAAGAGAAGAACAACATATTGCTTTAGTATCAGTTCAATTTTTCTTCAGGTTCAATTATGCTGTTTTGTTTATATGATAAATAATTCATATTAATATAAATAGAAACTCCGAGGGCCTTATCTTGTTTTTCATAGTATGGAACAAAGTAGTCTAGTAGTACATCAATGAGGCAAATAATTGAAGTAGAGGGAATTTAAAAACCGTTCTGCATCTATAAACTAGCAAAGTTTCTGCTTTTGGAAGTTAGTATAATTACAGATAGAAGAATCAATGTCCTTGGTTTGCTTTCCACTACTAGTGATTTCTATGGGAATAGAATGCCTGGTAATTGTTACTATTCAATAGCCATTCAGTTATACTCCTGACCTTGAGAGGGTATCTGTTTTCATTAAAGATTCCCTAACTCTGAAGATAGCCTGTTCTTGCTAAAGCTTCTTGCCTATTTTTAAAAGATACTACTATAAATAGTACTTACATTTACAAACATGTTGCAAATTTTAAACAAATCAAAAACAATTGGATTAGATATGGTGTTGTGTATGATGCAATTTATTTCAGTCAAAAGTGCAGCAAAAATATCTATATATCAAGGGAGAACCACCAAATTGCATGAGCAATGGATGCCTATCCTAACCCATTTTTGAACCTCAACTCTCCCATATACATGTTTTCATGTTATATGGCTATCGTGGACCATTAAAATAGTTAAACAAGGAAGTAAAGGTCGAGAAGTTAATCCTTTTTTCTTTGATTTCTTTTGGTAAGAAAGACTTGACATTCTGGTAAATGTTAGATACACTTTCACAATAAAGAAAATATTGTGAAACACAGTTAAAAGTGTATACACATATTGAAACCATCTGCGATTGTTTCTGTGGGGTTTTGTGTATTAGTGTAGTTGGAGACTTGCAATATAGGGCTTTAAAAGGAAATTATCAAACTATGAATGCTATCTACTGGAATCTACAGTCTGAGAAAGATGAATTAAAAACAAGTAGGCATATTTTAATTTTTTTATCATACTGGCTATGTTTGGACATCAAATTTGGTCCTGAAATAATGATACAAATAGTATTCGTCCATCAAGACACAATAGTTTTGCTTCCACTTTTTTGTTTGTTTATGTGAGCAAAGACATTAGGAGGCAAGAAATACACTCAGCCAGAGGTGCAGTAGATCCAGGACACACAGAGTCAAAATGCTAAAACTTTCTGATTATCAGGGACCACTTGCGACTTCTCTCTTTCTTTCTTGTTCCTTTTGAGTTTATTTGAAATCCCAAAGAAATATTGCCAGAGAATGAATTGTTAAGAGCTGGTTTAATAAGGTGGGATTGCAGCTATCTTGGTCTTGAGGGGGCAAGGCCCATTAGCTTGATTTAGACCAACTCTTGCTGAAGAAGGAAACAGCCAATGTTTAAAAGAGATATCAAAAGTTTTGCTTGAGTCTTTAGACTCTTTGGAAATGTTACTATAGGATCTATCATTGTGACATTCCAGGCTGTGGTGCACCTGGTTAGTGGGCCAGCTGCAATAAATCACTACTAACCAAGAGGTTATGAGTTTGAAGCCAGCTCAGGTTGGATTGCGCTCCCAACCATTAATAGCCATTTATGCTGTTGACCTATGCAGCTCGAAAGACAGTTGCATTTGTCAAGTAGAAAATGTAGGCACCGCTTTATGCGGGAAGGCTAATTTAATTAATTTATAACATCATAAAAACTTCTAGCAGCATGCAGAAGAATGAGGAAGAACTCCATCAAGGATTTGGTGTCACAAGTGGATGGTGAAGCGGCAGCTCCCCCATGACCAGAACTGAGCATACCCTCATGAAGCCGGAAGCTGGAAAATGTTAAATTGCCTATGTGTCTCTCTATATATCGTCTATCTAATGGCATTGAATGTTTGCCATATATATGTGCATTGTGATCTGCCCTGAGTCCCCTTCGGGGTAAGAAGGGTGGAATATAAATACTGCAAATAGATAAATAAATAAATCACCACTCTAACTGCTGTCCACAGGTTTTTATTAGGACTGAAAAAGAAAGCCAAAATCAATAAAGCAGTTTTAAATCACAGTGACTAATTTGGCTTGTTTAGAAATAAGCATAATTAACCAGATTGAATATAACAGGAAACTTTATTTAACTGTACTTTTCTGTCAGTTTCCCCTCTTGGGTGGCAGAAAGAGTGATGTGCTTTTCATAATCCAAACTATACTTTCATTCAGTAAAAGATATGTGTTATTCTTCCTATTTGCTCTCAGATTAGCTTTGACCTATGGTGACTACATATTAGTCTTGTGCACTGATTCATTTTGGACATTTCCCTTCGTCTGTTTGGCTTGTTTGGATGCCCATAACAGCAAGGGCTCCACCGCCTTGTTTTTTTGATCAAAATGGACCATGCAGCCGCCAGTCACTGCTACCTTTGGTTTCTATTTGGGATTACACAATGTGTTGAGAGGCTGCTGTGTGCTCGCACAGGGTTTCCCCGTGAGCCCTGCCGGTTGGACCTATCAGAATAGAAGAAAGCCGTGACATATTTTATGCAAGCTGTGCGTCTTTAATGGGGTGAGTGCCTCCATTGCTTAGTTGTGTCCTAGTTCTAGAGAGAGGTGCTTCGATTGCTGCAGTCAGATTGCTCCCTTGCAGCTTTAGCTTTTGGCTTGGTTCACTGAATCAAATTTTATTTTTTGATTTTCTTAGATTTTTCTAGATTTTATTTCCTTGATTTTTTATTTAGGAACGGAGAGTTGGAAAGTATGAGTGGGTGGGTGGGTGCGCAGCATTTGGGGAATGGGGTGGGTGTGCTTTTCGTTTAGGGTGGCTCTGAGCTTTGAGTCACCCTTTAGACTTTACTAAAGCCTTATGTTTCTCTCTATCCTTATATTTTTTTTCTCCTCCCTTTTCTCTTTCAGAAAATACTTTTAAAAGATTCTTATTAATAATACTGTAATAAGAATTTCCACAAACAGGAAAGCCTCATTCTCAGAAAAACTACCTACCTA
The DNA here is from genome assembly GCF_035594765.1 of Anolis carolinensis. Taxonomy (NCBI): domain Eukaryota; kingdom Metazoa; phylum Chordata; class Lepidosauria; order Squamata; family Anolidae; genus Anolis; species Anolis carolinensis. Next base: position 48,817,581 of record NC_085844.1, read on the forward strand.
GTACCTACCTACCTAAACCTACTACCAATACCTAATAATTTCTTTATTTTGCAATTTCATCACAAGTTCTCTCTGTTTTATTACATTTCTCTCTGTGTTCCCTGCCTTCTTTATTTCATTTAATATTAATAATTAGGCTGTTGCCAAAAATAATAAAACTATTGGGATTCTGTGGAAGCTTTGCCAACATAACCCATTGTCTCTCTCTACTCTAAGTCCAACCGCCTCCATCAGGAAATAAAATATTATTGTACCAGCAAACACCACCAACCAAGTGTTATTCTAATAAGGGGACATGCTGCTTGCTTGCTTGTAGATGGTGGGCTGCTGGCCTTTTTAGTAATTATATATATGTTTTAATTTTTGGCTTCAAATCAGTTAAGCTTTTTTAGAAATAAAAACAAAAATAGCTACTTTAAATATTCATTCACTGGAGCTTTAATTTCTCCCATCTCTTTACAGTGAAACAGAAAAATAGGGAATTGATTTCTCTGAGGAAATTCAAGTAAACATTCTTTTAATGTATGGATGACCAGGAAATGGAGTATGTAAAATTGAAAGGAAGAGCCATTAGACTGAGAACAAATTTAATGAATGTTCAGTTGCAGCCAAACATTATTTTAGTGTACCACAATTAAACTAGATGATGTTTTGCTAGATTAGACTTTATTTACAACATTGGTTTCACTGGATGATTCCAGTATAACAACCAATATGGAAAAATGGTTCAAAACTGATCTTCTGTACAACATGACTAGAAAACTCAAGAGAAGACAAGTGAAAACAGCCTTGAAACACTGTCATAAACTATTCTAGGCAGTTAGAAGTGCTGTGCTAACATCATTTTTGTGTTAAACTGAATTCAATATAAGAATGGAAAGAACATTTGAAATAATAAAAAATTGTTGAAAAATGTTTTTTGAATCTTAAGAAACTCTGATGAGAAGAATATTTAATGTGTTATCAAAGGCTTTCATGGCCCGAACCACTGGGTTGCTGTGAGTTTTTCAGGCTGTATGGTCATGTTCCAGTACATTCTCTCCGATGTTTCACCTACATCTGTGGCTGGCATCTTCAGAGGTCTGTTGGAGTTAAGGCCAAGTAGAGTGTATATATATATGTGGAATTTCCAGGGTGGGAGAAAGAACCTTTGTCTGTTTGAAGCAAGTGTGAATGTTGCAATTAGCAAGCTTGATTAGCATTGAGTAGCCTTGCAGCTGCAAAGTCAATCAACGAGGGTATTTTGCTGTTGTGTCTGGAGGCATCCCTTTTTTTGGGAGGTGTTAACTGGCACTTGATTGCTGTCTGGAATTCCTCTGTTTCTGAGGTCACATCCAGACAGCACCTAAAATGTGTGCCCTCCTGCGTTTTCCCCTGGGGCGTCCAAACATCACCTCAGGTAAAAACGAATTTCTTCAGCACACAGCATGAAAACTCTGTTTTGTTCCGAAGTAATTTGACAACTGCAAAGACCTGGGTCTTTCAGGAGATCCAGGTCTTTGCAGCTGGGGCAGTGTGTGAATTGGGCCCAGGGATTGTGTTGTGTGACTTCTGGTGTTCATCCACACAATTGTTTTGGTTTTCTTGGACTCCTAGAGCCCAACAAACCTAAGACAGCCCCTCCCCCCAAGAAAAGCCTTAAAAAGAAAATAACTTACCCGGCTGCCATTCCCCCTTCTCTGGAGTTCTCCTTGCATGTCATTTCTATGCACCAGGAGAGCTCTGGAGAAAGGGGAATGGGGGCTGGGTAAGTTATTTTCTTTTAAAGGCTTTTCTGGTGGGGGGGGGGGGGAGGTTGTTTTGCTGAAATGCCCGGCAGGGCATCTAGACACTCCGCAGGAAAGCACGGATGTTGGTGGGAGTTGTGTGGACTTTAACCCAGGTGCAGTCGGGTTTAAGAAACCCAATTTCGCTCAGGTTAAAGCCCTGTGTGGAACTGTTCTTTATTCACTGTCTTGATTTTGCTGTTTTTTAATACCGGTAACTGAATTTTATTCATTTTCATGGTTTCCTTATTTCTCTTGAAATGCTTGTGGATTTCAATGGCTTCTCTGTGTAGTCTGACATAATAGTTGTCAGAGTGATCTAGCATTTCTGTGTTCTTAAATAATATTCTGTGTACAGTATGGTTCATCAAGTGTTCTGCTATAGCTGATTTCTCTGGCTGAATTAGTCTGCAGTGCCTTTCATGTTCTTTTATTCATGTTTGGGCACTGCATTTGTTGGTCCCTATATAGAGTTGCCCACAGCTGCATGGTATACGGTAGACTTCTGCAGTGGTTAGAAGATCCCTCTTATCCTTTGCAAAACATAGCATTTGTTGAATTTTCTTAGTGTGTAACATGTTGTAGAATGACATTCTTAATTAGATATTTTTTCAGTTACATCCTGCCTTCCAGTCCAAGTGAGGCAAGATAGCTTGTATCATGTGTCTGCTCACCTCATATTTCACATCTGAGTTCTGAATAAAGGCACTTCCACACAGTTGTATAAAATCCACATTGAACTGGATTATATGGCAGTATGGACTCAGATAACCCAATTCAAAGCAGATATTGTGAATTATCTGCCTTGATATTCTAGGTTATATGGCTGTGTGGAAGGGCCCTAAGTGAACTCAATTTGTCTTCCTCTGGCCAAAGTGAAGCAAAATTCAAATCATATTATCCAATCACCCATATTGATGAAGTCAGTGGAAATGGGAGGTGCTAAGTAGAGACAGATTTCCAGCTTTAAATAGCATGCTAGCATCTATCTCTCATCTGCCAAGCGATGGAGGTCACATTAGATAAATGTAGCTTGTTATCAAGTCTCTTCCTTGCTTCCTTCCCAGTAGCCAGGGGTCATCTCAACGCAGCTACTTGTACACAAGAGAAAGTCAATGTGCAATATTACTGACCTTGTATGACTATCAGCACTCACTAAAATTCTGTGTGTTATGTACAATCTCAAGACAGAGAACTCCCAACTTCCTGGTCACTATACCTATGAGACATGATGTAACTTATTAGTATATACAAGATAAATGCTATTTACAGTGAAGAGGGAATAATATCCTCCATCATTATTCTCCAGTATTTTTTCCACGCTTTATGGCTAGATTTGCCAACTGAGGCAGCAAGAATCTCACTGTTGCCTTAAGGCTGGGCTACCTTTGGTAGCCAACCAATTATCTGAGTGTACTGTTGTATTAAGGATATTTAAAAAACCTTCTCTCTTCAGTAGCATAAAACAAATGCTTTCCTAATGCTATTTCCACTTACAGGCACTTGACAGTGCTGTGTGTTAAGACTTAAGTATTTGGTTGAGAAAGCAGCATGCAGATTTATCGGGTGTGTAAAAGAGAACAGTTTTGCACTATATCCAAGTCACGCTGTGGATATTACTTTTTTATTATTCTTGTTGTAAAATAGATATTATAAAGTTTTAGTACACTGACATTGGCTTGAAACCATGGATGTGGCATTCCTAAACCTTTCTTAAGATTTCTTAAGAGTACCACTCAGCCTTGATTTTTTTAATTTGCTTCTTTCTAAGTGCTATGCTGTCCACCTTCCATCTTCTTCTCCACCTCACTGACATTTGCAACAGATACTGTATCAAAGACCAGACCACAAGAGACACACAAAATGGTGCCAGAAAGTTTGAGCCAATATCACATTTTTCTCTGTAGCAACACAGATGGAAGACCTGGAACGCATTCCTATAAAACAGAGGGTTTGAAACACTATGCTGAAAACGTGCCAGAGTCTAAATTTTGTGCTGGTCAAAGCAGCCAATGTTTTGACCATTTAGTGATTATATGTCTGGACATATTGTCCATCCAACAAGCATCAAAAGAAGATTTTAATCCTACAGGTTTCTGAAGCATTCATCTCTTGAACCAAACAATTTTGATTATTCCTATAGGCTTTCTATTTTTTCCTACATTCTGGGAGTGAAATATTGTGATCATCACCACAATTATTGTATAATATCCACATTAACTAGTATTAATATAAGCGTATGCAAGCAGTTCAATGTTCCAAAACTGTATGGGCTGTTTATGGCTACTTGATGCTTCATAAAAAGAAAGATAGCTCAATGGCAAAGTGCCTGTTTCTGTTTTTTTGTTTTTTTTTTTGTTTTTTGATGCAGCTCCAGAGCATCCTTTGCTTTTAGTCAGTGTTTCCTGCTTCTACTTTCAAACTAAATACTTGTTGCTTTGAATCTTATTACTTGCAATATCTTCTAAAATCCTGTGAGAATGGTAATTTGAGACTTCCAGGCTGCATTACTGTGCAATATATTGGGGGAGGGGGGAGGGTTAAAAAAAATGACACAGGCTTTTGTAGTGTGATGAGTCAAAGCACAGTATTCTCTAATGGTAGAAACCAGATGTAATGGAGGTTGTATGCATCATGTGTGAATACAGTCTGCATCCAGCCTTTTAAAACAATGGTATGCATACTGATATTGCATCTCTGTCTCTGTCTCTATCCACTCTGTATATCTAGAAGATGTTATTTTTAAAAAGAATAGTGGTGCATTTGCTATCTTGCCTGTTCTGACCTTCGAAGTGAATTAAAAAGGGGGCATTGATAAATCTGTGATTTAATAAAACACAGTTTCACAGGCCTACACTTTGCAAGTGGTTACAAACATCCTCATGATATCATATTATGAAGTGTATTGCTGCCATGAAAAGCAACTAACATATCAAGTTCAGATTTTTGACTTCTTTTTGTGCCGAGATTGGATTATCTTTCTAAATATAGGACCAGGGAGGCTGGCTTATGTAGAAATGTATAATTTTCAGATTATTTTCACTAGGGATGAGCCTCCCCAAGAGCAAATTATGTGCAAAAAAGAGATCACACCTCTTTTGAGCTGCACACATTTCCTAATACCACAGCAGGAGAAAGAATCTGCCACAACGGCAATGTAAACAGAATGTTATTAGTAAAGAACAGATACTGGAGTGCTTCTTTAAACATGCACCTCTTGGTATCAGCTTCCCAACCTAGATCAGTGGTTTCCAACCTTTGGGCTTCCAGGTGTTTTGGACTTCAACTCCCACAGTTCTTAACTGGCTGGGCTCTATGGGAGTTGAAGTCCAAAACACCTGGAGGCCCAAAGATTGGGAACCACTGACATAGAGCGAAAATGCAAATACAAGAAATCAGGATCAGAAGTATGAATTGCATGGTGTAGAGTTCATTCCTCCTTTCAGTAACTTAAGTGAAATCGATAGAAATGGGGGTTGCCTTTTGGGGAACAACTTGACATTGTTCTTATCTTCCTTACAATCCAGTGTATGCCACACTTGTAATCATTCTGAAGGTGGAAATGCCTGAACAGGGAAATTCACTTTTGAAGGAGTATTAAAAAGTTACAAGAGCTTGAGAATAGAATAAATGATATCAAATCCCTCAGTGGCATTCAACTATTTTAAAGTTTAGTTGGTGACCACTACAGAGAAGTTCTCATGGTGGCAATCAGGTCTAGCATGACTTAATTCTTTCAAAGACATATAAAGGTGCTGGAAAGAAATCATTTATTTGGAAGCGAGGACTCATATAATCCAGTTTAAAGCAAATAATCTGGTATCAGCTCCTGGGATAAAAGGCAGTTGGGAAGGGCACAGAGAGCATAGGAAAAATACATTTGGCCTTGTTATTGTATAATTTCTTATTGAAAAACACATCCTTTTTTTAAACATCTGGGTCTATGATGAAATGCACAAATAGCTGCCCCAAGACATGACATTGTGTGCTGGGGGGGGGGGGGGGAGAGAGAGAGAGAGAGAACCCAACACACCATTTCTATTATGTCAGGAATGACTCCAATTTCCCCCTGTAATGCCTATTTTGTTGTGCAATATAACCTTAAACAAGCATGGCATTTAGTAAATGCAGAAGGAAATCTGAGAATAGTACAGGCCATGGGGAACAAAGGGAAGATGTTAGTGGTGCTTTATAGTGTAAAGGTTTATTCTTTTGCATTTTGTCTTTGAAAAAGATACAGAAGTATATGCACTTGCCATCGAGAAGATTATCAAAATGCATCTGGTTTTATGAGAGATGGAGAACTGAAGCTATCAGGTTTTCTTCCCTCCTCCAAGGAATTCAGCGTAATATACTGCCTTGAAAAATATCATCTGTGTGTAGTGATATCTTTAATTGTATGTAAATTACTTTTTTATATTTTATAACGGAGTAAGTTTTATAAATGTCTAGGCTGAAACAATTTACTTTCATATCTATTTTATCCATTTATCTATTTACTTTATTTTTATTCCACCTTTTTCCTGATATAAGAGCTCAAGGTAGCTAACAGCAAACTGATTAATTTCCATTGCTACAAGTACTTTCCCTTTTTTCTGCTGTGGGTCAAATATGCTATGCCAATGAATGTATACCAGGCATGGGCAAACATTGGCCCTCTAGGTGTTTTGGAATTCAACTTCCAAAATTTCTAACAACCTACCAGCTGTTAGGAATTGTGGAAGTTGAAGTCCAAAACACCTGGCTAACATTACTGCGTATTGAACTACTTTTTCTGTCAAACTTGTTGTATAACATGGTGTTTTGGTGCTTAATTTGTAAAATCATATCCTAATTTGATATTTAATAGGCTTTTCCTTAATCCCTCCTTATTATCCAAGATATTCACTTATCCAAGCTTCTGCCGGCCCGTTTAGCTTGGATAAGTGAGACTCTACTGTATATTAGAAGTTACACTTCTGAAATTTCAATTCCTATGATTAAAAGAAATGGCTGTTAAGAAAACATAATCAAAACTCATTGTGTGCATACAAGCTGATGCATAGGGGTAAAGAAGAGTCACTGTAAGATGTTGAATGTCTTCTAAGTGGCCTTCTAACTTAATTGTTTGTAAAGAAATTAATTAATCAAAGCCTTTTGGTAGTCCCAGCCCTAGTATAAAAGTCGTTGTGAAAGTATTCTCATTTCCAGCTATTAAGGTTATGAAGTCCCAGTTCAAGGTCTGTTTCCAGATGATTTCCTCTGCCTCAAAGTTAAAGGCAGAAAGGACCTATTAAATCAGGCAGGCCATCTGCCTCCCAAAGCAGTTATTCCCAAGTGTAAAATTATACTTTGTCCAGAGCATGTTTAATTGCTCTGAATGATGGTGCTTTCATTTCTTCCTTAGGAAGATCCTCATACACACATGTTTAATAATAGAACATACGTTTGTAATGTTTGTTTTGTGGGCTTTCTTTTCATTGCCTTGATTTTATCCAATTTCTTCCATAGACATAACAGAATGAGATTTTATTTCTTAAGTATAATCCAAAACAGCATCCTCCCTCTTTCATTTTGAGCCCATCTAGACAGGATGAGATGTGTCTCAGTTTTACCAGAGGTGTCTAAGGGTTTCCCTGCTTCTGAATTAATTAGATACCTGATAAGACCTGGATCTTAGGTAAGATATGGAACTTGCCAGGTATGGCCCCTGTGCGAATTGGGCCCAGGGACCGCGTCCATGAGCCCAAAAAACAGAGAGAGCACCCACCCCTCCCCCAAAACCTCAAAACAATCTTAAAACTGTAAAAATGTAATCAGTCACCATTATGGTCCTTCTCAGAGCCTCCTGGAATCAGGAAATCACATGCCAGGAAATGGGAGGGAGAGGTTCAGAAAATATACTGATTGTTCAGCAGATATGCTACAGAGAATATCATTGTCCATTTGATGAGCTACCAAAGCATCTGCAAAAGCAGAACATATTGCCTACAGTACATGTGGCTAACAACAGTGGGAAGGAATGGCATGAACATAAGACATACACACACACACTTAAATGTACATATCCTGTATTATTCTGTGTGGATGGTGAGCTGCTTGTGATTTGATCTCGGCAATGTGGTAGTTTTAATATTTGGCCATCCATTTCCTCTGATGAATTGCTTTACTTCCTCCCTGCTAAACCACTGCTTCTTATACTGGGGGTCCTAATCCCAAATGGAGTCCCCATAACTCAATATTGAAATCACAAAAAAAAAAAAACCTGGCAGCAGTAAAATGTTAGTAAAACAGTTTAGTGACTCTTTTAGACATTTACATGAATCTGTTAGCAACAAGGTGCAATGTTTCCAGTCGACTCTGCAAAAAAAAAAAAAAAACACATTCCTGAGTGCCTCCTCTTTTAAAAGAAATCTAAAAATATATGTGATGCCCGTGTACTTGACAGACCAAGCAGATGCTATTTAGACATGTATGTTCTTTGCATTTATCCATCTGTTTGATTAACATTGCTACTCGAATCTGTGTTTGACAATATTTTTATCTTCATAATCATTCTTTTGGGGGGGGGGGGGTTACTCACTCAGCCCTTGTTTCAGTCAAATCAAACATACATTGCTCCAAACAGCTTTCCTTTAATTTAACTTTTAAACTGTTGTTTGTATCTTACAGATTATGAAGAATGATTTATACTCCTCCCTCATACCAATGAATAGTAGGACAATATACAAGAAGTGTGGTGCAATAAAAGGCTTCATGATTTGTTTTTAAAAAAATGAAAGGCAGAACAAACTAGCTTAAATCGATTGCCAATTGGTAAAATGTGTGGGGAAATCACTGAATAATAGTATGCTGGAATCAATTGAACTTAAGTAGGGAGGGAATTCCAGAGATGAATGCCACCATAGAGAAATGCTTCTGGAACATGGCCATACAACCCAAAAAAACTCACAACAACCCAGAGAAAGTCATTGTTTTGTATCTACACTATACTTCCCGTGAAACCAAAGGAAAAGCTTCCTCTGAAAAACTGAAGACATGGGAAGTCTATGGCATCAAGTAGGTTCATTTGTAACTCACTTAACTAGCTGGAATTCTTATTCTAAACAAATTCAAATGGTTGATCACAAAGCCACCAAACTTGTTTTGTTATCTGATATTACCAAAACAAACATGAAGATGTTTGGGTTTCAAGAACACCCTAAAGAGTTTAGACCTGAGCTTATTTATTTTTAAGTTGTTGATGTTATTTAATTCTATAATGTATCTTTATGAACCTGTTTTGATGTCATCCCAGTCATTTTCGTATAAAAGTGGCAACTGCCAAACTTTGGCCTTTTTGGAAAATTGCTGTTTTGGGTCCATTTTGTATGGTATGTGTTGTGAAACAAAATGTTATGATGAGTAGGTGCTGCCACTCAAAAGTTTTGTTTTATTCAAATCCTGAATTCAGTCATCAATCTTGAAAATATCAAGTATGTATATATTTTTATATACATCCATATCTCTGTGTATATGTGTATAATTCATAATTATGCAATTTATAGCAATTTCATTTTAGATATTTCAACCTGCCTCTTGGGTTAAAAGAAGAAAGGATTATTTAATAAGTAATTTGCTAAGGTTTGCATTTTTCCAGAGAATGGAGAAATTGCAAAATGGGTTTCAGGAAGACATCTGTGGCTGAAAAACTAATTACAAGCAAAATGAGTTGGCTCATTTAACTTCACTGGTGCCCTAGTAGGCATTTTTAATACAACGTAAGTGATTATTTGTGAGATGGACACTGGGAAGTCTCAGGAGTAGTCATGGTGCTGTGATACTATTCTATTGCTTGAATCAAGGACCAACTGCCATTTTTACCAATATTGATAGTTCCATCCAGTATTTTTGATTTATTGCAATTTTTCCAGGTATCCTTTCTTGCCAGTAAGATTAAACTATTAATACCTCTTTCCGAGAGTAAATTTCTGTGACAGTTGTTACATCCATTTTTACACAATAGTGCCAGAACACCAATTCTATGCCTAAAACAGTAGAAAAATGCTTTCATTACTAGTAGTTCGGACAAAATTATATACTTTGAATTTGGTGTGGATCACTATCCTACAAAGATTGGCTAAGCAAAATGTACAAATAAAGAAGATATGTACCATATATTGATGGCCACTTCTTAAAGTACAACTATATTACTTTTTTAAAAAAAAAGCATGCTGAAATGTAAATTAACATGGACTGCACTGGAAGGTCATAGCACTTTCCATTAGCTTGATAAAATGTCAAGCAGCTGCAAACCTAAGTTAAGTAACTGTAAGTTAAGTAAGCTGCTTTGTACCAAGACATCTTTTTGAAACTGCTACATGGGAGCATAACAGCCTTGGAAACTGATATGCACTTCCCTTCCCTTGCTGTACAATACTTAAGCTGTATATCAGTTGGAAATTAGACAGCAGGCAACACACTTCTTTTTCCATTACATTGCTGGACATAAAAGTACTGAGTAGGATGAGGAGCTGATGTTAAAAGACATTTCCTATATACATCTTGTGTTGTTAAGTGGTATCTTCCTAACCATTCATTAAAAATGTTAATTAACTGTCTTCAAATAACCTTGATTTATAACACATAAGAAGAGAGTATTTTCTGTCCTAGCTAATTTCAGCTTGTTATAAGCTATGTTATTCTATTTAATTAGGCAATAGCAAAGAAATATGACCCCATATGTATATTACTAGGAGGAAAACACACGGCTGTTGTGTTTAGTATAGACTGATATCTATTATATCTAATGCACTGGAGTAAGAGTTTGGTGTCAAGACAAATAATTTATTTATTTGTCTTGCCTACACATATGGACATAATGGTTGATCCTTATTAAATTTTCACACTTTGTGGATTACATAGCAAAGACACACGATTCCTTGGTTTTCCTGGAAAAAAGGGAAAGATTACTAATTCATGTATTTGTTAGGCTCCCAAAGTCCTGTCACTAACCAGTTTTCATTTTAAATATATGTAGGATTTGACATGCAGTTTAACATTTGGCATTATCAAGGTGTCTAAGGGTACAGAAGGACTAGTACATGGAAATCTTAAAGCATTTGAAAACTGTGACTTAAAACAACATGCAAAGAGAATGGCAAAACCAAGCAGATTTTCCCCAATTCCCTTTCTATCCATGTTATCTCCACACCAAAGGAACATGATGTAGAATCAAAGTCGCTGGGTTAGAACTAGCCGCTTTGAGTCTCCTTTATGAAAAAAAAGGTGGGGTATTCTACATCTCATAGGACTACCCAAAGTCCTCAGATTTCAGTGCTGAAATCTGAAACCTTAGGGACAAATCCTTGTGATGTCATTCTACCTTCCAGCTGTTCCAAATTGGCAGAGGCAGCCCTAATTTACACTGTATCACCCATCTCCAGCTGCTTTTAAAATGCCACAGTTTGCCTCCTCCCACTGGAGAAGACATTTGCTACACACTGATTTCAAAATGCAAATTAGTTTGTACTCTGTTAACTCAGCAGTAAGGAGAGGGCAGGAGGGATGGGACATCATCATTCCCTGTAGACTTGGGTAAAAGCAAGCTGCGGTTACCTTTCCTTTCTTGTCTGTTATTCTTCATTTTTGTGCTGCAGATACTGAAGGAAACGGAATCAGTGCACAACTCTAATACATACTTACATACATTTTCAAACAACATTCCCACTCATTCTTGCCCTGAGGAAAATAAATCAGTGGCCAGGCCCCAAGATCCAGAAACCCTGTATATCAAGGGTGCCAAACTCATTTTCATCAAAAGTCACATCAGCCTAATGGTTGCCTTCAAAGGGCATTTGAATTCATGGATGGAAAATTTGTGGATACGGAGGGCCAACTATAATTTTTTTACATACCGGTAGTTGTTGTGCTTTTTAGTTTTTACCAAGTTTGGGCCCCAGATTTTGTACGACAACTCCCATCAATTTTTATTATCATCCATGCAGACTGGGTATAATGGGAATTGCAACCCAACAGCACCTGTAGTTCTGAGGTTGTGAAAAGGTTGAAGAACATTTTAAAGTTGGACATCATGTCCACAAGCCTGGCATTTAAAGTTAAACCCCACTATCCTGAGTAACTCTGGTGCTGGAGGAAAATCCTGAGAGTGTCTTGGACTGCAAGAAGATCCAACCAGTCCATCCTCCAGGAAATAATGCCCGGTTGCTCACTGGAGGGAAGGATATTAGAGGCAAAGCTGAAGTATTTTGGCCACATCATGAGGAGACAGGAAAGCTTGGAGAAGATCATGATGCTGGGGAAAATTGAAGGAAAAAGGAAGAGAGGACGACCAAGGGCAAGATGGATGGACGGTATCCTTGAAGTGACTAGCTCGTCCTTGAAGGAACTGGGGGCGGTGACAGCCGACAGGGAGCTCTGGCGTGGACTGGTCCATGAGGTCACGAAGAGTCAAAAACGACTGAACGAGTGAGACGACGACGATCCTGAGTAAACAGAACAAACTGCAGAATTCCAGATGTGATGGTATTACAACTCCTATCATCTCTAGGCATGATGTCTAATGATAGGGAATACAGAGTTGTAGTTAAACATGTGGAGGGCCACGTAAAAGGAAATGGAGTTCTGGATTTGGCCCATGGGCCTTGAGTTTAACACATGTGCTTTATATAATCCTCAAAAGACTATAAATAGCTGAAGAAAGATAAAGTAGCTTTTTAAATTAGCAGAATTGTCCTTCACCCATAACCAACATGGTATTAGGCACAACAATCTTAGCTCAAAATGAATTAGCAATAAGAAGTTAGGATTAGGTACAGACCTCCTCTATTGGCAGAGGTTTGGCTATCTGTTTTCAAAGATTTTTAAACAGAGTAGTCTTCCAGCAGACTAACTCTGCTGGCTGAGATTTGCCAGTAGAAAAGCCAAGATCAAGAGAGGAAACTGGTGCAGTGCCTTCTCTAAATCCTGTTCAGCCCAGGGATACAATTACAATATTGGCACAAAGTTAGGCTAGACCAGGCCAGAATGAGATTAGTGTTCAGTAATTTCCAACACACAAAGGATGGGATCACTTTGAATTCAGTACAATTGGTGTTAGCTTAGCTTGCCCTTGGCTAACTTGGTCCATTTCCATTCTACGATAGTTGGCTTTTCCACCATTTTCCCTTCATTCAAGCATGTCAGTTAACATACCTGGAATTGCATATTCATTTACTGCCAAGCATCAGTGTGAACTTCTGTAGACCATCTGGGTCATTATCATTTTTGCTTTTTTTCTCACTGAGCTTTTTGGCTGGTTAATTGTTGGATTTTCTCTGTTGTTGGTTCTGTTCATAAGGATAATTGAGGGTCAAGCAGTTGGATTTGTCCTTGTGTGTCCCTGGATACTATCTTTCTTTCTGAATTTTGCTTATAATGGGCAGATTTCCTGCTAGAAAGATTTTGAGCCCAAAGATAGAATATATTCATATATCAGTACAAAATTGTTTCAGTGCTTTTTATTGACTAAAATCCTTAGCTCTGCATTTTTATTTAATACAATAAACACTAATATAAAAATAAAGTTTGTTTTAATAATACTCTAATTATCAAGGCTATTTTATTGGAATATTTAAATTTGTCTGTTTATTTTCAGTATTGGTAAATTGGATGTAATGAATTCAGGCTGGGGTTTGGGTGTCCTAGCTTAATATGCTTCTCTGTGCTAATGAATTATTTTAATTCCTAATGGGCCAATGCTAAGTTTTTCTAGACCAAAAAAATGTGCTTAGAAAGGGATATCTTGAGCTACAGAAGAGGGGGGTGGGGTAGCTCAGAGTCCTGGAGGAAAGAAACAGTATATGATTCTGGAAACAGACAACTGGCTGAATGGACTAGACTAAGTAATAGGGGTTTGCAATTCAGGTAAATCCTGTGCCATTTTCAGTGTCTGATTTTCAAGTGCCCCATTCCATTTTTTTTAGAATTGTCCGAATTTGGAAGGGAGGAAATACCGTTTATCAAACCTCCAGCCAGAAGTTCCACTTTTGCTCTGGGAAGATCTGGCCCATTGGCAGCAATCAAAGAACTTCCAAGGCTTTCCTTTCTGTCATTTTAGGGCTATTGGGACAAATTGGCCACACTTGTAGGACACATTTACCACTACAAGCCCACCAAGTTTCAGAACATTTGCGTCATTCACTGGTTTTTGGAAATTCTTAACGTTTCTAGAAATAAAATCTCCTTTACAAAACCCCCCAAAAGGTATGCTTTGAAAATTTTCCACTGCAACAATAAAGGAGCAGCAACAGGGCATTATTCCTGCCAACTTTTATAAAGATCCACACATTCCACGGTTTATAGGAATTTTAAAAAGTTTTTACTAATAAAAACAAATACTGTTTCTAAGCTTTTGCATTTCTACCCTGTTTCCCTGAAAATAAGACAGGGTCTTATATTAATTTTTGCTCCCAAAGATGCACTAGGTCTTATTTTCAGGGGATGTCTTATTTTTCCATGAAGAAGAGCTCACATTTATTGTTGAACAACAATATGAACATTTATTATATACTGTAAAGTAGTTGTCATCACAAACCAGCATAACCAGACAAACTATGAATCCTATCAAGAATTTCTTGTTACTACCATTATTTACATGTACAACAATCTATGGTACCTCTTGCAGTTTAGGTTTCACAAGGTTTCCACGCTGATTTCTCTCTATTTTAGTTTCAATGTAGTCATGAATGATGAATAATATAATATACTATAATAATAATATGATAATATAATAATAAAATAATGATATATAATATATTAATGAGATAATGTAATAATAGGATATAATAATAACAGAATATGATAATATGGTATTAATAGGATAATATAATAATGGATATAATAGAATAGCATAATATAATAATAATAATAGGATAATATAATAGAATAATAGAATGGAATAGAATGATATAAAATATATTAATAGGATAATATAAAATGGAATATAATAATAACAGAATATGCTAATAATAATAAAATAATATGATAATATAGAATAATAGTATAGAATATAATGATATAAAATATATTAATAGGATAATATAAAATGGAATATAATAATAGAATAATAATATAATAATATGAAAATATAATAGAATAATAATAGAATAATAATATAATGATATAATAATAGAAAAATATAATATAATGATATAAAATATATTAATAGGATAATATAATAATGGGATATAATAATACTAACAGAATATGATTATAATAATATGGTAATAGAATAATAGTATAAAATAATAAGTTTCATGGCATAGGATAGGAATAAGGATGAGAGGAGAATCCCAATACGTCCTGTACCTTTAAGAAGCAGAAAGAGCAGGACGAGTGGAAAGCCCTCTTCCTTCCCTCCCACCCTCCCTTGCCCTGGCTCCAGGAGCCAATCAGAAGCCTTGGGGGCGAAGGGAACATGGCCAGGACGGAGCCTTGTCTCTGAAGGAAGAAACGGCAGTGCAGCAGCAGCCACGGAGGCTGGGGGACAGGCAAGGCAAGGCCAGCAAGCACTTTCTCTCCCTCCCTCCGGGGGTATGACTGCTGCTTCTGCCCTGCAGCCATGCTTCCCAATGGAACTCTGCTGCAGCCTTAGTTGCTAGATCTTACTTTCAGGGGAGGCCTTATATTTGGCAATCCCCCCAAATCCCTACTAGGTCTTATTTTTTGGGGAGGTCTTATTTTAGGGGAAACACGGTACATGGTTGTCAAGCCAGATGAACTAGGCAGGAGTACACATAAGGCAGAAGGTAGGGGAGGAGAGGGAAATAAATGAGGCAGTCAAAGAGGTGAACGAGAAGAAGAAAGGGCTTTTTAAAATAAAAAAAAATATTTGGGGGTCGGAGGAAGGTGCAGATTATGTTAAGATTATGATTTTATCTATTTTTTATTTTTGTTTTAAGTATTACCATATAGTATCCATAGCAAATTAAGAAATGGGACAATTCAATTAAAACATGGATAGCAGGGACAAATAAAAGTTGAATTGCCACTCAGTATTCTATTCCTCAGAAGGAAATGAGGATGCCCCCTCCCCCTAGTTTACAGAGTTATTTTGAGGTCTGTCAAATAATGATATTGGTAAAACTAGATCTTGATGATTAAAAAAGATGGGCCAGAATTGAGAAAATGATAAATGGATGGGCCACTGCCTGTGTTTGAAGAGTAGGGTAGATAATAAGGTTTAAAATAAATTAAAATGGGTCTAATGATCTTCTTCATGGAATGTTGGAAAAATGGCAAAATAAATTCCCAATAGGGATATTAGATAATAAAAATAAACAGATATTCAGCAAAGTGATAAAAAATAAAACAAAGTGGAACGATGTTGATTGGTGACCTCCTAAATTCAGATGGGAGAATTAAAGATTAGAATATGATAAAAGACAAGTGTGGACAAAGCAACTGGCTGTTATGAAATGGTTTGAAACAAAGGATTATCAAGGAGAAAGGGAAGTCCAGAAACAGATTTTGATCAGATATTAAAATGGAGGTTTGAAAAGGAGAAAGGATTGATGGGTTTCATTTATAGGAAAATAATGGAAAAACAATATAAACTGAAACAAACATTAGTTGAGATATGGAAAGACAATGGATTAATTCAATTTAAAAAATTAGACATATTAGAACCAGAAAAACATGACAGAAAATTTTGATCAAATGGTACAGCTATCCACACTTTCCTCCCCTTTTCCTAGTATTATGGGGAAAGGGTGATGGGCCGTTGCCACCCTTTCTCCCAGCTGAAGGGGACAGGGTGCCAATGCATCCTGTCCCGTCCCCACCATGTGATGGGGGAAGGAGGAGGGCACACAGGGCGCAATGAGCCACCTCACATACTTTCTCTTTCGCCAGCGAATGCCGGCACAACGGTATAGCCTGAAAGGGCCACGTGAAGAGGTCCAAAATACACACAAAGAAAAAGAAAGGTGAAGGAATAAGGAAAAATCATTGATCAGCATCAGACTTTGGAAAACAGACTTTTTTTTTTGGACTATGACTCCCTAATCCCCTCATCCAGCATATTTAATCTGGCTGTCGAAGTTGTAGTCTACTTTTTCAAAGGAGCTTTGATGAGCAGTCCAAGGAGAAATGGCAGTTATAAAAGAGTGTTTTTGCTGATAGGGTAGGTAGTTGGAAAGCATCAAGTACTCTGTAACACCATCCATCAGGATAATGGATGGTATTGGTCTTCTGTCTTACCATGGCAGTGCTCTTGAGAAGCAGGGAAGCCAACTTCCCCACAACCTTTGGTCCCTAAAATATTGATATAAACCAGAATATGCCCCAGTTAGCACACAGCTGGATTTGAACACCATATACAATTAAGTTTAATTTTTAACGTGTCCTGACAAACTTTTGGATACACTGAAATCATTTTTTTTATCCCTGAAAGTGCAGAATGTCTCATTTTCACCTGCTGGATCTCGGCAATTTGGATTATAATGGAAAATGAAGGTTCTTTAGGAAGCAGAGTGACTTATGCTCTCTTTCTCTATAGGATACATCCCCTCTAGTCACAAAAGAAGTTTGGCCACAGTGGGAGAGAGGTATTAAAGTTATTTCTATAGTTTTTTCCCAGCTTGTAAATACATTGATGCATGCAGGAAAATGAAGCTTAATTGCTATAAGAGAACTCATTGCTATTATAACATACAAAGCTACCTGGCTTGCTTAATTTTATGTTTCACGGTGTTTTATGTCTATAGTGGTGACTAATTATCCATTTAACAACCATTCCTCTTCAAATCTGTTACAGCATATAATTAAAATCATTTTTTTCAGTTTTATATAGATTATTCCAATTCTATATTTCCCAATTTGTGAAACTTTTGCTGGACAGTCTGCCCTCTATTATAATGCCTTTTTTGATAAATGATGCAGATCAAGTGAATGGAAGGACATAAAATTCTGGGAGGAATAAATACTAGTTAATGCCATATGAGCCCTTCCTCACTACACAGTTAAAGTTATAATTCCATTTTGACCACCATATTTAAATCCTATAGAATCATGGAAATTACAGTTTGTTGCAACACTAGAACTCTCTCAGTACAGATTCTAGACATCCTTCTCAGGAATCAATGGGATGGAAACTTGGCAGTTAAAGTGAAGTCTCAATATTCTAATAGTTTAGTGCAAAATGGCACTCTGAATAGGAGCAGCCACTGTGAAGAGGGAGATAAGATTATCCATGGCCTTTTTTTCATTTAAACCAGCAAATCAGCTAGCAAGCATGGTGGGTCAAATGAGGAAGAAGAAGCATAGGAAGAAAAGCAGAAACCAAACAGATTTGGAGGTAAAGAAGAGTGAAAGATCTTTTTCTCAAATAATAGAAGCATTATTCAGTCACTAAGAATCCAGTAATGTGATGTGATAATAAGTAGTTCTATGCCAACTCCACCAATGTCAACATTTCACCCATATAGGGATGGTGTGCAGTGTTCATAACACCATGTATAGACAGACATCCATGCACCTATACTTATGTTTGCTTCCCTTTGAAGCTGGGGGGAAGCATCATAGCGTACTTCCTCACATAGATACATGTGTATCTCCCATTTACTAGCCAGAGAGGTAAATCCTTATTCATCATATGTCAGGACAGATACTGTAATTGCTATTGTTTTCTCCTAGCAATAGGAGAAATTAACATTTCCATCCAAAATTTCCACTTTCTGAGGTATATGGTAACATTTTTCTTCATATGGGGGCTGAAACAACAGCTTAATGGTGTTGACCATTTCTGCTACCTTGGCAGCCACCTCTTGACAAAATTCAACATCAACATTGAAATAAACACTGTCTGAGCTCTGTGAGTGCAACATTTTTTGAATGAAACAAGAGTGTTTGAGGATCGGGACATTAGTAGGGATACCAAGATGCTTGTTTATAAAGCTATTGTCCTCCCAACCCTGTTATATGTCTGTGAAACGTGGACTGTCTACAAACATCACACTCAACTTCTGGAATGATTCCATCAGTGTTGCCTTCAAAAACTCCTGCAAATCTCTTGAGAAGACAGGCAGACAAATGTCAGCATTCTAGAAGAAGCAACGACCACCAGCATTGAAGTGATGATCCTCTGCCATCAGCTTGACTGGATTGGTCACACTCCGAATGCCCGATCACCATCTCCCAAAGCAGTTACTATACTCTCAACTCAAGAATGGAAAACAGAATGTTGGTGGACAGGAAAAGAGATTTAAAGATGGACTTAAAGCTAGCATTAAAAACTGTAGCAGGGACACGAAGAATTGGAAAGTTCTGGCCCTCAGGCTTTCTAACTGGAGGTCAGTTGTTACCAGCAGTGCTGTAGAATTCCAAGAAACACAAATAGAATGTGAAAGGAAGAAACATGTCAAAAGCAAGGTATGTCAAGCCAACCCTGGTGAGGACGACCTTCCATCTGGAAACTGATGTCCTCACTGCAAAAGAACATGTGGATCAAGAATAGGTCTCTACATTCACCTGTGGACTCACTGCCAAGACCCTACACTTAGAAGGCAATCAACCCCTAAAAGGCAACCATGAGTGACAACCTATGATGAAATAACATAATGGCTTTTTTTGCCCCCACCCTATTTTTTTTAGAATTTTTTGTGCAAAATAGTGTGTCATGAACAAAGCGCACAATTTTGTGCAAAACATTGTGGTTTTGAAATTAATAGCAGGTGCCCTTTTGGACAGTTCATCTTAAGAAAAATTATGGATACTCCTTTACCTATAAAGCATGTAGTTTTATTTTTTTTAAAAAATAAAAATAAATCAAAAACCATTAAAAGGCAGCAACAGTTTGCAGGAATAGCAGTTAACTGTGAAAACAAAAATTGGTGCAACAACAGAAATTACTCTAAACCAGAATGTGAAGACAGTAACACATGTAAGTAAGTGATTCTGAAAGTACCCAAGTCTTATGCCAGTCAGCATACTGAAAAGAGCCTCGAAACAAATAGTTTCCTCTTCATCTTGAGGGTTTTCAGGGGGGAGAATGGAGTCTTAAATTCAACTGTTATTTCCAGCTATTTTTTTAAGTTTCTGTTTATTCTATTGGTATATTCCAGCTGGGAACAGGAACTACATTTAAACCCAACAAAGATGTTCACCAGTTGACCCCCTTTATCCCTAAACTATTCTAATTGAGGTGTTTTTTTTAAAGAGAGGAGATAGATTTATATGTTGACAAAGAAGCACAGAATGAAAGTTGGTAAATACAGACATAAGTGTCATTCAGTGTAAGTCCAAAGAAGAAAACAGTGTACTAATGCAACCCATTCAAAATTCCTGAACTGGGACCTCTTTCCACAGTAACCCAGATGGATAACTGTACATGTTATCAAGATTACTATGTTTGACAAAATGTTTAATGGAAAAAAAGAAAATACCTTTAAAGTTTGAAGCTGTTGATCTCCATTAGCTATATCACAGCAGTCCTTCCATTAAACAACTATAGAGGTTACCTTCCGGCCATAATTCCAGTTTCCATAAGTAATAAATTATCCTGTAGTGGTCCTAAATAGCAAAGCACTTTTCATGTTTCAAGCTATTACAATTGGTGCTAATTGGTGTTCAACAGCATAGTGTGTTGAGACCTCAAAAGCTTTTGTTGTTGTTCTAATGTTGAGAAGAACAACAAAAACTGCTGAAGTCACAAGAGACTTCAGACAACCATTAATAGCCATGCATAAATCCCATCATCCTAGATGATGTTTTGTTGACATTCACTGATGTAATTCAATGAAAATGAAATGTGTTGTTAACAACGAAACCAGAGGAACAAAGCAAATGAGAGCTCAAGCTGCTTAAAAGTCTTATTAATTTGTTCTCCATGCCCAAGCTGTTAAAATGTGAATAATCACAAAATGAGGTGGGCCGTGTGTGCAAAGAATATGCTTGTTTATTTGGAATGTTTATTTGGGAGTAAGTCTCATTGATTTCAGTTCATGTGGTCCCTAGACTAACAGTATGTAAGGTATGATGGCAACTTTCCTTAGCACTGCCATGTTGGCTGCAGCTCTTGACATTTGAAATTCAAATGTTTTTTGCAGGAGTGATTCCCCACTCCTGTTTGGGTCTTTATGTGTGCAGTGAAGCAGTCACTGAACTCAAAATTGGAGACATTTGGTAGGATCTAGCATTAAATGTACATGCATGAATCCAAAGCTCTTTAGCTTTATTGGAAGCAGAAAGTGAAACAGGTCATAGTTCCCAGAGCTAGATTCGCCAGTAGTGGCAGTTTAATGTCCAATGTTCTCCACCTCACCAATCACTCCCCAAATTTACTACTTAGAAGTGCAGTTTGAATAGAAGAACTGCATCAGGAAAATCTTTGTAAAAAGATCTTCAGAACTGTTGAAGATGATTGTCTGCATAAGAGACACAGAGGTAACAAATAGTAGACTTGCAATCTGGCTGGAACTCTAATTTAAATATTCCAACCTCAATATCTTCAGATGTTTGTCTTCTCAAACATATTGCTGTGCGGGACTCAACTTTTTATCTTGGAAGAGGGGTGAAATCTCTGATGTTTAAATACAAATTGAAAGCATCTGCACTTATGCTGCTATTTTCCCCAACAGGAAATTGGTATTTCCTCAGAATTGCAGCATTAGTCAAAGTTGATCCAAAGTTAAATGTCACAGTCAGATTCAGTGTGAAATTAAATATCAAAAGACAGAAGATCTAATTATATCATTCACATTTCAGTGCAAAACATTAAAATATATTTTCTTGGCAATGACTGAACCAAGGTAGTATTGGAACATTGTATGACTACATGAAAATTAGCGAACACTTCACATCTACCCATAGTTTTGCATGTGTAACTTTAATTATCTAAGCTTTACTGAGTCTTGAATTATGATCAACATTTGCTAAATGTAGGTGCTACAGTGTAACAAATGTTCAAAGTGTTCCTCTGATCGAATGTTATAGTCTAGCACTACATGAGCTGTTGTGCAACATCCTTTACTGCAAATTTGTCTACTATAGATGAGTACAGATGTTCAATTTGCAAATTAGACTATATTGTATTGAATAACATTGGTGTACCAGCTGATGCTGTGAAAAGGCACTCTTCCACAAGGCACCTTAGTTTCCAGATGCAAAGCTAGGCTCAGGAGAACTCACAGGCTGTACATGTGAGCCATAGGTTTTTGTGACTACAGCCCACTTCAACAGATGCATTTGAACATAGAGACTAGAGTCCTCAAGTTTATGCTAAATTAAATTCGTTATTCTTTAAGGTGCTCCAAGATTCTATCTTTGAAAATATATCTATATTTGAAAAGAAGAGCGGAAGCTTAGCCCCATGGAAAATCTTGACTCAAACCACTCTTAGTTTATTGGTTGTCATCCCATGTTTCACTCTATCCAGCCACTTGACCAAGTCCTACACCTGATTCAGGTACAACAGAAAAGCAAAAATAGATGTTATGTTACTGATGACATATATATATATATATATATATATATATATATATATATATATATATATTCTAAATCTCTTTAGATTACCATATTCCCAACAGTTTCAGTAGATATTAAGCATAGAATAGTTCCCTATGGTACTTTACAGCATGAGTCTCAGGGTGCTTCAACTGAAATAAATCCCAACCAACTGGACTAGACAAGCTGAAATGAATTTAATTTGCTATGATGTATGTATTAATTTTATTCAATTTTATCTTATATTTATGTTTTATGTCTTGAGACACTGTACAAGTGCCATTTTGTAAGCTGCCTTGAGTACCCCTCGGGGTAGAGAAAGGCGGGGTATAAATAAGGTAAATAAATAAATAAATCCCAAACAAATGAGTTAGATATAACATTGCTGCCACATTAACACTGACTTTTTAAAAAAAGATAGCTATCCTATTTTCCAGAAAGAAACTGTTTTAACATTTCAGAAAATAACTACATTTTAAGGGCCTACGAATTTTTGGGAATAAATAAAAATATATATTCTAAAAAATCAATTTATTATATTTAGATTCAGTAAATGTTTTTTACACACATGAAACCAGTCACTCATACACACTGAGCAACAACAAATAGAAAGAGTCTTATGCTAACTGAAGCTACAGAAACTGCCTTTGTTTAGCGATGGCAAGTGGTCTAAGCTCCTTGATTCCCAAATGCCAGATACAGTAACACATACTGCTTTATTGAAGTTAAAAAGGTCTCTACAGCCTTGAGGGATTGACCTAGGTTCAGCCTCTTCAATCTGCTACTTGCTTCCCTGGATGTGATAAATGTTCCTGCAGCTATATGGGACATCGGTTTTCTAGTCATTCCGCCAGCCATTTGTAGTCCCATGATCTAGCTGGGAATACAAGTTTACGATGATGAGTTGGAGGGAACAAAACAACCTATGGATGATTAAAGCTGTAGTGAGAAAGAGTAGATGCAGCAAAAAAGGGAGAAACAATAAGAGTACATGAAGACAAGCACAAGTGATGCCTTTTAGGAGCAGCCTGTACTAAATTGGAGTTCTTATGATCTTTGTGTCACTGTCAGAATCCTGGACCCCCATTGATTGTATTCTGAATTTATGAACAGTAAAAGTTTTAATAGGAGACAAAGCCTTTCTTTGTAGCAGGACCACTAGGTTCCATTATGTAGCTCCACAATCCTGAGGAAGTATTGTTGACAATGTTACCTTTTAACTAAAACTCTGAGAACTTACTCAGTATGGTGGCTGAAAGAAGTGAGTACATCTTTTCCAATAACAAGAAGAAGTTGGTATGAGTAATGAGCCGTGACTCTAGAGCTGCTTTCTTGACTCTCTTTTATGTCACTCTACTACAGTGGTTCTCAACCTGTGGGTCCCCAGGTGTTTTAGCCTACAATTCCCAGAAATCCCAGCCAGTTTACCAGCTGTTAGGATTTCTGATAATTGAAGGCCAAAAACATCTGGGGACCCCAGGTTGAGAACCACTGCTCTATAGAATCCCTTTAATTTTGGAAGCAGCAGAAGCACTTCACCACTGCTGCCGCCGCCCCCAATCCTCACTTTTCTCCAGATTCTTCCTCCAGAAGGATGGCCACAATTTGTGCACAGAAACCCATATTTATCCATACTTCAATGTTAAATATACAGATCACCCCAAAAGACTCCAGAGGGTGTAGTGTGATAGCTACACAGAAAGTGAGATGACTGTCCAGAGGGGTACTGGGCAGACTCCAGCCTGTATTTGATAACCTCCAATGCCAGTTCAGGTAATTTCTGCTTTGAACACAGCCATAGCTGCAATCTTTTAATCCCGCAATGGCTATCACAAAGAGGAGGGTATAGTCCTATTCACTGCAGCCCCAAAAGGTGGGACCAGGTCTGATTATTTTAGATTATAGTAAGAGCAGTAAGAGCAGTTTGGCAGTAGATCAAATTCTTAGAATTATGGTGGAATCTCCTTCTTTGAATTCTTATGGAAAAGAAGCAAGATAGCTTCCTGATGGCGTTGCTTTAATAGGAGACCCTGCAATGAGCAGAGAGTTGGACTCAATGCCCAATGAAGCCACTTCTAGCTCTATTATTCCATGACTCTAAACATAAAGCTTTATAGGGACTAGTCATATTGAACCATTGTTGATTCCACTTTAAAAAAATTGGCTTCATCCTGATCAGTCAATTTTATTAGCATGTAAAGTAGCATAACTCTGCTCCTTAAGCTTCTCAGGATTTATTTTTAAATACTAATGGATTATTATGCACTCACAATCTTCCTTAAATATTAGAAGTTAAAACATCTTATAAATTGATAGCTAATCAAAGAGAAATTTTATATCTATTACTGTTTCTGAAGAATAAAACAGAAAACAATTTAAATAACCAGAGAAACCAATTTACCCATAAGGGAGTCTGCTCGTTTATTTGCATCACTACACATGTAATTATCATTATTACACAGTTTGCCACTCTTGTGTTGCATTTTAACAGCTGAAGTGTAATGCTCACCCTTGGACATAAAACTGATAGAAAGTTGGGCATGACACTATAAAAATCCATAATAATCATACTAGATGTTAAAACCAGAAAATGAGCAGTACTGCATAATTCTGGGTTGTTTACCTGGAAGATAACAGATAACCATTAAATCCAGAGAAATTTTAAAAGCAGTAATATACTATGGAATGTCTCTTTGACAATAAAGGTACACATTCTCCCAACTCCATTAGCACAAGATTAGCTGTGTTGAAAAGCAAATAAACACAACCAGTATGAAATGCAAACTGCAATGGTGAAAAAGCTCAATGTTGGTTTAGGTTGTGAAGGTAAAATTAAATTAATTTTAAAGCAATTGGAATACATGTATGGTTGGTTGAGCCTATCAAACCACGAGGTCTCAGAAATAGTGGCATGTCATCTATATTGTGAGATAATGCTAACAGGTATGGGGCCAAACTTTCTGAAAAACTCTTCAATGCCAAGAATTCGCTTCTTCCATTATTTACCTACTTGCTAAATAAGGAAAGCTTCTTACTAATTGAAACTGAAATTCTTCAGGTTTGTGTATGGCTTCTTTCTTTTATATTTATTAGAGAGTGTGTTATTCTGTGTTTCCTTTCTTCTGGGACCCTACAAACACAATGAACAGTGCTGAGATTATCTCATTTTCTGAGCACATGAAATACATATACTACCTGACACTACTGCATTGTAGTGCCATAATGTGGAATAAAAAAATATTCATAATATTTATTTTTCATTGCAGTAGTCAATCCACCTTACATTTTTCAATCATTTGTATGAGAATGTTCAATGCTCCAAAGAGTATTCAGACCAGGAAAAAAGCAGAACATAATTGGTTCTGGTTTATGGCTGCTCCATATTTGAATATAATATAGTAGGACCAAATCTATGCTATATTACTGTAGAGCAGTGGTTCTCAACCTGCAGGTCCCAGGTGTTTTGGCCTACAACTCCCAGAAATCCCAGTCAGTTTACCAGCTGTTAGGATTTCTGGGAGTTGAAACCCAAAACATCTGGGGACCCACAGGTTGAGAACCACTGCTGTAGAGCGATTCACAAAATTTGGGCCAAAATCTGCCATCCCAGGCTGAATCTGTGAAAGTCAACATTGGTAGGCATACAATGCCACTGCTTTTTGAACTCATCCTGATTTTTTTCCAGGATCTCATGAGACTATTAAATGGTTAGAAGAGACTGACAGCTGTTCAACTGTTTAAAATCCACTGTTGCTTAGTGATTTAATGTCTCCTACAGGACTTTATGTTATTAAGCCATTAAATGCAATGTAGGTATAAAGGTTTTTATAGGAGGTATAGTTTATGAAATAATAAAACCTCCCCCAAGATAATTATTTATTTATTCTTTTTGGACCAGAGATCTCCCTAATCCCCAGACAGCATAATCACTGCCCATGCTGAAGGAAGGATTCAGAGAGCTATAGTCCCAAAACCTAACTATGCAGTCTTCTAGATAAGACTGGCAAAATATGAGATAAAATTGACAGTTTCTTACAATTATTTTTTTTAAAGTATCTCAAAATGTAGTGAAACATGAAATGAGAATAAAGTAACACTTTTTAAAGCTAGTTTAGTACTAAGTAATCCTGAGCAAACCAAAAATACGTATTTATTTATTTATTTCCCTCATTTCTATCCCGCCCTTCTCACCCGAAGGGACTCAGGGCAGCTCACAGTCTGGCAAAAATTAAATGGCAATATACAATACAAAAAGATAAAGCATAAGCAATTAAAACAATTGGATAATTTAAGAAAATACAATAAATACATTTAAAACAATAGAATATAAAATACTTGCACCATTACAAGGTCCGCAAAACCTTGTACATGAACCATAATCCGGACCAAGTCGAAGCCAACAGAATTCACTCATCAAACGCTTGCTCACAAAGCCAAGTCTTCACTTTTTTCCTAAAATTCAGAAGGGATGGAGCCTGCCGGATATCACTGGGGAAGGAGTTCCACAGCCGAGGAGCCACCACTGAGAAGGCCCTATCTCTCATTCCCACCAGCCGCACTTGTGGGACAGGTGGGACTGAGAGCAGGGCCTCCCCAGATGATCTTAAAGTTCTCGTAGGCTCGTAGGAGGAGATAAGTTCGGACAGGTAAGTTGGACCGGAACCGTTTAGGGCTTTGTAGGCCGAGACCAGCACTTTGAATTGGGCCCAGTAGCATATTGGCAGCCAGTGGAGCTGGCTCAACAAGGGAGTAGTGTGCTCCCTGTATCCCGCTCCAGTTATTAATCTGGCTGCCGCCCATTGTACTAATTGGAGCTTCCGGGCCGTCTTCAAAGGCAGCCCCACATAATTTGTTTATTTAATGAGTTGTTTATTTGATGAACCACTGTTTTGTGAATTCTGGAAGTGCCCTTGAAATTTGTGAATAAATGCTTCTATACAATTTTTTATATAAATAATGGTAAGGAAATAGAGAAGGATGAATTGTCGGTTAAATGTTTAGCTTATATGACATTTGTTCTAGTACCTATGCAAACAAATAGGGATCCACATAAATTCATTGATTACTTGTAACATCTTCTAGAGATTGTGTTTATACTTCTTGCTGTTAAGAGATCAGTTGTTTTTGGCACCCAAATCAACAGAACTTAACAATAAACAGCAGCACTGAAGATAACATAGCATCATTTGGCTCAACTATCTGATGACACCAACTATTACAGCAGACGAAGAAACAGTTTAAACAGAAGGTCCTAGTGGTGATGATTAGCTGTTTTGCAGTAAAGGAAATCTAAATTGTTGGCTTTGTTTTTATACCACACTCATATTTTTCCAGTGAACAACACAAGAATACTTTCATGAACATTGATTTACAACATAGGTAAGACAAGAAAAGAACAAAACATTATGGTTAAAGTACTGATTTCATGTTTTCCTTTAAAGTCAAAACTAAATATATGATGATATAGTAAGCTACTTCATAATATTTTAATGGAATTTTCTGTTATGGTTGGTAAGTAAAAATGAAGGTCAGACTTCAAATAGCAAGATAGATATTCTAAGCCAGTTGGGACAGACAACAACCATGTTGTGTTACTGAAGTATTAGACCAGGCTGGGAAAAAAAGATAAATTGATAGACAGATAGGCTAGAATTGTGACTCCTAATAAATGCATTATATCCCAGTTGCATTTCTATTAACTACACAGTGTAAGGATTAGGCCATTTCTATACTTACTTGATTGATTCAAGTTCAAGCACTCCAGAATTGCTCTGTTCACATAGCTGGCCAAACTGATGGTGCATTGGGGCTGTTGTTGCCCCAGTGCACCTCCCTGCTAGATGTTTGTTGGTGATGCTTCACATGCTGTAGCATTTCACTAGAAATACAATGTCCTCAGAAAGCTTCTGCCAGGGAGACACTTGCTGGCACCAAACAGCAATGAATCGGGGTTGTTGTGTGTTTTACGGGTTGTATGGCTATGTTCCAGAAGTGTTCCCTCCTGACGTTTCGCCCACATCTATGGCAGGCATCCTCAGAGGTTGTGAGGCATTCATTCACAAATTTCAAGGGCACTTCCAGAATTCACAAAACAGTAGTTCATTAAATAAACAACTCATTAAATAAACAATTAGTATTTATGGTTTGCTCAGGAGTACTTAGTACTAAACAAGCTTTACCTCGCAACCTCTGAGGATGCCTGCCATAGATGTGGGCAAAACGTCAGGAGAGAATACTTCTGGAACACGGCCATACAGCCTGGAAAACACACAACAACCCTGTGATTCTGGCCATGAAAGCCTTCGACAACACAGCAATGAATCATTTAGAAGTGTGGACAGTGTGTCAGGTCCAATCCAGTTCAATCCAGTTGTTCACACCTCCAAAGCTCAATGATTGCTCTGGAGCTTTCTGGAAGCTTTAAGTGTAAATCCCATGTTCCATTGTCCCACATTCACAGCTGGATGCTAGGTTTCTGCTACAAATTTAGCCATGAG
The DNA here is from genome assembly GCF_035594765.1 of Anolis carolinensis. Taxonomy (NCBI): domain Eukaryota; kingdom Metazoa; phylum Chordata; class Lepidosauria; order Squamata; family Anolidae; genus Anolis; species Anolis carolinensis. The sequence continues at coordinate 48,846,307 of NC_085844.1, forward strand.
TCATGTGCATTCCCTACAGCAGCTAAGCAAGTAATCCACTTTCTTTTCTTAAATTGTGAGAAGTAGAAACATTAAAGGCTGGCATTGTGATAGTTGTGTTTCAGGAATTTGGAGGCACCTAGTTGATAACATGATTGTGGCATGTTCATAATACATACTTTTATTGCATACCAGGTATCTCTCCCATCTCCCAATCTGTTAATGTACAGACCTTAATCCAATTTGAGGTAGAAACACATGCAGGATTTATTTATTTGAAGTATTTCTGTATTCCCTACCAGCCCTCAAGGGATCCCAAGGCCATAAACAAACAAAAACCCATTAAAATAATAAAAAGATTAAAATATTTTTAAAAATTTTTACAGGCAGATAGAAAACAATTCTAGTATCCAGTTTTAAAACAGTTAAAGCAGAAATGTCAAATGCAGAACAGTACCATTTTGGCTGCTCACTGGAAGCATAAAAGTGGCGGGTCCCACCTAACTCTTTCAGTGGGAGAGAATAGAGAAAGTCCTGTTCTGTGTACCCAAAAGCTTAACTTCACCAGGTGTTGGGGCATACAACAGAGCTTGTTTTGAAAATTTCAAATTTCTGGCAAGCTAAAATGAGAGGAGGAAGTATTTTGGATATCCTGACCCCAAGCCATTTAGAGCTTGGTAGCTTGGTAAATTAAAAACTAGTACCTTGAATTGGAAACATTCAGCCTTTCTCTTGAAAACTATCAGCCGATTCATATTACAGGATTACAGTGTTATGTTTCCACTGTAGTTGCCATGGCTGCATCCTATGGAATCCTGAGAAGTGTATTTTTCCAGCCTCTTAAACTCTCGGGTTGAGAATTTTAAAAATTTTCTTTCTATCCTTCAAACCTGTGGATTTTATATGATGGCTCCATGGCAGTTGAAATGAAATATAATGTTATGATTATATAATGTCATGGGCATCTGGTGTGTCTGTAATACTTGTTTTCACTTTAACATTGCACTGAGTAAATCTGTTACTAATAACTGTATTATGGGGTCATGTGAGATCAGAAATTCAGCAGAAAGGTTTGTGAACTCTTGATATGACATATCTGGTGTCAGGAGTTCTGAATTGTAGATTAATTTCAGAAAAGGTTCATTACTTGTTCTCTGAAGTCATTAAGACCAGGCTGACTGCTCAGTGGAACAGATGAAGAATTGCCTGCTGTTTCCAAATTAAATCAGTGGAATGGCTGTGTGCCACCTTTGCTGAAATCCCTGCAATGACAGTTAATGTGTTGAAGCAAACCATCATTATCTCAGAAGTAAAGAATTCAAAGTACAATTATCCTTTGGCTTCAGGATAAAGATCCAGTCCAGATTTAAATCCAAATGGTCTGCAACTCTGTTGACCTCCTGAAAGTATATTTGGTATGGAAGCTGTATCTGCTCTCTGGCACAAAGAAGAGGTCATGTGTTGCTTCTGTGACCAACAGGGCCTGTATTTTGTACATCTCAAACGATAATAGTTTCAGAATGCGATGCTTTGAAAGGTATCTAGAAATTTTAGTTAAATCACAATCAGATTAATGGGAATTAGACAACTTCACAAAATTAACAAAATTATTTTGAGAATGCTTTTTTCCACGCCATTTGTGCATTCAGTTAGGAAGGCTGGCTTTAATTTATAATGCCTGGCTTGCGTTTTTTTAGAGGACTTTTTCCTAGTAATTTAGTATGATGTGTGGCTACTGTAGTAATACATTTCCTTTTAGCCAAAGGCCATCTCTTCTATCAATGTGAACATAAAGTCCCATTTTAAATGGCAAAAAGTCTTCTCTGCATCCAGATATCTTGTTTCTCATTATGTCTTTAAAAATCAGTTATATCTTTCACATGTCTTTTTGCTAAGAAACCAGAATGATCATCTTCAATAATCTCTGTAAAATTATTTAATTCTTTCCAGGAAAATTCAAGTACACATTTTATAATGATTGTGAGAAGTGAGGCCAATCTATAGTTACTAGCTTTGGCTTTCCTTCAGGATTAATATTATTGTAGCTATCTCCCAGGTTGCCACAATTTTCTTCCCATCCAAAATTTAAAATATTTTTCAAACAATAACCAAGTTCATCATAGAGTTTCATATATTAAGTCACTGGGAGTCCATCTGGAGCAGGGCTTTCTCCACTCTTAGCTTTTATCATTGCTGTTGAAACTTCCTCCACTGTGATTGCTTGTTTGAAAGTTGTTATTTTGATGATCATCAAGGTGAACTTTTTTCTATACTTTTGTCACAGATCGCAGGGGTGATTTTTAAACGGGTTATATGTGTTTCCTGTCATTGAAGTATGGATTTCACAAAACATTTATTGTTGCCTTTAAGCTATAGAGGAAATCTGTGATTTGGGAACCATTTATGTATTACAAGTAGATGGAATGAAGTTGGGACTAAATGATAGGGAGCGTGTGATTAAACTCTCACATTTGGTTGTTAGTGATTTTGCTGAGTACCTATTGAGATTCAATAGGTACTGCATACAATAAATCAACATTTGCTCCCAGGTGGAGCTGCCAGAATCTGATAAGACATTGTCACTGACTGAGGGTTTAGAGCTCACCTTTTCTTGGATTCAGACCATCAAAGCCCTCAAAATGACATAAAGGAAGCTTGTGCAAAGGGGGATGAACAGGAACATGTTTGACATTTAAACAGAGAGTCCGTTGGAATTGTAGGCATCTGGAGAAAAAGAGCACAGAATAGAGTTTGGGATAAGGTCAAGAAGGATACAGTTCCAACGGCGTATTGAGTGTATTATATTCATGTTTTAAAATTTAAAAACCTTGGAAAAAGGTTTTATTGTTTTCTGCTTATACACAGTTTGAACTGAATTTTATCAGAAAATTTGTTGGATCCCAGTCCTGTACACATCGCTAGAGACTTCAAAACATATACATGCACACACAAAGTAAACCTTTGCTTAGGTTTACTAATTTTTGTTAATATAAACCTGTGAGGGTTCAGAAAAAGGAAGAAAGTAAGGGATAGCATAGCAGTATGCCCACGGAAAGAAGAGATAACCTGAAAGTTTATCCACAGTGATGCAATGGGTTAAACCCTGAACTGCTGACCTGAAGGTTGGGTTGCTGAACTGAAGGTTGGCAGTTTGAATCCATGAGATGGGGTGAGCTCCCATCTTCCAGCTCTAGCTTGTGGGGATACGAGAGAAGCCTCCCAGCAGGATGGAAACACATCTGGGGGTCCCCCAGGCAATATCTCTGTAGATGGCCAATTCTTTCACACCAGAAGCGACTTGCAATTTTTTCTCAAGTCACTTCTGACATGATAAAAAAAAACCCTGAAAGTAGAATCTGGTACAGTTGTTGCCTTAACAATTCTGCTTTTAGGATGAGGTGAAACAAGCTATAAATGGCCATCATAATGAACCTGCTTTTGTAGGCAGCACCATCTATTATTAGTTACTCATTCATCGATGTATGAGTGACTCATACATGTTGGAGAGAGACAGTGCAACAAACAATGAATCACATCCTTTTATTCTTTTGCCTTTTTCCCATTACCCTATCAGATATAATTAGATATTCTCTTTAACTTTTCAAAATGATATAGTTTTGTATCTGCTGACAATTAATTTACCCTTTTTGGATGTGAAAATTGCTGTTTAGTTTCTATTTTCTTCTCCCTGTTTATAGGCATTAGACACTCCAACAATTTGAGGACAGAAATCAGTACATATCTATTTTTAATTCTCTCACTTGAAAGAAACATACATGACTGAGCCAAGATGGTATTATTTGAGAGGAAGCTGCAAATCATTACTATTTTCAGCTCTGATTGGCAAAAGGAGGAGGAAGGAGCTGGAGAATCAGCAGTAGCAAGAGGTCAGTTGTGATGTTTTTCAGTTTTGTGATGTTTTTCAAGTTTTTCAGGATTCTGCCTTTGCTTTTTACTTGATTCATGTATGTGTCAATTTAGATTAATGTTCTGATCTTAAAGACCTCCCCACCTCTTGGCAACTGTCACTTTCATTGGAATCAAAGCATGAAGATTGTTCCAAACATTCAAATACCATCAGCCTTTTCCACTGTTGTGTGAAACTGAAATGCTTAATCTGATCAAGAGATGTATTGTTTAGTCTCAAATTACATCAACATATTACCTATGCTATAACACTCTTCTGTTGGATCACATTGTTGCTGAAGTAATTAAACTTTTTTCATACTAATGCATATTCCCATTGCAGGATGGTGGATCCACTTCAGTCAAAGCACAGTAAAGGAGGCAATTATGTCAAGTCTTGAAACATTCAACTACTTGCAGACCAAATACATCAGTGAGAACTTTGCTTGTACAAACCACAATTAGGAAAAACTTGTGAAAAAGTACAACTGATGTGAGTGTACTTGGACTGGCATATGACAGCAACAGGTTTCCAGCCCACGTGCACTAGAATTATTTGGAGACATTCTATACTGTCTTGTATTTTTCCATTAAGAGATCAACTTGGCTTATGCTACCCTCACTAGCCTTCTGTGAATTTTGAGAACGAAATGCACAGATGTAAAAATAGATCATGGTGTGTACTCATTAATTGTATCTAGTGCCAGTTTGCATTTTGCTTCTTGGTTCCTCTTTGCCATCCAGAAAGGCAGAAAGGGAACAGGATAAAAAAAAATCACAGAACTAAGACAGCTAACCCTCTCACTGCTTGGATGGCTTCTGACAGCGTCCGTTCATCATTTTGATGGGCTGTTGACCTAAAATGAGCAAAAAAGCAAGAGTGAAGTACGAGTTTTTGATCTTAGAGAGGTAAAATAAAATATGATGCCAGGATGTGTTGTAAGAAAGGAGGTCTTGTCTATATAGAAAGTTTCATCTCTGTTCACCTAAAAGCTAATCCCCATCTTATCCCATCTTTATAACAAAAGAAAATAACTCAAATATATGTTATAAAACTCCAAGGAAGTGAAATAATTCTATCAGTTCACAAAATTTTCTCCTCTCCCCTGTCCCCATGGTGTGTACTCCATACAGAAATAGTAACCGTGGGAAGCAGTCAGACTTCAAAGGAGACAGGACATGCATAGCAAATAATCCTTTAAAAGTGGTGAAAGGATAGATCCAATGAAAGTGTTTAGAGGAGAAAGGATATTGTCAATTTTGTGAGCAGTGACTGTGGTATTAGTCATGAGCTCTGACAGTTATGCAACAAGAAAAGTTCACATTTCATGTGTTTGCTGTACAAGAGGTGAAAGAAGGTGAAATTTCCTTTCCCCATTGGTACAAAATGCTGAGGAAATGCAATTTCCCTTTGAACATCAGAATCAACAATGATAAAATTACATGTATGAATAATTAAATAATCTTGAGGGCAAATTATATTTCTATTTGATAATTTTGACTATTCTAATTGTCTGATATAATGAGTTTTGTGTGCATCTTGATGATGTTGTTTCAGTTTATTATGTTTGTATCAAGAAAAAAATGACTATGCATGCTGAAGAAGTATATACAGAAAACACATTTTTGCCAGAATCTTGTTACCTGCAACATACTTAGTAGTTTGGGTGTGTGTGGGGGGGAGGGGGGTGTCTCAAAAGCAAGCAATGAACCTATTTATGACTTCCTACCTGCCCATGTCTCTTTCTTTCTGCTAATTTTTTTCTTCCATGTAATACTATTGACCCTCTGTATGTATGAGTCCTGCATCCAAGGATTCAAGCAACCAAAATATAAAAATATTTTTTAAGCCAAAAATCAAACTTTGAATGTGCCATGCACCAAGCATTACACTAATATGTAGGCATAACCTGCTGTAGCTTCCCGCCAATCAAACCATTCTCAGATTCTCTCCAGCATTCATTTCATGTGTGAATAAATGATGCTGGTCCATAAAAACAGTATCCCACAGTTGGCCTATTTTGATTTTTCAGTGATAAAATTTCCTTGGGGCAAATGTTTGATATGGTTATAAATCCTTGGAAGTGATATACAGGGAAGATTTGTAGAAAGGTTTAGAATATTATACAGATGGAAAACAGTCATTTTAGTCATTCAGTTGAAGACAATTGGGTGCTCCCATTGATAACCAATCCTGAAATAAGGAGACCCATGTGATTAAATGAAGTAAGGGCTTCTTTCTTTGAATTATTCACTTTTGAAGATTACAACGTGGGAAAGCAACCTGGTTGGAGTCTTAGCTGTAGTGGATGCTTCTCTATGACAACTTACCCAGTCTTGCTTCAATGCCTTGATCCTTGGGGGTTGAATTTTATGGGTTGCTCACTCTAGGCAGTTGTACTTTAAAAAGCAGACCCAGGGAACTGCCCCCTACTCCTGCAGGCCCAAGAACTCAAAAAGCGAGAATAACCATGTCAGTCCCATGCATCTAGGCCCTAGAACAAAAAGAGGTAATTCTAGAGCCCCACTCTTCACCCAAATGGTATTTTGCTATTTTCCTCAAAAATCTGCTACTGAAAAGGATCCACCTAGTCCTTTCCATTACTACAACATCCAAAACAGCGCTCATTCCCTCCTCCAAATCTCCCAGGAAACGATGATTATCTTCTTCTGACAGGTGTATTCCATCCTCTGAAAATTATATTGGAATGTGGATGGAAATAATCAAATTTGTCTGTCATGCCTTTGCTAATTTTGCTATTAACTTTTCTATGTTAAATCCTAGTAGTTTGGGTTGCCTTCTCCATAACAAACTTTGCATGGTAGAATGGCAGACCAAATTAAGATCACCCCAGTGCTTTGCCTTTCAACACACAAAATCATTTCCACCAAGGTAAATGACTGGCATGTCTGGAAGAGGGCTATGTAAAGGCTGCCAAGACTTAAATATTCTCTGGTCCTGTACTCCACTTATGGCCAGCATCAGCATATACACTGAGTCAATTTTTGTTGGCCTGTATGCAGGGAAGTCACCAAAACCATCCCCTCACCTACAGCACTCATGTCTGCATGGTCTTGAGTTAAAATAGTCCTTTTCCAAGATTATGACATTGTGTTACTTCTATCATAACGATAGACTAGCACTATAGACACATTCCTTCATTACTTATGTCCATCGCTAACAACCAAGAATAACAATGTAATATATACTTAATGCTTAGCACCACAGGACAGTGTAGCTCACGAGTACATCCTTTTTAACAGTTTCCTAGTTGGGGGAAAACTGTTACCTGGAATGTACAGATTAAACAGGGAATCTAGGTTATTTATGGCTTTAAGATACATGTGTTTTCAAAATGCAATGTTGTGTACGGGTTCTATCAAAGAAGGCTTACCAATTCACAGCCTAATCCAAAGTACATTAGGAAACTAACATAAATGCCAGTAGTATGTCACAGCCTTTTTGAACTGAGAAAAGACAGAAGTAAATACCAAAACTGATCCTATTTGGGGCTCCATATATTGTACTAAATGCTTGCATTATCATAACTAAAGAAACATTCAAGCTGGGCAGAGCTACATTTTCCAAAAACTCAAGGAAGCCTCTTTGCTGCTCTTCCCCTTTTTCTTTGCAACACTGGATGACTACTGGAGGGATGTTTTTGCCTTTCTTTAGAAGCAAAACAAAAGGTGAGAAGTCTCTTTTTGTAGTGTTTCTCTGTTATTTAAACCTTGTTGCCTTGTGAGGTTTGTTAAACTTGTAAATTTGGAGGTGAAGTTGAGCTGAAATGTACTCTAGTACCTTGCCACATATAATTGTGACATACGGCCTAAGGAAATGCAAGAGGTACTCAATAGCCACATGAACACAAGTATCTATTATTCTTTCTGACAGATGGTTACATTCTTGAGTTCTAATCTTGTTTTTAGTCCCAACTACATCATCTGAAAAAGTGAAATTCATATAGGTTTTGACTTACGAAATTGCTATTGATTCATTGGCTATACTTCAGTTGGGACTAACAATTGGATTAAGCCTTGAAGCAGAGGTAGGAATCGTATGTCAGATACTGATAGACTGGAACTTTTGGATTTTCCTAGCAGTGAATTTTGCAAGCATTGATGAGATGTATAGCTCAACATCTGGACAGCTGCATGATTTCCACCCACTGTTTTAAATTTAAATGTGAGGCGGGGTCGTTACAGAAACCAACAAGCAGGAAAAAAACTAGAGGCGCATCCCCAGCCAATGGGTCCTGTGCTTAAACACAACTAAGCACAATGGTAAATCTGGCACTGCTAACAGCAGTTAACAGTGACAAGTGCTAGTAGTTACAGTATGCTGGTTGTAGTACAGGAGAAAAAATGTGTCATATCCCTGAAGAAGCATGACATCAGTGCAATAATATAAAACGTCTTTTGAAATACAGATTTTGCTCAAGGTGAAATACCACATGAATGTTAATTATATTAAACTGATGTTGTAGGGGGCTATAGTATACAGTACAGAAATAGATATTAGTAGTGATAATAGTGGTTTAAGTATTTTGTTGCTTTCAAAAAGTGTTTGGAGGACTGAAAAGTACAAGGCCATGATGCTGAAGATTAATTGAAGTCAGACACTGTGAAAAGCAGAGTGAAATCAATGCAGAGTATTTTAAAAAGTGCACAAGAAAATGCTGGTAATTTTATGTCAAGTCATATTCACTTAACTGCAAAATTATCAGAAATCTGTCTGCATTGAGAAATGTCACATCTCATGGGGGGTCTGCTGTGCTTAGGACAATTCTATCATTACTGGCTTTGTGTGGCAAATGCCTCTGCTGAATTGGTTTGCTGTTTCAAAGGCAATTATGTATCCCCTTTTCCCTGATGATATTTTCTTATCCCCCCTTTTTCTTTTTTTCAAATAAAGAGAATGTTAGAAAAGCATTTAGAATACAAATGAGATAGCTTCAGTTTAAGCTCCAGTTTAGGCTGAATGAATCATGTTTGCGACAATCCAATAGCTAATTCTCATTAAGGTATTAAATCTCTCTCTGGGCAGTACTACCTCATACTGCAAATGGGAATTCACATAATTAAATGCTTTTTCACATTAAAAGATCCCTGTTCTACGTCAACTGGCTATTGTGTTGTTGTCTTATATTGCCCTTAGGTTTACAATTAGAATTATATAAATTTCCCTGCTTTAGATCGGTAAGCAACTGATTAGCACAATTGTGAGTTAGATGTTCACAAGCTGGGCAGAGAAGAACCAGAATAGCACTGCCCCACTTCAGCATTATTTCCATACAAAGGGTGACCTTTTGAAGGGGAACCTTGTTTTATTGATTTTTTGGTGTAGAAAGCTTGTTCTTGAAACTGTTCCTCTCTGTCCCTTCTACACTGACCATTTAATGCTGTTTGAAGCTATTCTCAAACTGGAGCAGCTAGACAACAAATTCCCACAAAAGCATGTGAAAGAAAGGGATGAATGTGCTTCAGTGCTCTGTGGTTTATGTGATCATCATCTAGGCCTCAAACTGGTTCCAGGATGTGATCGTCTGTACAACAAAACCAAAAATGACCCCCACCCACCCCTTAATTTTGTAATGTGTATTTGAAACTTTTTTGCATTGGTTGGAAGAAAAAAAATCTCTACCCTGCTTCTCAGAAGCTTTTATTTTGCACCTTGATCTATGCCATTTCTATTACTTTAATGTCTTTCAAATTGACATCAAGCCTACATGTGTAAGTAAATAAAAGATTCCTAAGGTGTTCTCATAGGAAAGCAAACACATTTTACAGATTAGCATTTGATCTTCTTAGTTTATTACCTGTGGCTTCAATATGAATAAAGCTAAAGATTTTATTTACATGCATAGGTGGCCTGGATGGAGGTTTAGCTGCCTGATAGATTGTCACAGCATGTTAGCACCAGAAAAATTCCAGCACATACACTCACCTAGATTTTGTCCTGACCTATTGGTGTCTTAGATGAAAGAATTTGTTTGCATGAGGAAGGGTTTGTTTATAAAAAATAAATAAAGAAACAAAATTAGAACAAGTACAGATTTACTATCTGATTGAGAACTACAGCAAATGAGGTAGTACCTACATATGGAGCTGGGGAGAGAGGATACTTTTTGGCCTAAACTCCCCAAATCCCATGGCCAATATTAGATGGCTGAAGAATTCTGGAAGTTGTAATAAAAAAAGTAATGCTTCTGAGGTTTTTTTTACATAGTTCCCTTATACTGAATTTCTGCAGTACCTACCATGCAAAGCTGTTAAATTATTCCTGCATTATATTGCTAAAAGATTCACCAAGTTACAGTGTTCGATCTTACAGAAGGTTGATTTTTATGGGGAAAGTTCTACTTTGAAATTACTTTAGAGCAGTAGATGCAATTAACATGCTGAATTTCCTAAAAGTTGGCAATTATAAGAAAGCAATTCTGTTCTTGATTAAAATAACAAGTGCACAGGTTGTGCAAGACAGAGACACAAAAATACCCATGCTTCATGACTATGCAGTTTTCCCGAGTCTTTTTTTGTTCCTTTGATACAGGTTGAGTAAACTTTATCTGAAATGCTTGGGGACAGAAGTATTTTGGATTTCAAGTTTTGGGGGATGATACCAAAGTCTAAACATGAAATTCATTGATGTATATATACATATACCTTGCACACATATGCTGAAGTTAATTTTATACAAAATATTTTAAATAATGTTGTGTGTGAAACAAGAAACTTCCCCCCACTGCGCAGCTGGGGGAGGGAAGTGGATTTGCCCCCTCCCAACGAAGGAGAGACTTCTAGAAGGGGGCAGGGCTTCTAGGAAGCTGCTCGCCTCTTAGATCACTCACTTTTGGAGCTTCGACGTGAGAGGATCCAAAAGTGGGAGCTCTGTTTGAGGCCTGGGAGAGAGGCGTCGAGGGAGAATTTTTGTCCCATCTGTTTGTATTGCAGCATCGAGGTCTGTATGGGAATATGGAGAGGCGAGGCAAGGGAGCTTGGGCTCACCGGGCTGCTTGCGGGCTTCTCCCTCGACAGCATCCATGTTAAAGTTTTAAAGTTCTGAATTTCACTCACCCCCCCCCCCTTTTCTTATAGTTTAAGTTCCTTCATTCTTCCTTTTTGCGAAGGCATGGGGCGGCGACGTGTGTGTGCGAGTTTGCACGCCTCATCTCCGTTCCTCCTTTCCTTCTTTATCGGTCCCGGGGTTTGTCCTGGCTGATTAGAGGTTCTGGCTGGGGCCTTAGTTTTAGGATTATGGGATGGTTGGTCTTTATGTCCACTGGGTTTTAGTTAATGCTTAAGGTTGGTTTGAAGGAATGATTTTTTTAAGTGGTTTGATTTGTGGTGGTTTTCAGTTCTTTATGTATTGGAAAATATGAATTTAAAAAGGGGTCGCCAATTTGAGGCTTGGTTTCGTAGTGGTGTTGCTGGGCAGATTTACGAGGGGCATTGGCGCGAATTTTTGCCTGTTGCTAGGTAGATTGGTGGAGCCATTAGGTTTGGCGGTTTTTCTTTTGAATTTTGCACCCCTTTTGGTCTGCCAGTTTGCTGCGGTTTTTTCTTTGGTCGGCCATTTCGCTTGTTGGCAGGGGCGAGTCAAATTGTTTCAGCTGCCATATTTATTGAGGGAATCAGGCAGAATGGTCGGGCGGCCATCTTTGTAGCTGGCATGGTGAATAGATGAAGGTGGCCATTTTGTTGGTCTGCCGGCCATCTTTGCTAAGGGAATGGCAGCCATTTTAGGAGCATCATGGCGGCCATTTTACGGAATGTATTTTAATGGGTTTTAATGGCGGGGGCCATTTTTAATTTGGGCAAGCTCACATTGTGTTGGCTTGATGATTATAACAATTGATGGTATTGATTAATTGGTATTACAAAGATGAATGGATTAGCAGAAGTTGATTATGTTTAGTTCAGGCCATGTTTAGTTTGGGCAAGCAGCCATTTGGTTGGCACGGTGGCCATATTAATTGAGGGCAATGGTTAGGTTACTGAGGGAGAACAATCAAATGCATTCGTAATCTAGCAGTCAGTAATTGATTATGATGATAGCCAAGTATAAATTCATTTTTAGCATTAATTCAATGGAGTTATGCATAGTTAGATGAATTAATTGGCATTAAATTTGTTTATTGAGGGATTAATTGATTATAAGGGAGTATTTATTTTGAATATATTTATATATGTGTATATACTGGGGTAATTTATAATTATATTTATTATTATATAAATTGATGAATTTGTGCCTCAAATAATTTGGTACTAATTTAATGAATTAATTATTCTATCATCGTGTGTGTGTGTGTGTGTGTGTGTGTATATATATATATATATATATATATATATATATATATATAGGTTGTATTATATATAATTATAATCAAATTGATGTGTGGTCTGTTGACTGACTCCGGTTGGTTTTATGGACAACTACGGTTCTTTGGCTTAGAAATGGTATTGAGTTTGGCTCAAACCACCACCCCCCACTCCTGTTTTCTTCATTTTCTTCCCCAATCTTGGTGCATTCGCTGGTCTTACTGGTTTCCTTATTTTACAGTATGCCACCGAAGAAGAACATTGGGGGGCCGAAGGGCAAGGGCCCTGCGAGGAAAGTTCCTGCAAAACGCCCTCCTCCCCCAAGTGCTCCGGCAGTCGAGGAAGAAGACTCAGCCCAATTGTTGAAAGCATTGGTCGCTTGCATCGAGTCACTGGAAAGAGAGAAAGCAGCAGCTGCTGCTTCGGGAGCGCAGATGTCTGGTGGAGGCAGTAATACTGTGCTAATAAAGTCCTTATTTCCTGTATTTCTGCCCTAGAAGGGGAAAAGGGAGCCGTGGTGCCTGTCAATGATGAGAGCCTGGTTGCATCAACGCTGGTGGCCGCAGGAGCTGTTCGATCTACTTCAGCGGCAGCTGTTGAATCAGGAAGTGCTGCGACTATTTTAGGTAAAGGGGACGCACACACTTTTCCCGAGGGAGCTGCGGATTCTCAAGATCTGATCGCAACCCAAGCTCCTGATGAGCCTGTTCCGTCAGCAAGTGGCACCCAATTAGCTATCGTGGCTCCGGTGGTTGAAGCGCCAAGTTTGGTTGTATCCTCTTTGGATGCAACAGCTACTATTGAGAACTCAACGTGTTTCTGGGGTACGGCTGATTGGCCTTTGCCTGCCCCAGATAGCCTTAGTACTACAGCTTTGGGCTCGCATTTGGCCCAAAAGACAATTGATAAAATTTTAAAAAATGAATATATCGATATTTTTACTCTGTATTTCAGGGAACTCGATAAAAAAGAAAAGGATGATTTGGGCAATGAAAGAAAAGAAATTATGAAAAAGCGCAAAGTGGACCAGAATTGGGGCAACTGGTTCTCTTGTTTTTTAATCTATGGAAGGGTTCTAGTGAAGGCTTACCCTTCCAGAGCCCATTCTTTGTTTCAGTACATGAACATTATCAATTCGGCCTATGTAAATTTTACAGAGGGCGCTTGGCTCTTGTATAACAAGCGCTTTAGACTTCGTGCGGCTCACTCTCCAACTTTGCGTTGGGATCTGGTTGATTATCAACTTTGGTTGGAAGTTTCAACTCCGGCACATCCTATTACGGGCGAGAAGGCTGACAGTGGGCACACGATTCAAAATTACAGAGCTGGGCATTTCTTTCACCAGCCTCAATATTCACAGCATCAGCAACCCCAACAACGCTTGCTGTGCTGGGAATATGCTTCTCAGGGAGTGTGCTCTCGGAAGGGATGCAAATTACAGCAAGTTTGTGCCATTGGCTCTGGGCAGCATTCTGCCAAAATGGCAGTAAAGAAAAACCCGGCAAGGGTGGAGGAAAGGGTAACCACGATCCAAAGAGGGGTTTCGGCTCAGGTGGGTTTTCCAAAGGGGCCCAGCCCAATTAATCTAGTTCAGTTGGACTTGTGGTTATCTCGTTATCCCAATTTAGGCGCAGCTAGTTATCTGCGCACTGGGTTTTTTGAGGGTTTTAGGATTTCTGCATAGAGCCCCTTTCCGAGCACCAAACCTGAAGTCTATTATTGGTATGGAGGACATTGTCCTGGAAAAAATCAACAAAGAAGTCGCTGAGGGTAGGGTTCTTGGCCCATTTACTTCACCCCCTACTTCAAGGTTAAGGGTTTCACCTCTGGGGATTGTTCCAAAGAAGGCACCTGGGGAGTTTCGACTCATTCACCATCTTTCCTATCCCCGGGGAAGGTCAGTGAATGACACAATCCCTGATGATTTTTGTATGGTCCATTATACTTCTTTTGATTCGGCAGTTAAGAAGGTCAGGGCGAGGGGGCCTGCAGCCGAGTTAGCAAAGTGTGACATCAAGTCTGCTTTCCGACTTCTCCCGGTTCACCCGATGGACTTTGAACTGTTGGGTTTTCAGTTCAACAGGTTGTACTATATGGATAGGGCTCTTCCCATGGGCTGTTCAGTTTCTTGTGCTGCTTTTGAATCTTTTAGCACCTTTTTGGAATGGGCCCTTAAATCAAAATCGGGTCTATCGGGGGTTGTGCATTACTTGGATGATTTTTTATTTTTGGGGAAGTCAGGATCTGGAGAATGCGAATTTCTTTTGCATTCTTTTCAGGAATTGGCTGATCAGTTAGGGGTTCCCTTAGCGCCTGAAAAAACAGAGGGCCTGGCTACTAAATTGACTTTTTTGGGGATCGAGCTTGATACAGGTCAGCAAGCTTCTAGCCTACCCAGGGAGAAGGTAGTAAATTTAATAGACAGGATTCAAGCATTCGTTACCCGTAACAAGGCCACATTACGTGAGTTCCAGGAAATTATTGGGCATTTAAATTTTGCATGCAGAGTAATAGCTCCTGGGCGTGCCTTTTTGCGCAGACTCTGCAATGCTATTTCTGGAGTTAGACTTCCGCATTATCATGTGCGGATTACTCGTGGGATTAAGGCTGATTTGGACATATGGTTACAATTTTTAAGCCAATTCAATGGAATTTCTTTTTGGAGGCAGGACCTTTTGTTGAAAGACGCCCTTCAGATAGCGTCTGATGCTTCTGGAGCCATCGGCTTTGGTGTATTTTTTAATGGGCATTGGTGTGCTGAGCTTTGGCCCAGGGAGTGGCACACCAGGGGTATAACATCTGATTTAACATTTTTGGAGTTTTTTCCAATTTTAGTAGCTGTCACGCTGTGGGCAGATCAAATGACAAATTCCACCGTCCATTTTTGGTGCGATAACCAGGCCACAGTGCAGGTTATCAATTCGTTAACATCTAAGTCAGTCAGACTGATGGAGGCTCTGAGGTTTTTTACACTCCACTGTCTAAAGTACAATATATTGTTTAGAGCTTTTCATATTGCAGGGACAGATAATTCTCTCGCTGATGCTCTGTCCCGTATGCAGATGGATCGCTTCAGGCAGTTGGCCCCCAGCGCAGATTTGCACCCCCAGAGCATGCCGGTCCATCTTTGGAAAATTGGGAACAGTTCATAGTCAAGGGCATGAGGTTAGCCCTGGCTGCGAACTCCAGAGAGTTATCCAGAGAACAAGCTATGCCATGAGATAAGTGGCAGTTATTGACCCCTGAATTCTTTACAGGTTTTTAAAACAAATTTGGCTGCAGATTGGGGAATCCCAATTCAAATATTTGTTGGTACAGGCGGCAGTTTTCACAACCCCTTTTTTAAAGCCCTTCGGGTTATTGATTTAGTAAGCAGCTTTGAAGGAGGATTAATTTCGTGAAGCATCTTAATTTTAGAGCTGTTCCTTCGCTGATAATAGGCCAACTTTGGCCTTGGCGTTCAAGGGGTAAGAATTTTGGGGATTACGATCGAAAAATTTTGTACGTATTTCTTTAAAAGCGGAGCCGCTTACACTCTGTTGCAATGAATTTTTCAGTGGGTAAAGTTAAGCCTTGAGGAAATAGAAGGCTGGAGCCTATCGGGCATACATAAGTTATGTGCTATGTTAGTTACACTGATTTGTCTTTGCAGAACCTGTTCTGTTGGCAAATAGACGTCGCGTCCTGATTTGTGGGCACAGCTACGTACACTGAGCTGAGCGACAGGCGCACAGGGGTCCCTACGGCCAACTTCGCAGCCTCGCTTCCATGGCATTCGTGGAGAGGAGGGGAGGAAGAGGCCTTTTTGTGCTGTTAATGATTTGGGTCTGCCAATGGGCAGGGGCCTGTTTTATACCAGTTTATGAATGGCATGTACAAGGGGAAGGAGTGCGCTCCCTCAAACACGCTTGTCATAGCCCTATTTGTACAGGTTTGATTGGCATGCACAAGGTAAGGGAATGTTTTCCCTCTTACACGCTTGTCATGGCTATGTTTTTACAGATTCAATTGGCAGGCACAAGCTAAAGGAGTGTGTTCCCTCTAACACGCTTGTCATGGCCCTATTTGTACAGGTTCGATTGGCATGCACAAGGTAAAGGAGTGTGTTCCCTCTAGCACGCTTGTCATGGCCATGTTTGTACAATTTTTGAATGACATGCACAAGCTTTGAGAGGTTTGGCCTCGAATTGGCTTAGCATGGTCAGCAATCATTCCTAGGCCAATTAGGCCCTTCGAAAAGTTTTAAAGAATGGCATAGGTTATTGTATCCCTCATGACACCATTAAGTTCAATGATTCGAATTTGTATCGGGCTGATGGGATCCATCTGTCCGAACTGGGCAACCAAATTTTCTTAGCTGACCTGCAGGGAAATTCTTTCGAATTTGGTGGGGGTCAGGAGCTAAATAGACATTTGCTCCTGAACTGTGGCGGAATGCTTAGGGGAATCTCTTATTTTGGTGTGCACCACAAGGCACCTCTGTTTTGGTGTTGGCCAGAGGCGTGAATCCTCGCTTAGGGTTTGTACAGCCCCGGCGAGGGTGAACGATTATGGCCTTGGAATGGGAGACTTTGACCTCATTTGTTTCGGAGGCAAAACTCTTCAACACATTCCCCTTTAGGTCATCCAGGTTTAGATAGACTGGGGACCTGGTGTTTCGCCCTAAATTCAGTCTTAATGGATGGTCGGGTATGACCACTAATATCGGCTTATGCCTTACCAAATTCTTAGATGGCTAAGGATTTTTGGCCCTAGTTCCAAATTAAAGTTAAATAGGTAACTATCAATAAAGTTGCCCAGTTTTAAACCCAAGCTTACTTGTCTTGTCTCGTTATTTCGGAGGGTTGGAAGGCAAGAAACTCCCCCCCACTGCGCAGCTGGGGGAGGGAAGTGGATTTGCCCCCTCCCAACGAAGGAGAGACTTCTAGAAGGGGGCGGGGCTTCTAGGAAGCTGCCCGCCACTTAGATCACTCACTTTTGGAGCTTCGACCCACCCGCCCGCCGCTAACAGTATAGCAGTAGTGTGGTCGCTTAGATGGGCCAGGTAGGAATTTTTTCCCTCCCATGTCCTGGGAGGGTTTTTCGCCTACCCTATACTGTGTGGAGTGGTAAATTGGGAGGTGTGGTCATTTAATTAGGTGGTCAGCGGAATGCTTAGGGGAATCTCTTATTTTGGTGTGCACCACAAGGCACCTCTGTTTTGGTGTTGGCCAGAGGCGTGAATCCTCGCTTAGGGTTTGTACAGCCCCGGCGAGGGTGAACGATTATGGCCTTGGAATGGGAGACTTTGACCTCATTTGTTTCGGAGGCAAAACTCTCCAACACATTCCCCTTTAGGTCATCCAGGTTTAGATAGACTGGGGACCTGGTGTTTCGCCCTAAATTCAGTCTTAATAGATGGTCGGGTATGACCACTAACATCGGCTTATGCCTTACCAAATTCTTAGATGGCTAAGGATTTTTGGCCCTAGTTCCAAATTAAAGTTAAATAGGTAACTATCAATAAAGTTGCCCAGTTTTAAACCCAAGCTTACTTGTCTTGTCTCGTTATTTCGGAGGGTTGGAGGGCAAAGTCTGTGTACTTTGAACAATCAGAAAACAAAAATAGTATTCCAGCTACACATGTGGAAAATTTTGAATTTTACAGAATTTCAGGTTTCAGATGTCTGGATAAGGGATGCCCAACCTATATTACATATGAGGAAGTATTGTGCTCATTTTGCAATCAGAAATATACATTTTATTAATTACTCTTTTATAAAAAGTAGGAAAACTTTAAAAAAACATATCAGGTTGGTCTTCATTCTTCTTATGCAAAATGCAAGAGGTTTTTATTCTTTCTTATGCAACATTCTTTTGTTTAGCTACATAAAAACAGTACTTTCTTTTTAATTCATTGACAGCAGTCAGGCAAACATGTTAGGTCACATGCTCACATCAGTCTTTCAGGGCTGAGGAAAAGGGAGGAGTTGCTCTTGGCATTTGCAAAAAATAAAGTAGCCATGAGAGCTTGGTCACTGTTGAGAGCACACGGTGGAAGGGAGGAGGGTAGCAGACAGGCAGTTGTGGAACGAAAAGCTTAAGCTTAGAGATAGTTTACTATGCAGCTTGTTAAATTTATCCTTTCTGGAAGGCTTTTGTTGCAAGGGTTTTAGGTTAATAATATAATATAATATAATAACTTTATTTTTGTACCCTGCCTCCATCTCCCCGAAGGGACTCAAGGATACTTACATATGGCAGAAAGTGCCTAAAACAACACATAAGATAAACACACAGTACAATACAAAAATAAACCAATAGCATATGAAAACAATTTAAATTCAGAAAAGCACCCAATAACCTATGGTGACAACTGTCGTAATACATGGCCAACTGTAAACAAGAACAAGGCAATGGGATAGTGCAAATTGTAGCTAAGGAACAAGGGCATGTGATGAAAGTGCAGTGCTGTGTCATTAATTGTATACTATTGAGGCAAGACATTCTCAAAGGCTTATCTGAACATCCAAGTCTTCAAATCTCTCCAGAAGGAGGAAAGTGTGGTGGCCTGCTTAATCTCCCTGATTTGTAAAAACCTCAAAAATATCCTAAAAATAAGTGGAGGAGCAAAATGTTCTGAAACATGGGGGCATAGAGTGGTAAATGTGTGCTACAATAGTAGAAGTTTCATCCTGATAACCCTAAAACTGAGGGAGAAAGAAGCCCTGTTAATGTCCCATTGGTGCAAATTTCTGAATACCATAATGAAAATTTTTGTAACTCCATAAGGATCTGACACAGACCCCTTACGATTTTTCCAAAACACTTTAGAATAAAAATTGAGGTTGCATGAATTTTAAGACAAATGAAGCAGGTTTTTTTATTTGTGTACTCTCCTACTATGTAAACACAACTAAGACACCCTTTTCAAAGTAACCTGAGCTGAATTGGGCTACCTTCAGTGTTTTCATAGATAAAGCTGACTTTCCTCTAATGTTACCAGAGCCAAAGGTAGCCTGCAGCCAAAACATCATGGAATATCCTGATTTTGGAAATATTGGTGAGTATTTTAGTTCCTTTCTGATTTCAATAGGTTATGGTGCCTGAGCTACCTTCTTGATTTTATTTTCTCTTCTAATGTTATCTATTCTGTCTTGTTTGGTGTGTCTGTGTGTGTGGAGGGAGGGGCATTAAGCTTTTTATACCCATCTAAAACTGAAAAATTGCTAGCTGTGAAGCTTTAGGAAAGGCAGCTGTTTCTGCTGCTCGGGAGGCAATTCAAATGTTTTCCATTAATCTAACCCTTCAGTACTTTTCTCCTGGAAAGAAGCAATAAGCAATTTTAACAAATTTCTTCTCTATGTGAGAAAGTCTTCAAATATCACATAGTTTTCACAATTCAGACTTATTGTGAATAAAATTCTCATGTAGTTGATTTCAACAGAAAATAGCATTTTCTGTGCAGAAAACAATTTTTCTTCATCAAAAATATTATCACTATCTAACAATTTTTCTTTGCAAAAAATCCTGCTTTCATTACAAAAATGTTACTTTTGTATGCAAGTCAAAATTATGTAAAGAAAGATTATTTTCCATGCAGAAAATTGTGATTCATGTATAGAAAATAATGTTTTATGCCCAAAACCACCACATACTCATTTTGTGCAGAATCATGGAGCTTCTCACCAGGGTTTCTGAATACTTGAAAAGCATTTTATGACCATAATTAGGGAAGATTATAGAATATTGTTTCCATCCCTACCATCCTCCTGACTAATAATAAGCAGCAGACATTTTGTAATATTGAGCAAATGACTGCAGAATAGTCTTGTGTTTCATCTATAAAGTCACATTCACATGTATAAGCTACATTTACATTTGTGCATGTCACTAAAGAAATTCCAGCCAGTGTCAGTGAATATTTGTTTGGTTGGTTCTGTAGACCACCTTTTCCTAGCTGACATTTATCTGTAAACTGACGAAGCTTTGTAACAAATAGACATCCAAGACTTGCATGACCCAAGTACATCTCTAAGTCATTTGTATGGAGAATAAGTGAATAAGTTAGTCAAGAAAATAATGAGTATGACAACATACTTTACTATTAACATAATGTAGTGTTCAGTGGGGGAAATATCCTAGGAGATAATAATAATCATTCTTCAGAGTGTTGTTACAAGGACATGGAATGAAGTGTTTCAATCTGTATAAATGTGTTAGGTGCTATATACATTATTAATAATGTTCTGCTTGAAAGAGTTTGTGCGCTGTGGTAACTTAGGTTAAATTCCTTCTGTTGGAACCGACTAATTTTGTTTTATATTTTGAAAAAGAATATCCTCCTCAGGGAAGTGTTATGTTTTCAAATTGTTGAGGTTGGGGAAACCAATATCACACTGAAAATGTTTGTTAGTTTGTGAACCTCCATGGGCCTATGTATATAATTAAGATGACATATGGTATCCAAGGAACATCTGATTACAAGAAGAAAGTCTCTTTATTGCAATATATACAATTTAAGACAGATTGAACAACATCAAAACTTTCCCAATGTATAACCTGTGTATTTCATCAATTATTTTCACACCTTAGACACACCTCTAACACCAGCCTCTATCTAGGTTCCATTAACTACTCATGACAACTTTAATAAATACAAGGCACACATCTTGTAAAGAACCTCAAGTCTTACCTGGGCCTATGAGTAGCACAAGCACCAATAATATTTTAATCCCTTCCCAGAAATTCAGACTTGCAATAAAACTATAAGTAGAAGACCTTTTTAATACTTTCCATTAAAACTTCTTCTAAGCTTTGAACCATAAATGAAAAGGATAGCTTACCTGAGAAAGTACACTTAGTCTAGGAAAGTTTATGTTACCAACTTCTTTCTTTCAATTTCTAAAGTGCTACAAGATCCCATTTTCATTTATGTGAGAGCAATTAATAGTTAGAGCACAGAATAGTATGACAGGGTTCTGTATGTGTTTCCTGGTAAGGAAGAATCAGGAGGCAATACTTAGGCTTAAGATAAGTAACTTGTGGTGTTTGCAATGCTGTAGCTCCATTAGACCTAGCTAGCCAACAGTCATGGATTCATTGGCCATAACACAATTTGGTGCCTCAAATGTTAAACCTGTTTTTGAGTATATTTGCATTGCTAACTCAAAAAATGGCACCAGTTTTCCCCTATCAGTTCTAGTTTTTGAGATACTGAATCTGCGTACCCATAGAAAATCATGATAATTATATATAAGAAACAAGAGCTGATGCGATCTATCTAACACAATTTTCTGAATTGATGCCCCCAATAACCCCAGGAACAGGCCTAAAAACCAAGAAATTAAGAATCTGTTATTGTTGTTGGGCTGTGCTAAGAGAGTTCTATTCCAACCACGTCTGGAGAGCAAGTAGTTTCCCAACTGGCTAAACCTGTGGCTCTTATTTTCCTCCACATATGCTTCCTTTTATCTCCCTCATGCTTTCTCTTGGGAGTCTACGAACAACCTCTAGGGCAGTGGTTCTCAACCTGTGGGTCCCCAGAGGTTTTGACCTTCAACTCCCAGAAATCCTAACAGCTGGTAAACTGGCTGAGATTTCTGGCAGTTGTAGGCCCAAACACCTGGGGATCCACAGATTGAGCACCACTGCTCTAGGGAAAAAATAGGATAAATGATAGACCATATGGGTCCCTTCTACACTGCCCTAGATCTCAGGATCTGATCCCAGATTATCTGATTATTTCAAATTATCTGGCAAAGCAGACTCATATAATCCAGTTCAAATCAGATAATTGTGATCAGATCCTGGGATATAGGGAAGTGTAGAAGGGGCTTTTGCATTAACCCTCAAATTAGTATTTAAGAACATGATTATTCTTGACTTGAATGCACCTGGTTTAGCCATTCTGTGGTATGATCTGAAATGAGAAATTGTATATTTCCACCTCCTCTTAGAACTGGGAAGCAGATTTTGTTCACTTATGAAAACAAGTGAGTCGGAAATAAGTACATATTTTAAAAGGAACCCCAATGGATTCTGTTGGTTCTATGATGTGCTGCCATGTTTCCATCTGTGCACATATAATGCATTGGAAATGGGATCATTAGAAAAAATATTATCACTAAAAATATGCTATATTATTCCACAAGGAACTTCTACCAAGACTGGCAATCTGTGTGCAAATGTTTTTCTGAATGTTAATGCTATCATATACATGGACCAACCCCTACAGTTTGGGTAATGTAATCTGAAATAAAGCAATCTTAAAGCTGAGAAGTTGAAATGAAAGAAGACAGATACTGCAATGTATATATGACAATGGATAAAAAACAATATTGAACAAGAATAGATAATTTTTTTCTCTGGCAGGAATTTCAAACTGCAGTGAACACCAAATATGACTTTTCATAAATATGTGTTTCTATATTTGGAGGTAGGAAGGAGAAAGAGAAATACAATCAGTGATGAGATGAATGTCAAACCAGTTTCTTCAGGGTGAGAAAATGTTTTGCTTTTATTGCACTGTTCCAAGTACATTTGGTTCCACATTTCATTAGGTGTTAGCATAGATTGCAAACCTCTTAGCAGTACTACATACAGATTGAACAAGATAAATCCTCTGAGATTATCATCATATTGTACTTTCAGCATCAGTCATGCATATGTTTGAACGTTGATTGGCAGAGTAGTTTGCTATGCAATGAAACAAAGACGCAATGACTTTTGATCATTCAAAGGACTAAATGGTATTATTTAATTCACAGAGACTAGGCACATGTTTAACCTCAACTGAGTAGTTAATATCTCCATGGGATGCAATTAAATGGAGATGCATTTATTTCTTCATATCATTATTATGGAAGCAGTTTTAAAGAACAGCACGTTTATTTGGAGAGCTTGGCTTTGTTCAGACCAGGGGTCCCCAAACTAAGGCCCGGGGGCCGGATGCGGCCCATCGAAGCCATTTATCCGGCCCCCATGGCACAAGGGCAGAAGAGGGTTAGGCTAAATGACCCAAGGGGTCTCTTCTTCTCTTACAACCCTTATTAGTAATATTAATATTAATATTGAGGCTGGGAGGACATCTGTCAGGGGTGCTTTGCTTGTGCTTTTGGTGCACAGAGGCAGAAGGGGGTTGGACTCAATGGCCCAAGGGGTTTCTTCCAACACTCTTCATTATTATTATTATTATTAACATTGAAGCTGGGAGGCCATCTGTCAGGGGTGCTTTGCTTGTTCTTTCGGTGCACAAAGGCAGAAGGGGATTGGACTCAATGGCCCAAGGGTCTGTTGTTGTTTTTGTTGTTGTTGTTGTTGTTGTTATTTTTTATTATTATTATTATTAACATTGAGGCTGAGAGGCCATCTGTCAGGGGTGCTTTGCTTGTTCTTTCAGCGCACAAAGGCAGAAGGGATTGGACTCAATGGCCCAAGGGTCTATTATTATTATTATTATTATTATTATTATTATTATTATTATTATTATTATTATTATTGAGATTGAGGGTGGGAGGCCATCCGTCAGGGGTGCTTTGCTTGTTCAGTGCACAAAGGCAGAAGGGTTTGGACTCAATGGCCCAAGGGTCTATTATTATTATTATTATTATTATTATTATTATTATTATTATTATTATAATTAACATTGAGGCTGGGAGGCCATCCGTCAGGGGTGCTTTGCTTGTTCCTTTTGTGCACTAAGGCAGAAGGGGATTGGACTCAATGGCTCAAGGGGTCTCTTCCAATCCTCATTATTATTATTATTATTATTATTATTATTATTATTATTAATTATTATTGCTCGGTGGCCAACTATAGTCCGGCCCTCCAATGATTGAAAGGATCGTGAACTGGCCCCCTGTTTAAAAAGTTTGGGGACCCTTGGTTCAGACCATCCCATCTGTTTGCTACAAAATAGCAGGATTAAATTCAACAAATAGAGTATAGTAGAGTCTCACTTATCCAACACTCGCTTATCCAACGTTCTGGATTATCCAATGCATTTTTGTAGTCGATATTTTTATATAATTACTACATAGCATTATTTCGTATTGAACTACTTTTTCTGTCAAATTTGTTGTATAATATGATGTTTTGGTGCTTAATTTGTAAAATCATAACCTAATTTGAAGTTTAATAGGCTTTTCCTTAATCCTTCCTTATTATCCAACATATTTGCTTATCCAATGTTCTGCCGTCCCGTTTATTTTGGATAAGTGATACTCTACTGTATATACAAACCTTAAAGCAGCATGGCATAGACTGCTTGACAGATATTTTGAGCATTTTTTTTTTACTATTTATCCCCAAAGATTAATCACATAATAGTTGCACCGCCACCCACATGTCCATGCCTAACACTAAGGGGAGGGTGCATGGGCAAGTGAAGGCACTAGAGCTAGGAGAATTCCCTCTGCCACTACTAGTTGACAGAGGCTTCGTAGCTTTGGTCTTCTATTCAAAGATGTAATGGCCAGATTTAAAAAGGAGACTGAGCAGTTGATAATAATTGAGAAAAAAGCATTTGCTTCTCAGAGTATTGCCTGGCATACTGGATTGCTAAAGGGAAACAAACAAGAGGAAGATTTACATGGACTTGAATGCTATACCCATGATTAGAACAGACATTATCAAAGAACCAGTAAGAGATTTGAAAAGAACAGCCAATGACAGCTTACAGACAGCTTACAAAAGAGCAGATGAGAAATTTTTCAAACCATTTTAAATCAAAAGAGCCTCACAATCACAAACAGAAATCCAGATTAAGTATAATATTAATACCTTCATTATTGATTCAGGAGCCAAAAAACATACGACTTAATTTGCTTTGTGAGCTGCCCTGAATCCTCTTCGTAGTGAGAAGGGTGGGATATAAATGCAGCAAATAAATAAATAAATCAGAAGGCATATAAACCTGGAAATGTGCAAATGGGAATACCATAGCTATAAAAGGCCAAGGAGATGATGTCTTACATGGTAATTGAGAATATGGCAACAATCCTATTAAAACAATATATGTCTTATGAGTTCCAGACTTGGATGGAAATGTTCTAAGTGTTATTAACAGAGCAGGATTTGATGTTCATTTTAACAGCAACTTTGTAACTTCAGAAAAGTATGTGCAGTCAAAAACAAGCTGCAAGAGCTTAAAATTAAAAACTGAGTGGAACACTTTACACAAGGCAAAGCTGATCCATATCTCTACACAATTTATTAAACATGATAAACGGACTTATGTATTTACTTACGTTGATACTTTGATTCTTTATCAAGATGAGGTTGATTGTGAAAAAATCCACAAGCCATTTAAATAAGGAGATGGTCACCACCCCCACCACATCATTGCTATGAATTGGTTGTGGAGACATGGTCCAATGTAGAGAAATGAAATAGTGTTGAGATGGAAGATAAACAGGGTGGTCAAATACTAATACAGAGCTGTTTTCCACCAAGCTGATCTATGATTTTGACCATTAATAATTGCATGATTACATAATGATTTTGCTAATTATTTATTAGTGAATGAACTTAATAATTACAGCATTGTATTTTGAAAAATAGTAGATCAAAAAAGTGCTACATTTCCTAAGAATGTAGCCAAGAATTATATCATGAAAACAAGTAAAAATTCTGAATCTGAATTCTGATTGGTGGTGGAGAAAGGCTACAGCAAAATGGGATATTGAAAACAATCAGCATCTCATATTTGATCAGCCACCTTTGCCTACAGTTTGCAAATGACCTTATGTAATGGAAGTGGTAGGCCAGAAAAGTGGACAAGTTAAGTTTCAAAGCCTGTATTCTTTATCATCATTGCCAAGGAAAAGGACAGAAATGAGATTAGTTGAAATTAAGATTCAACAAAATGTTCTTTTCAGTGCTTGCAAAACAAAGAAGCAAATACAGAACTTAAAGGATAAGGAGCAGGAGATTTTTCAAACAGGGAAACAAGCATGACTCTCCAAACATCTGCTTTGGTATAATTTTGTATCAAGTGGTTTTTATTAAGGAACAGACCACATTTTCCTTGATAAAGATCTTCTCCAAACATGAGAATTAAACCAGCATGCACAGCTGTCTCTGTGTTTAGTGCATGAGTATTTTCCCCATCACTATAATTGATCCTTTGTTTTTGTGTGGGAACTTTTGCAAACAATCACATTCTGTCTCTTTTTAAGCCTCAAACAGCAGAAAAATCTGTACTATACACAAAAAAATGGATGTCATTTTAGGTCAAGGACATGCAGGTGATTTTGATGAACCGAATTAGCAATTTAGGAATTAAAGCTGCTCTGCATAATCTCTCATATCCTGTTTTTAGAAGTTCAGAAAAGGGGGCTGATAACTTGTAGGAATATTTGGTATCTATATTAAGCACAATGTAATAGGATTAATACAAGATGAACTTGTGGCAGGAACAGAAAGTACACAGGAGACTTCAGAGATAAAAAGGACAACTTCAGTAAAAGAGTCCCTAAAGACTAGCTCTCAAATGTATATGTTAGCAACCATCCATTATGAGGCTGGAACCTCTGCTTCCCAGACATAGATGGAGGACTACCTAACTTCTCAAGAAAAGAGGAGGAGGTAGGTGACCTCTGCAGACAGAAAAGAAAGCAAAAAAAGTACTGAATACTTTAAAAAGTAACAGAGAGGTGAAACGATAGGACAGGCATTTACTTTGGAGGCCCCTAATACACTAATAGCTTTTCACGTATTGGTAGCCGCCCTGAGTCCTCTCGGGTGAGAAGGGCGGGGTATAAATTATTGAAATAAATACCCCTTCTCAGTGACACTTATGACTTCATCATATTAGCCAGGAGAAGCGTCATGTTTCGCCTGTCTTAGCTATGAAAATGGATAGCATTCCTCACCTTTCCTGCTGCTCCATCACAGTGATGCTATCCCCATTGGAGCCAGCACAACACAGGAAACCTCCCATGTTGAGAGTGGAGCGTCAAATGATACTTCCACTCCAATTGGAGGAGCTTCCACAGGAAACTCTTCTGTGTCATCTAAAGGGCAGCATGCCCCTCCAACTTACAGCTGGGGTGGCAGCATTGTAGAAGCTTCCATATATAAGTATGAGTTAAATAAACAAGACACAGTTTCTCTCTCAGGAACTGTAAGTAGTCTCTAGGAAGTGGCTTGGTGGCTGTACTCAGCTATTTTTGTGGAAAAAACTTCATCTCAATAAATTCATTTTCTTACAAATCTTTCATCAGCTGTTATTTAACATAAATTTGCTTGTTGTATGATTTAATCCATGAGAGTTGCATGCAGCTTTTGCAGTTTTCTAAAAGTACTGTAAGTTCTGTTACAGTTATTCCAAGTTCCTCTAGTAGTTGACAAATGGCCTCATCACACTCACCAAATTCTGTATCCTAGGATGCTTCCAGCCTATTATGTGGATGGAGCCCATGGTTGGGGGCAGCACTTCTGGCAGAAGTGCTGCCCCCAACCAGAGAGGAAGCATCCTTGGATACTTCCCTTATAAAACAGGAGGCATCCTGTGTTGTGCTGGCTCCAGAATGGCAATGCTTCCCACATGTGATGGGAAAAGCATGCAGGGCAATAGATTCACCCCACTGCCCCTCTCCACCATGAAGCCAGAAGGAGTGGGACTCTTCACCTGGCTTTTGTGACAAGGTCAATAGCTACATTAGTTCCTTATATGCTTGACAAGCTGATTCATATTTTACTTTAGCAGGAAAGAATGCTACAGCATCTTATTTCTTGCTTCTCCAGCTTATTCCTACACTTCCATATTAAAAAACAGGCTCCGACTGATAAGTTTGCAAACTGTAGCATTGTCAACTCAACCTGCACCTGTGTAAGCCATTAGTGTAGGACACTAGTGTACCCTTCACTTTAGATGTACAATACCCTTTAGATAGCTACCCATATTTGTCATTGCATTCCACTCCCTTTTATGGCCACTGGAATTTGCCTCTTTGAGTCCTTGCTGTTCCAGGAGCCTGTGAATCTTTTGTTCTTGACAGAGGAGATAAGCTTTCATCTTCTCTTTCTATTTGTATTTCCAGATAATAAGCGAATTCTCCTAGCCCTTTACTATATTTTCTTAATTTAGATAGGTCATGTTATCCTTGCTTCACTGTACTCTTTATACAAGGGACATCTGAGCAGCATTGGCTGTGGTTCTGCAAACAGGTGAATAAGATGGATGAGAATCATGAGACCATCCAGATGTTGACAGATTACAACTCCGAGGATGGAGGGACGATACAAAATGGGATGTAGAAACCTGGTGGGTTTATATATCAGAATATATAATTAATGACTTCATCATTCAAAAGAAAAAATATATACAAATAGCCTAAAAGATCAAGACTGGTTAAGGAAATGGACTGTGCTAATCGACAAAATAGATGGAGACGAAAGATAAAGCTCCTTGAACCAGGCGTTCCACACGATTAAACTGATGTATTTATTTATTGACAGTATTTATATTCTGCCCTTCTCACTCTGAAGGGGACTCAGGGCGGATCACATTGCACATATAAGGCAACCATTCAATGCCATAACATAGAACAGAGACAAGAGACAATCGCAGGCACGTATTGACAATATTTTGAATGGCTGTGCTGGGGGGTGGGGGTATGGGGGGAGGGCGGGGGTGATATATTTCTAAGGACTGTTTAAAATATCATTTAAGGAATAGTTACCTTTGGAACAATGTATACTGAAATAAGTTATGTATGGCAAAAAAAATAGTTAATTGTTGGGATGTATCAAAAAGAATAATATATATATATATATATATACTAGCTGTGCCCGGCCACGCGTTGCTGTGGCTTAGTCTGGTGGTGTTGGTCAGTCTACATTAGGTTGTATTGATGCTGTGACCTCCACCCTTCTTTATACTCACATTAGTAGTAGTATTTGAAGTCTGTTACCTTCTTCAATTTTTGTGTTGATTGATAATTGCTTGAGATCCCTGTTGTCTTTGGTTTGTTGTTAATTGTAATGTCTGATTCTGCTGAGTGCGGTTTATATTTTTATTGTGGTACAATAGTCTTTTTTTTTTGTTTTGCCTGTGTAGGTGTTTATTATTATTGTTGTTGTTTTAGTGATTATGAAGGTTGGATAAGTTAGATGCTACTGTATTGTTTTTTGGAGGCCCAATTTAGCACTGACTGGCCTCTCAGCCTCAGTGCCTGGCTGTTTCTTGCCTGTGATGGTGTTGATTCTTATTGTTGTTGTTGTTGTTGTCATTGTTATTATTGTAATTGTTTTTTTGGAGGCCAAGTGTAAATGTAGGGATTGGGGAGGTGGATGAGTTGTGTTGTCAAATTTTGTATTTGTTATAGTCACAATGCGTTGTTGTGAGTTTTGTGGGTCTGGATTGTGGTTTTGTGGTGTGGTTGTGTTGTTACAACTGAGAGGCACGGCTTTTGTGTTGTGTTGCGAAGTTTTGTATTTCTGGGTCGTTTAGTTGTGTGCCAAGTTTTGTATTTCTGGGGCGTTTAGTTGTGTTGTTATAGTCACGATGCATTGTTGTGAGTTTTGTGGGTCCGGATTGTGGTTTTGTGGTGTGGTTGTGTTGTTACAATTGGGAGGGAATGCTTTTGTGTTGTGTTGCCAAGTTTCGTATTTCTGGGGCGTTTAGTTGTGTTGTTATAGTCATGATGCGTTGTTGTGAGTTTTGTGGGTCCGGTGTGGTTTTGTGGTGTGGTTGTGTTGTTACAACCGGGAGGCAAGGCTTTTGCATTGTTTTGCCAAGTTTTGTATTTCTGGGGCGTTTCGTTGTGTTGTTATAGTCATGATGGGTTGTTGTGAGTTTTGTGGGTCCGGATTGTGGTTTTGTGTTGTGGTTGTGTTCTTACAATTGGGAGGCAAGGCTTTTGCGTTGTGTTGTCAAATTTTGTATTTCTGGGGCGTTTTGTTGTGTTATAGTCACGATGCGTTGTTGTGAGTTTTGTGGGTCCGGATTGTGGTTTTGTGGTGTAGTTGTGTTGTTACAACTGGGAGAAAAGGCTTTTGTGTTGTGTTGTCAAGTTTTGTATTTCTGGGGCGTTTAGTTGTGTGCCAAGTTTCGTATTTCTGGGGCGTTTAGTTGTGTTGTTATAGTCACAATGCATTGTTGTGAGTTTTGTGGGTCCTGATTGTGGTTTTGTGGTGTGGTTGTGTTGTTACAACCGGGAGGCAAGGCTTTTGCATTGTGTTGTTAAGTTTTATATTTCTGGGGCGTTTAGTTGTGTGCCAAGTTTCGTATTTCTGGGGCGTTTAGTTGTGTTGTTATAGTCACGATGCGTTGTTGTGAGTTTTATGGGTCCGGATTGTGGTTTTGTGGTGTGGTTGTGTTGTTACAACCTGGAGGGAAGGCTTTTGCGTTGTGTTGCCAAGTTTCATATTTCTGGGACATTTAGTTGTGTTGTTATAGTCACGATGCGTTGTTGTGAGTTTTGTGGGTCCTGTGTCGTTTTGTGGTGTGGTTGTGTTGTTACAACCGGGAGGCAAGGCTTTTGCATTGTGTTTCCAAGTTTTGTATTTCTGGGGCGTTTAGTTGTGTTGTTATCGCATGATGCGTTGTTGTGAGTGTTGTGGGTCTGGATTGTGGTTTTGTGGTGTGATTGTGTTGTTGTAACCTGGAGGCAAGCCTTTTGCATTGTGTTGCCAAATTTCGTATTTCTGGGATGTTTAGTTTTGTTGTTATAGTCACTGCGCAAACAACTTTATCATTTTATATATATAGATTAAAGGACAAAAAAAAAAAGACAGATTACAACTCCTCTCAGCCCTTGCTAGTATACCTTGTGCTAAGCAATACTGAGAACTGAAATTCAGCCATATCTGGTAGGAACATTCCAATATAGAAAATATATTTGCACGCACATTCATATACAAGCAATATAGCTAATCAAAGCATCTCACCAAAATATACAGGCACTTGCTCAAACAAACCTGTTCAATTAATTGCAGTGGAATTTACAACAATATACTAAGCCGTTTCTCAACATTTCTTACAGCCTGTTCAACACAGGGTTTTTTAAAAAAAATGTAGAAAAATCAAATACATGTAACATTCAAAATTTATTAAGATATACATCAGAAGAAGATTAAAAATGATAAAAAGAGTATTAGTGGAGCTCAGGGCATGAACTGTGATTGGAGTATTATCTGTCAGTTAGCCTGTTGGGCTGATTAAACATTCATAATAGTTTATGACTGTTCTGAATATGATTCCTCATCTTTTATGATTTGGTTTGAATCAAATCAACAGTCTCTCTGCTCTACCAGAAATTTGCCAGCGGAGTAAAGCATTAATTGTACATATCTGAATCAAAGGCACATACTTTTATCAAAAGCCCATGATGTATAATTGGGTTAATCAAAGCAGTGGAATTTCTCCCTTTATTGTTCCTTTCTCATATATCTATCATAACACTGCTGTGTGGCTTGTAGACATACTTACATACTTCACGAGCACTTTCCAGCTATGACCATCAATTTAATCATCCTTAAATATAGGAGCCTCCAGTGGCCTAGGGGATAAAAGCCTTGTGACTTGAAGGTTGGGTTGCTGACCTGAAGGCTGCCAGGTTCGAATCCCACCCGGGGAGAGCGCGGATGAGCTCCCTCTATCAGCTCCAGCTCCATGCGGGGACATGAGAGAAGCCTCCCACAAGGATGGTAAAACATCAAAAAACATCCAGGCGTCCCCTGGGCAACGTCCTTGCAGACGGCCAATTCTCTCACTCCAGAAGCAACTCTGGTTGCTCCTGACACGAAAAAAAACAAACCCTTAAATATGCAAGAGGGAAAAGGAAGCATTTTTTCCCATTCTTTGAGCTGAGGGGACCTGAACAGCTACAGGGCAATAGAAATCACCCAGGGCTCTTCCACACAGCCACATAACTCAGAATATCAAGACAGAAAATCCCACAATGTCTGCTTTGAACTGGGTTATCTGAGTCCACACTGCCATATATTCCAATTCAAAGCAGATAATGTGTGATTTTATTCAGCTGTGTGGAAGGGGACCTCTTTCTTATAAAGCTGCACAAACATTTTTAACATGGGGAATTTACTAAATAACAGTAGAAACCAGTGTAAGACTTTGAAATGCCACAAAAGTGCAAAGTTTTCAAGTTTTCAACCAAAAATTCAATAAACCTGGCTTGATATCAGGTCTGTGGTCAGGCTGACTTTCAGAGTAGAGATTGCAGACACAATGAAGAAGTGTGTGGTGTTGACACCCAGTTTCTAATAAGAATGTATAGTTTATATAGTTTATAGTTGTCTCTATTTATGTGGGCAGAAACATTGGTCATTTGCCTTGGATGAAATACCCTGGCTTCTGAGCCAGTATGCAGCAGAATCATGAAGTTACATGTTGTCTTTATACCAACAAAGCTGGAACTTAAAATCAGGAGGGGGAAAAGTCACACTGTTTTGGAAAAATTGTCATGGAACAGAATATCTTAGAATATGCTTTTCCTGTTTTGCATCAGAATGTTCACCATTTCTTGGTAGAAGTGTTGATGACCAAAGGTGATGCAAGTTGTCCCAAATGTCTGTCTGGTAACAGTTTGAGTATGGATGGATAGAAAACGTGTCCTGAACTTACTTTCTTTTCTGTGCAAGATTAGCAAAGAAAGACCACTTACATATTGAAAAACAAAAACATCAAGGTGTTACTAGAGATAATAAGCACATTGTATTCCCCCCCCCCCCCATGTTTCTGTTTTAGTCTCACTATAGGGTAAGACTAAAAACATGTTAATTCTTATCTAAGATCTATGTGACCAGCATGGAATAGAGACAGATATGTTTTATGAGGATGTTTTCAGGGTCTGGCATAGTAGTTATAGCATTTCTAGAGTAGCAGAAATGACACATGTCAGCAAAACAATATAAGCCACGGGTAAAATGTTAAGTTTGTGAACATTGAGTTAATCAGGCTAATTAAAACTGACCAGATGAAATTGTGATTCTTCCGTTATGCCAGCATAACCATTTTGTTTTTAACTACAAATTGGCTGTGCTGCAAGCTTGGTGCAGAATGTGGTTTTCAAAGCAATCACCATAGTCTGTTGGCACAGACAATAGAGCATTTTGGCCCTCTTTGCCTTGAGTTTTTAAATTCTTCAATGCTCAAAAGCCAACAAAAGTCAAAATTCACACCTCATCCAGTTCGAGCACAATCTCATTTGACAGCTAAACATTAAGTAATTATTGGAGCTTCTTGCTAGTACTGAAACATTGCAACAGCCATTATTCTAACATGCAGCTGGATGTATTCTGTGCTGTGGCAAAATAAAAGATGAAGCAGGAAATTGGTTTTCATGCAGTTGGCTTAACTTCAGAAATAAATAAGTTGATGATCAAAACCAGTAGATGATCAAAAGATGAAGATAAAAATCTGAAGACTATTGTTACCTTTCATTCTTGATAAATTTACACAAATAGTATATTATTAGAATCAACTATCTCACACCTTCCTTTGTGACCAAGAAAGATACACACATGTTGCTCCAGGCAATAGACTCTATCACTTTACATAGTCAAATACATGGTCACATAAGATAACACATGGTGTGGGGACATATCCTGAATCATACGTATCTACCCATTAAAGTAACAGATCCTGTCTGATCTTGGAAACTAAGCATGATCAGGCCTTGTAGGTACTTGGATGGGAGACCCCCAATAAATACTAGACAGAATATGTTGGAGGAGGGAACTGGCAAAACATCCTGTGAATATTTCTTGCCTTAAAAAATCCTATGAATTCTACAGGATACCATATATCAACACATACTTTGGAGGCACATATACATGCAAGTGAAATAAGAAAAAAAAACCCTCTTTGGTACCACCCTTCTGGCTTTTTTTGTGATAGGGAAATTCCTGTAGCATTTATTCTAAGATTTGTTTGTTTATTTCCTACTGCAGAAGAAGCCAAAAGGCTGGTGTCAAACAGCATTCTAGCATTTGGTCTTTCCTACTCAGAACAAGCAAATAAACAGCTTCTCCTTTATGTATTTGGAGATTCCATCCTATGGTAAGATTGTAATTGACCTTGGAACACTGAATCTCATGGTTCTCCTTGCCTGTTCACTTTCTATATGTGTAAGCCACTTAAAAGGATCCTATACTGTGCCCAAATTCTCTTTCCTTTCTCAAAGCAGGCAGTGTGCTTATTCTTTTGGACACATCCTTCTTATTGGGAATGATCCAGTAGGCAATCTACCTTCCTAGGCTGCTCCACTGATTCCACTATGATTCCAGTTTCAAATACCATGGACCTATCCCTTCGAATCCTAA
Source organism: Anolis carolinensis (assembly GCF_035594765.1). Classification (NCBI taxonomy): domain Eukaryota; kingdom Metazoa; phylum Chordata; class Lepidosauria; order Squamata; family Anolidae; genus Anolis; species Anolis carolinensis. The sequence continues at coordinate 48,880,786 of NC_085844.1, forward strand.
AATTTACTGGTTTTAGAATGATATTTATAGTATTCAGACAGACTGACCCAGTGGTTCCCCAAACTACATATCTCAGGATTGCATTTTGTACTTCTTTATTGTATATGGTCTCTTCTCTATACTTCAAAGCTCTTTGCCATGCCTACCACAATAAATGAATTGAATTGAATATTTTGGGTTTTTAAGTCAGATGCCTTTAATCCAAGTTTTACTGAATGATATGAGGAGAAACAATCCTAGAAAGGGTGGTTTCTTAAGACATGCCCAAAACATGACAGAAAGGGGAGCCTCGTAAGTTTCCCATTGCTATCAACGGGCCAAATCTTCCCAGATCTTTTAGTTTCCAGATCAAAAAAATTCTTGACTGAATTCAGGAGGCTCCGGAAAAAATGGATCTGTGGGTCCACCGAAATCCAGATACCAAAACTAGAATGAGGTTTAACCAAATTGCACACCTCTAATGCATATGTGTCTTCAAGTTAACTTCTGGTGACCGTTTAAATTTTGTAGGCTTTTCTTAGGCAAGGAATACTCAATAATGGGGTCAATTAAAAGGTTCAGTCTATAAAATAAAATAACTTCATTATGAGGATGAAAACTCACTGGGTGGGAGGGGACCAGGCCATATCATTGACATCAGAAGGAAGGAAGGAAGGAAGGAAGGAAGGAAGGAAGGAAGGAAGGAAGGAAGGAAGGAAGGAAGGAAGGAAGGAAGGAAAGAAAGAAGGAAGGAAAGAAGGAAGGAAAAGAGAGAAGGAATCACAATGTGCTATTATAATTTTATTATTATTATTCTCAGTTCTCTGAATGTCTTTTTAGTGCTCCTTCTCATTTAAGATTTGGTCTGCCATTCAAAGCAATCTATAATGCCTCCTTACAGAGAAATGACTGATGCTTGATTTTAGCTACTCATCTGTGAATAGCTGTGGAAAATTTGAATAAGTATCAGTGAGACATTTGGGGTGGGGGGAGGTATAACAGAACACAAGAGTCCTTAATTTGTTCTTTATTAGGTTCCGCATGTCATTTTGCTTCTTTCTTGGCAATCCAGGGGAAAAAAGAGCCCCAGCTGTGACTTTGCTACTCTACCTACTCCTCTCAGCTGTGGATTTTGAATATACATACCCTTCACTCTTAGACTGTGTTTCGTTTCCCTCTGAATATTAAGATGTTCATAGGAGATAATGAAGCCTACTAATTTGCAACGGCAACATTGATCATAAAAGCCTTAAATTAATGCTTCTTTCTGTATGGCCGATCATACCTTTGGCACTTCAGGGTCTTGCTCTTAGGACCCAAAGATGCTGTGAATGCTTTATGCAGGCAGTAGTGGAACTAAAATCCTAAACTGTCATTCATTGGTTTCAGTCTGGAGATCCTTCAGCTTTCTCTCTGCTGAGCCAATTTACAATGCAAAATAGTTCCCTGCTGCTTGTTTGTTTTTGTATTTATTTTGTTTTTGCCAAAATATGTTTATTCATCAGGAAGAAAAAAAAACAAGCTGGGAGGAGAGTGTGAATATGTTTTACTGTTTTACTGTGTTGTCCATTCAGCATAGCATCTGAAAACCATGAATCTTAATGTTATTGAAATAAAAGTATATTAAATCTTGAGCTTGGAGAAGTTAGCTATTGTGGATTACAACTCTCCCTCAGTCTGCATGAGCACAGTAATTAAAAAAGGACTTTGCCAAGCTAAGTAAATCAGACTTTTGTTTTCTCCAATAATATGGTATCCCCATTTCACTTCAGTATTAAAAAAAGCTATTCCAATTCAGAGTTCTAAATTAAGTGCTATTGATCTTTCTCAAAAAGATGATGGATATTATCTTCAATTTTGTGAGTCATGGCAGCCGGATTAGTGATGGACCTAAGCACACAGTTCTTTGTGTGTATATGGAAGGACTCCTTTCTAGTTCAGTAAGTTATTCATGTATGTTTATTTCCATTAGATGCAGAGTTCATACAGTTAACCATTATACTATCATGCTACAATTTATTTTTACTAATTAGTTGTGATTTTGAACAAGTCAGATAACATATAGGCGAGTCCACTAGTGAATATCTGGTGTACCAAATGGAGCCCAAATTGCCCTTCTTCTATCTACGACTCCAAATACATAAATGAAGCAATAGAAAATGACATATTGTATCAAGCATTAAAATCCCAGCTATTGGAAAATCTAAATATCTGGACTTAGCTCTTGGGCCATATGCTATCAACTGGCCAAGCTATGCGTTCAGAGCTCACAACTAATTTCCAGAGTAAAATGCAATCTGCTCACCAGCTCCCATAGAATACCATCCTAGCTGCTTTGGATATGACATTCAACTACACCAACATCCCACACCAAGATGAGCTATAAGCCATCAAGAATACCATCTTGAACTATGCAACACAGACCTACTAATCAAACGTTACTATTTTGTACATATTCATACTGACCTTGCTTTTGGAAATATTATGTACCTCCACATCAGTGGGACTGCAAGGGGTATCTGCATGGCATCACATTAAGTCACCTTGAATCCTGTTCTGAGATATAAGCAGGGAAAAATAAGTAATAAATAAATAAATCAATAAAAGACATAATAATCAAAAACCACATCTGTCAAAATCAATTAGGCAGAATTAACAGTGGACAAAACTTTCTTTTTGTTCGGAAAACCTTTCTCCAAATATTAAACAGAATCTTGCAAAGCTGTTAAAGTAAATCTTAGGAAAATTTTGGTTTAGTTAGTAATTTTAGTTTAGCTAGTAAAAATGTTTTGCTGGGATTGTAATTACTACACGTGGTCAAAGCATTATTTACCAAAGCATTGAAACAGAGTTATAGGGTTTGGCGGGAGGGGTGGTCTTCTCACACCTTGAGCAGAGAATTTTTATGTTTATTTTATTTTAATGGCATACCCTCGGAAGCTGTTGTTGACAATGCAAGTATCATGCTCAATGGTATTTCATGGAGAAGCTGGATAAAAGTACAGTAATAGGTGATCCCAGCAGGAAGACTGTTATAGGTACAATGAAGAAAGAATTCAGAATTCAGATTTACTGATTATGGAGGGGGGAAGGTGTTCCAGCACACAGAAATGAAGAATGATCACAATAGGAGTGAAGAGTCCAGAAAAAACTGGGTAGGAATCAAGAGCCAAAACCTTAAGCTAGAAAAGAAAACTGAAGGTTAGGTTCAGAGCAAAGCACCAGACTATAGATGGCGCAAGAGGTAAAATATTCCACCATTAACAGTTGAAACCCTAACTCAAGGTCTACACACAGCATCCAGAAATATATTAAAACTCAAAGCTATGAATAATCACAATATGCTTACCATTGTGTGGACAAGTTGAAAAACGGGGATTTTCTTGGCAAAGAATGACAGTAATTATGCAAACATTGTATGTGTGTCTGAAAATGCATCTGGGAAATTACACTACTTTAGGTCTACACAAGACTAAATCTAATGTTTGTTCCAACTACAGCAGACCCATTAAAAGGAATGGGAGGTATGTGACTTAAAAGGAGCTTTAATTTCAGATGGTTGATTTTAGCTTGGACTACCATTGGATTTAGCCTTTGCTCTGCAGTTTAGCTTCAGCATACTTTTCATAAAGGTCACAGCTGGCACTGAAATTAAGCATCAGCATTGTAGACTGCAGAAAGTCAGAGGTTGCACTGATGATATAATAGTGTTTGCCCTTTTTTCCAAATGTGGGTAGGCTGCAGGAGGGAGAGGAACATGGTCAATATTCACAGAAGTGTGCACCTGTCTGTACTACTGAAATGCTAGCCTGCTATGTAGTAATGCTGATGATTTACATCCTGTGGGCATTGTGGCTGGAGCTTTAATGAGGTCACTCAGGGTTCAAGATGGATATTTTTATACCGTCTGGCAAGTCTAGCCCTTGCAATCTGTACTGGCAATCTGTAAGATTCTGTGTATCATTCCTCTTGTGCTTCACTGAACTGTTTTACTGAAGAAGAGGTTTAAAGTGATGTCAACCCTTCTCTGATTAAAAAGCAACCATTCTTCCCCCCTCTGGCAATCACTCCTATTTGCTTTCACTTCACATTACATGTTTCCAAACGATACCTGCATATTGCTTCTCTTTCAGTGGTTTCTGGCCTGTGTTTGTGTCTTGTTTTCAATGAATTTTGTTCTCTTTTAAAAATGCTTTTTAATTGATTGATTTTAATTTTAATAAAAACCATGTAATTCACAACTGAAATAATAATAAAGACAAAAATAGATAAAAAAGGTCAAAGAGATCTCATATCAAGATATGTGCATGATTATGTGTGGTATAACAAAAGAAAGTCAGAGAAAAACTTTGGAAATCACTTCATCAGGGCAGCACTAATCAAGATCTGGGAAAAGTATAAATTGAGACTGTATAGTAAAACCCCACTCTGGATATCCCCCACAGAAGCGAAACATAAAAGAGAATTGGGCTCTGAAAATTGGCTTACATACCAACAAATATTAAAAAGAAAAGACAATGATGAATTAGCAATAAAGACACATGAAGAAATTAAACAAGAATATCCAAAGATAACATGGTTTCAATACTATCAAATATTGCAATGTTATAAAGAAGATGCCAAAATAGGTTTCAGCCAATACATAGGAACTTGGGAACTAATTATGCAAAAGGAGAAAAAAATTATTAAGACATTATACCAAATACTATTGCAATGGACAACAGAAGAAGAGCAGATTAAAGACTGGCAAGTTAAATGGGCTAAAGATCTAGGGCACAATATAAACTTAAATCAGTGGGAAGAAATATGGAATAAAAAATTAAAATATACTGTAGCAATTGAGATACGAGAGAATTGGTATAAAATGCAATTCAGGTGGTATTACACCCCAGTTAAAATAGCCAAATTTAATAGACGGATATCCAATAAATGCTGGAAATGTGATAAAGAAATAGGAACGTTTTACCACCAATGGTGGAAGTGTAAGAATATTAATAAATACTGGAAAAAAATACACCAGATAACACAAAAAATACTTCAAGTCAAGTTCCCATTAAAGCCGGAAATGTATTTATTAGGAATGACAAGTCAAAAATTGAAGGAAAATGAAGATAAAATGTTCTTCCTAATGAGCACTGCTGCAAGACTAGTCCTAGCCAAAGTTTGGAAACAAAAAAATATACCCACTACAGATGATTGGATTATAAAATTGCTGGACTTAATACAAATGGACATTTTAACACAGAAATTAAGTGACGGAAAAAAGAAGACGGACTGGACAGGCTTCAGAGACTATATTCAAGAAAGTGGAAACACATTCACAATAAATTTATCTGACGCATGAAGATGAAAACTTCTAGAGAGTCAACTGGAACAGAAAAACGAACTAAAAACCAACTAAAACTCCTCAAGAGGACAATGGGAAGTTTTTATTTTATTTTTATTTTTTTATATTTTTATGTGTTTTTTGTTTTTTTTCTCTCTCTCTCTCTCTTTATCCTGTTTTTCTCCTTATGTCTCTTCACCTACTTTCCCCTCCCCACCTCTTTGCACTAACCCCACCAATTTTGTTTTCCTCGCTTTCGCTGTATCTACACTTATAAACCAATAAAAATTAATTTTAAAAAAAAGATATGTGCATATCTAAGTATGTGTGTGTGTTATCTATAATTAGGACTAAACTAAAACTAAGCCACAATCCCACATTCCTAATCTAAAGCAATACTAACTAAAACACAAAATTTACACTATCTGTAAACAACACTATCAAACAGTAACTTACTGAAACACGAACACTAAACAAACAACTCTGAACCTCAATCCAAGCTGTAATAAGAAAAGGAAAAGGAAAAAAATTACTTTTTAGTTGAATCTGTAATGTAACAGAATTAGTAATATCTATAGCCACAAGTGATTATATTGTTAGATTTCTTACTGTTAAAAAAGTCCATACATTAATTTTTATCTTTCAAAAAGTGTTTACTTGTTTTATCCTTTAAAACCGATACAATTCATTCTTCCTTCATCAATGCCTTCAGCCATTTCCAAGTTTGAGCAAATGTAGACAAAGTAGCCCATATTTATTATCCAATTCTTTCTCCATGATACTCAAAATATGTTTTTGGGGACAATGTAAGAGCTTCCTTAATTTTTGTTTGAATTAATAGGTAAATCTTAGATCAATATTTTTTCTCCTTCTTACAAGTCAATTACTTATGAAGAAAGGGATATCTCCGTATTTTGCCGGCCACAACGTTGATTTGAAATATTCTCAGACATTTTCAAAAATGTATTTTGGCTTAACCTCATCTTATATATTGTACAATTTCTTCTAAGTTACTAGTTATGTCTTTGGTCCATATTTTCCCCATAATGCAGTTTGGTCACTTCTGCTCTGTCTAATCAGTTTTAGTTAATCAACTGGCTTGTCTGTGCTTTTTAACAGTTTTTTGTGAATGACAGCAACTGTGTTTTGTTTGCAAATCTGATGTATATGTTCCTTGGGGAATAGCTGTTAGCAAACAAAACAAATCAGATAAAACTCTTGAACTTGTGACAGGTAGAAGAGAAGGGTTGCTTCAGACATTTTACCATGAATTACAGATATACATTACAACTAGGAAAACTCTGGGTTGGACCAGGTTCCCTTCCACCTACAGAAATCCTCTTCCATTCACACTCAGAATAGCTGCCTCCAACTCAGTACAACAATGCTACATGAAATTGGACTCCAAATACAAGGAGATTCTCCATTGACACAAACTCTTTCTCAAGACTTCTTTTATTTTGTGCCCTTTCATCTTTACTTTCTTTATTCACTTATATTATTCACGACAGTGTCGACTCTTTCTAAGAGCAAAACCTCACATCTAATTTAGCAAGGGCCTTTGAGACCATGTTTGTATTGAAAGGAGCAATAAAGAGGAAATCAAGAGGGATGCCATTTTTCACCTAGAGTTTTGCTTAAATTTGAAATGCCAATTGCTCTTAATTATTATCCATCATATTTTCATTCTCTCATGGCATCCAAATGGAAGAGCTGTGGATGTGTCTATTTCTGTCCACAGATGTCAAGAGGTACTTTCCCCAACAAAGTCCACCAATGTGCCCATGTGGCTTTGACTTTAGAATATTAGCACAACAAAATATGGTCAGTATGTAAACAAAACACAATCATACCGCAGAAGAGGTGATAATACACAACCTGAAGATGAAAGAAATTAGTAGTACAGTGTTCGCTCACTTATCACGAGGGTTCCATTCCAGGACCTCCTGTGATAAGTGGAAATCCGCGAAGTAGGGTCACTATTTTAATGTTAATATTTATAGGTAAAGGGTTTCCCCTGACGTTAAGTCCAGTCATGTCTGACCCTGGGGGTTGGTGCTCATCGCCATTTCTAAGCCGAAGAGCCGACGTTGTCCGTAGACACCTCCAAGGTCATGTGGCCGGCATGACTGCATGGACCGCCGTTACCTTCCCGCCGGAGAGGTACCTATTGATCTACTCACATTGGCATGTTTTTGAACTGCTAGGTTGGCAGAAGCTGGAGCTAACAGCGGGTGCTCACTCCACTCCTGGGATTTGAACCTGCGACCTTTCGGTCTGCAAATTCAGCAGCTCAGTGCTTTAACGTACTTCACCATTATTTTAATTGATATGTGGCCTTTCTCCCCCTTGTAAGCCCCAGGGAACTAGTGAACCCTACCAGTGCCAGCTGGGCCCGCCATGTTGCCCTGGCTGCCTCTGCTCCTGCAGCCAGGGAAAAAGGAATGCTGCTCCTGCTGGATGAGTGAGCAAGGGAGGGTGGGTGAGAGAGCGAGAGAGTGAGGGTGGGCGGTCGCCTCTTCCAGGCTCTGGCTGCCACCACCAGCCTTCACTCGCTCACCCATCGTCCTTCGCTCACTCATCTGGCAGGAATAGCTTTCCTTCTTCCCTGGCTGCAGGAGCAGAGGCAGCCAGGACAACATGGCGGACCCAGAGCAAGGACCCAGCCAGCGCTGCAAGGTATAATGGAAAAACATAATATTTTTTATTGGAAAACATATATTGAATGTAATCATATTAGAAATAAGAATTAGAAATATAGAGAGAGCACAGGAACATGTATGCATATAATTCTCTTGAAAATACATTCTCTTCCTATAGTAAAGAATTAAGTGCACAAAAGAGGCCCCAGGTTTATGGAAAGAAGGTTTAAGCATCTGGCAAATGTCAAGTCCCATACCAGGAGAACTCCTGTCTCTAAGATAAATGAAGGCTTCTTGGTATCTGTAGGTGCCTTAGGCATCCTGGTGGCTAGGGAGTGCAAGATGGGTTACTAATGGAAATGCTTTAGATAGGACAGTTATGGAATGTCAAAGGTCTTGAAGTTAAAAATATGCTATTGGAAACAATGTAAAAGGAGAATTTTGTGACACACGTTGTGTTGTCTATATGATGCGTGCATATGATTATAAAGGATATATAAATCCAGGCAATCCTATTGTTCTCTACCATGATTCCTGGATCACCAGCAGGGTCCAATTTTAGCTGGCCAACTGAAAGTAAACCATATTTTTGCAGACCTCTGGAATTCTCGTCTAATTTCTTCGTGCCTATTCTCTTTCTACTTTACTAACCTATTTAGCTTTAAGAGACATGCCTATTTGCTTGACAGCAGAGGAAGTTACACCTGGCCAGCCACCAGAAATCAAAATGGGAGAAGTAAGAAGGAGCCAAGAAGAAATGAACTGCACAGAGTCATGCAGCCAACACATATATCACCAAATATGGCTTCTCCCCAGCAATGCAACATAATGAAATACAGCAGATAATACACTCATACCTGAGACAAGGGACCAGATTGTCCAACAGCAAATCCTCTTGATTTAATCCTGGAATGAAATAACTTGAGGGGAAAATGGGAAACAACCAGCGATATCACAAGATGCCACACACATATTTGAATCATAGAAGCTATACAGTGTCATGATGAATAGTCCCTTGGAGCAGTATTGAAATACATATTTAGTTTTTCCAGACATTAGTGTCATAAGTATTCTGATGGTGCCAAACCCCCAAATTCCAAAGAGAGCCCTCTCAATGTTCTCAGCAGAGATTGGAAAATTACTGTTATGAAAATGCATTCATGTTACTTATTTTATCCGTTAAATAGTAACCCATTGGCATTACTCATTACAAGGTTTCAAATGCAATTCATCTGATGACTCATTTCCTGTTGCTTTTTAATCAGCAGCTTTTGAAAAACCTTTAGGGTTGATAAGTAGCATTATTAATCCAAACCCAATGGTGCTGGGAAAAGGACAACTATACACATGAGGAACACTGTTTTGTGGCTCTCTCTATATGAATTCTAGCCTCCGTTATGTTGTACATAAAATCCTGTAACAATTATTTGAATGCATGTTGCAATAAATCTTCATTTTTGTATCTTTCCTTTCAGAAGTTTCCTATGAATTTTTTCAGCAAGCAGAATTTACATAACAGTATGATTGAGAATTTCCAATGCTGAATTCCCCAAATTTCTTAATCCAGAATGATTGACCTGAAAATCTATCTATTGGATAAACAAGAATAAATACTTTTATTTCATTCCTTTTTGTTTGTTTGCTTGTTTTAGCAAGTTGTATTGCAGATTGTTCAATCATGAATTTCTATTATCTGTTTCTGCCTCATGAAGGAGGCCTCAAACACATATATTCCAAAATATAATGAACATTTCACTCTTCATACACAAAGTATCCTGAGATCCATGTCATTCATATGTGGGTTCCTGTGCATGGAAATACTCACATGCAGGGTCCTTTTATGTGAAGTTATATTTGGAATGAAACAATAATCTCTAATTAAAGCACACATAATGCTAGGCTTAATGCAGCTCTCTAGGAAAGAGATTCCAGACATCGTCTAGAATGTCTAAATTGACTCACACTCACTGATTTTTATGAGCCATTTGCCATCAGTTCACACATTGTCTCTTCCCTTTATAGTACTGGTTTATATGGATCTGAAATGGGAAAATAGCTGCTGACCTCTCATAGCCAAGCAATGCAATCTTTTACCATATACATTATTTTTTTTATATGAATGGGAATGAATTCCCATTTCTCTGAAACCATCCCATTGCATTTAGTAGGACTGCTGATTTCATAACTTGTGGACTGGATTCTATTCAGTCTTTATATTTTACGACATATACATACCCAGACAATCTGTGAATTTGAAATGAATGTTTAAAATAGACATGGCTGCAAAATATCTGGACCAAAAATGTTTAAAAATAACTTTAAGAAGAAAACATGTATTTCCCTGTTTATACAAAAACTTGAACACATTACAGGAATTATGTCACTATATATAGCTCTGCATTGACATATATTTAAATGGCATAGTAGTAATAGTTGATAAGTTTATGTGGAAAATTGAATATACATTTTTTAATTTCTCTAGATCTGAGAGAACATTTTAATTTTACCCTTCCATGCATAGTCCTAATGGAAATTACAATTATGGTAATTATAGACAAACAATAATCAACATAAATAGGTACTTAGATGCATAGGGATAATCAGAGAGATAAGTGTCTTATTTCATACATACTAATGTGAACCCAAAGGAAGCTTTTCATTAGGATGGGAAATGAGTTATAGGGTTCCAGAATTCAGTTTGTCTGTGCCCTCATTGTCCCTTTTCCATGTTTTTAACCTAATCTTGTACTTGATTAGTATCTGGGGGCTGTTGCTACATGTGTATTCCTATGTCTCTTCCCTCATGTGACTCTCTTCCCTCTAGGGAAGGGAAAGCAACCTTGTCAAAATAGAACAATTGCTTCTAGGAGGGTATCTTGCAGGAATGCTCTGCTATTTTTCCCTGCTCGTTGGGGTGGACAAAACAGAGTAGTTGGGACCAATGTCTTGCTCTGGTAGTACTTTTATTTTGTAGGATTGACTTTAAAGAATCATTTGTGAATGACACTCCTAGTCAGTCATAAGAAATGGTGCCACTACATTTGATGTGTAACTGATCCTTTTTTGTTTTTATCTTTAACCACTGTTGAAAAGCACACCTTGGATCCTATAGGAATATGAGGGAGAATAAAGCAAATGAACCTTGGCAGGACCTTGGGTTATTCAACTGTGCTCCTCCAGGTTTTTTGGACTTCATATTACAGAAATCCCAGCCTTCTTACCAGCTGTTAGGAGTTGTGGGAGCTGAAGTCCAAAACATCTGGGGAGCACAGTCTGAGAACTACTGTAATATGGGAAAGGTGAGACTGGACAGTGTGCTTCAGGCAACCCAGTTTTCTGTTCATAATAGCAGTGGTTTGGGTGTGCACTGTTACTTGATGGGTGGGTGGCCACATTTGAAATCATCTACAAAAACATGGAGCATCTAAACCAATGGTATGAACATGCCCAAATCAATGTGTATGATTGTGTTATTTATTACAAGAAAATGTAGGCAGTATGTTATCTGAAACTGGCTGAGATCCTGTATTGTCTCAGTGTAGCAAAAACATTCACCAGAAAAGCTATGCTATACTAATATTATAAAATCCCTCGATGCATATAGAGAACCATGGAATAGCTGTTCTGTGTTTGTGTGTGTGTGTGTGTGTGAGATTGCGTGGTTATTTGACAAATACAAGAGGAAGGCAACTGTGTGAATGGCAAGCGTCAAATCTGATTTCACCTGTGGTACCACATCATTCTTATTGACGTGCACCTCAGATATGTACAATATTTTAGTTTTTAAGGACTGAAGGTTTGAGGCATTTTTCATTATTAGGGGGAAGGAAAGAGAGTGATGGATACCTGTTTGTAAATGTTGCACACCCTTTTGTTCTGACTCTGCCTAGTGCCTACCATTAGCTGACATGTCTTCCTTTCCACCAACCCCAACAGGCAGTAGATGCAATGCCATAAGCTCCTGGAGTTGAATATCTTGCCCTTGTACTGTGTCATTCAGCTTTTGAATCAAGACATCTCTAGCTTCAGTCAAAATTGCATGCATGTTCCAAAGCACAAGAAGTTTAATGCTTTTGGAAACAAACTGAGCAAAAGCTTCACCCAGTTTCAGGTTCAATCATCCATAGCAGAATGATCAGACAGTAGGGGAGCGATGTAAGAGGAAGCAGTTTATGCAGAAGCAGTTTTAAATGTCCACAGATCTCATGAATACGTTTATAAAAACTTTCACAGATTGATAGAAATATGGAATGAGTATTCATTTTGTGTACTGGGATGTATAATTTTCTGTTGATTTAATATCTTCCCCAAAGAACTACACAGTTATACTTGCATTCCTAATCATGTTCAGAGGATTCATACTTTCAGTATCGCTTTTGGCATTACCTTTATAATGTTTAAGCCAAAAAATAATATTGAGGGTATAAATCCTCTGAACCTGATAAGCAATACAAGTGTAGTCATGTAGTTTTCTTTTGGGGGGAAACAACATCTCTGAAATTAAAATGGCAATCATGAAGTACAGATGGTTCTGTGAACCTGCATATTATGCCACTAGCATTGCAGTGCATCTCATTACTGCACCTTGCAGAGAATATTTTTTCCAATGTTTGATGTCAATGAATACTGGGTATAATTGTTTTAGTAAACTATGAAAATGCAGATATTGTTCAAGGAAAGTTATCTTCTAAAGTGTAGAAGTATGGAACTCCAGCTATAAAGACCTATATTTGATTACTAGTTAAATATGATAAATACATTTCATATTAATGGAAGCTAAGAATCTTTTATTTGATGATGGAAATCAGAAGTGTCTTGAGATTTTTTCAGATTTTTGGAAGACCTATATTTACATATTCATAAATAATAAGGTATCTTAGAGGTGGGACACAAGTCTAAACACAAAATTAATGTATGTTTCAGAGACACCTTCACATTTAGGGCCTGATCACCTGGGGCTTGGGCTCCGTCCTAGGAAGTGTCCTAGGACAGAGCCCTGAGAACACAGGTGGCTACCCATGTTCTCATTACCTAAACCAGAGACAGGGGGGGGGGGAGGGGGAGCTGGGCAGTAATGGCTTCCCCCATGTAATGGGGAAGAGGGCAATTTGGGGGGTGCAACGCACTTTAGGACAGTTTCCCCTGACGCCCAACAGATTTATCCGACTGCCCGCCAGATTCCCTGCTGTCCCCCAGCTTAAGGACCTCAATGTGATTAAGGTCCTTGATATTAAATTTAAACATCCAGGAAAAAGAGGTTGTAAAAATTAACATGGGAATGTAAACTGAGCAAATACAAGTGTTCTAGATGTTGTAGAGTGCTAAAACCCCTAGAGGTTCCAGATCTTGTCTTGGAAGCCAAACAGGATCAATTCTATTCAGTACTTTTTTTTTCCGTGTCAGGAGCAATTTGAGTCGCTTCTAGTGTGAGAGAAATGGCCGTTTGCAAGGACGTTGCCCAGGGGATGCCCAGATTTTTTTATGTTTTTACCATCCTTGTGGGAGGCTTCTCTCATGTCCTCGCATGGAGCTGGAGCTGATAGAGGGAGCTCATCCGCGCTCTCCCTGGGTGGAATTCGAACCTGGCAGCCTTCAGGTCAGCAACCCAACCTTCAAGTTACAAGGCTTTACCCCTCTACGCCACCGGGGGCTCCGATGTTGTTGTTTAAAAATGCCCATGGCACAGGAAGGAAGTGAAAAGGAGGATATGGCTACTCTCTGTCTCTCCCTCCTCTCTCCTCTCCTCTCTTCCTCTCTCTCTCTCTCTCTCTCTCTCTCTCTCTCTCTCTCTCTCTCTCTCTCTCTGGAACATTGCAATCTTTGACCCTTTTAGCTGCAAAACAGAATGCACAACCTTCATCCTCCCTAATTTTTAGGGAAGCATTTACAGCTAAACTTCTGTGGTTCTGCTGATGCAGCTAAAACTCTGAGGAAGGAGACAGAGAAGGAAAGCTTAAACAATGGGATTGTATGGCACAGATGCTACCTACCTGCCAAGACAGTACCAAGAGGATGGTGGGTTTTGTTTGGAACATGGCACCCTCCTTGATTTATTGCTTACTCACAGTCTGCTATGGTTCACAGTCTTGCATGATTCAGTCTTTCTCCTTTGCTTCAGAGCACAACATTGAATGCATAACTTTCTTTATTAAAATAGGCTGGTTAAACTAGGCTTGATATTAGCCCAACGGGGCAGTTTTTCCAGCTGTAATGAATTACATTTTCTTTTGCATTGTACATGTTGGTATACTATGTTTACAGTAAATGAGAAGTGTGAAAAGAAGCCATTTGGCTTGAAATTCTAATTGTAAGCAGATGTACTAAGACACACTGTTCTAGAAAGATAAGAAGGAAATAGCCTGATTTGTCAAACGAATGAGTACACAAAAGAGACTATTTCAAACCTTCACATAGACAACACAAAGAAAGTACAGACAGACTCATATAAGTGATATTTGTATTGTATCAAGACAGCTAGATTGAATTAGTCTTTTTACTTAAAATGGATTAACTTTTAAGAAATCAGGTCTTGGATCCAAACGTATGTGAATTGTTTCCTGATATTATCTCTAGTATCTGCCGTCTTCATTTTTCTTTTACTAAAAAAAGGAAATGTACAGGTTATCTAATTTCCAGCAAATATTATGACATCGTAAGGTTTTTATATGGCCAAGCCAGGAATAAAGATCATGGATTAATCTTTCTCTCAGGGTGAAATCAATTTAATGAGTAAGATATAAAACCAATATTAATTTCCCTTCAATGCTTTCTGGTGAGGAGGGGAGCACTGCCAGAGATGAAATATAGCAAACCACCAAAGTGAAGTTAAAAATGCCAAGAAAAAATAGCAGGTGTTCTGTAGATTGGAACATATTGTTTACTCCCTACTGTATAGGTTTAATAGGGTTAGAATGATAATAATAATAATAATAATAATAATAATAATAATAATAATAATAATAATAATAATGTAGAATTAAACAGCCTTGCCCAGTCTCTTTTTCTTTGAGAACTGTGATATTGTCAGAAAAACATTATGCCACCTTATCTACTATTCGTAGTCCAACTGTTTGAATTGGAGCATGTGTGAGAAACTGTGAGGGCACATCTCTTTGTGTTGGGAGCAGGCTGTAGTCAAAATCATTTATGGATACTAGGCAACTGTATAGCTGTATAAGCAATTGTACTTTTAAAGAGATGGCATAAGTGTGAGCAGAGCACTGATAAAACTCATGGTTTCACTTGGTATATACAGTTGTCTATCCCACTTTTTACTTGCTTGATGAAGAGATAAACCAGTCACTGCACAACAAGTGAGGTCAAGCCCTTGGCATTTACTATGCAGTTGGTTGTGGGATTCTGGACATATACTTACACAGTACTAAAAATGTATAGCGTCTTCGCTTAAATTTAAGAAATAAAGGTCAATGCTTTAAATATACAACACTTCAGGACTGAGCTCACTACTCTTGTTTCTATGGCATCATTGTCATATGTCTTCAACATAACTGTAATTTATGGAAAATATTGTAGGATTTTCTGGGTGAGGTTTGTTAGAAGAGGTTTGCTATTATGACTTGCCCAAGCTCACACAATGAATTACCAAGGCTGAACAAGGATTCAAATCCAGAAGAACACTCAAATCACTATACCATTCTGACTGCTTGCTCTTACATGCCTGTTGTCAATGCAGAAGTTCATATATTTATTCCAGTAGAACAATTCAATTCCTTGTTCCTCACTTTGATCACATATAATTCATAATTGTCTAGATGCAGCCAATGTGTTTGAACATTGCACATATTCTGGGAAGCAGCTGTACAATGGATATGACAAAGTTTTATTTCCAGAGTAATTTACGAAGTAGGAACACATGCATCTTGTGCATCTCTCCATAAAGAAGAGAAATGAATCTCCCTTTGTGCAGAAAGTGCCTATTTACCACCATGTCACGATAATCTAAAGACATTTCAGGGCTTGAAGAAGAAAAATTGAACAGTACTGCAGGACCTCAGGATGTTAAAACTGAATTATTAATTAAAATACTCTAATTTGAAAGTTTTCATATTTTAATTGTACTTCAATTAAATTCTACTCTTTCAAAACATTGTTTGAGAGGGACTACCACACCAGCTAAAGATCAGGCTGCCTCAGTCTTGTTATTTCCTATACCATATAAATTGACCCAAAAATCACAGCTAATCTATAGATTAGCCTAAACTCTATGGACATCAGTAGAATTAATTTTGTCCTCATTCATGTTCATAACTTTAAAGTAAAGCAGCTGCCTTCAAGTTGACTTATAGGTGATGTCAGGCATTTCATAGGGTTTTCTTATATGACGTATTCTTAGATGTTGTTTGACCTTGTCCTCTTCTGAATGTAGCTTAGCACCTGGTGTTTCCAGGCAGTCTCTCTTCCAAGTACTAATCAAGCCTGATCCTGCTTTGCTTCTAAGATCAGACAGGATCAGGTGTTTCTGTGGTATTTAGAGTATTTTATAACTGTGTATGCATTGTTGTATGCCTTCTGGTCATTTCTGACTTATAGTGACCATGAGGTGAAACTATCATGTGGTTTTCTTAGCAAGATCAATCCAGAGGGAGTGTTGCTTGCTGGAGCACTCCCAGTGGGTTTCTGTGACCAAATGGAAATTCAAAGATTAGTCTCCAGAGTTGTAGCCTAATGTTCAAACTACTACATCGTGCTGGTTTGTACCTTTACTCATTTAAAATGGAACACATTGTGCTTTGCAACTTTAACATTTGAGTTAGTAGATTATATTATGTTTTAAGAGTATGATTAAAAAGGTCAATTTTACAAAAAGTGTAATATTTCATAGGGCTAGGTCATGTCTCTTTATCCTTCAACACTCCTTTTTTAAACTTCTCTTTCTCCACTACTTGTTCATTTGCTATATATATTTAGTAATTCATGAATAAATGAATACTCAGGCACAATTCAGCAAATGTCATGAACATTTATCAGGTTGTTATAATTATGCATTTGTTCCCAACAGTGGAAGAATTAAAAGTTCATGAAAATTCATGAAGGCTTCATTGCAGGTTCATGGCCATCCACATGCTTAAAATGTAATTTTTCTTCATGAAATATTTATGAACCTTTCACCTGAGGACAAAACTCTGGTTTAGAAGACAATAAATGACAGATAATTAATGAGACTGGTCACACCATTCACATGTAGCTACACTCTTGCTACATCATTATCCTCCCATTTTGATGTCATAACATTTTGTCAGTGCCATCATATTCTGATACACTTAGCATGTCAGTAGGGTGATATTCCCAAAAAAGAACTACACTTTTTTCTTTAAATCGTGATTTTATCAAGTATTTATCATGAGGTGAATTAAAATGTATTTATATTCTGATGAAGCCAAGCCATTGTTGTCTCACCAGCCTCTTTCTCTGGCATCCCCTAACAGTACATGGGAAAGTGCATTGGACCTGTTTGCTGCACTGTGAGTGTTTTGAAAATCTTCTGTTCGAGATGTCAATCCATATGCTCAAGGCAAGCACCAAACATTTCATTTTCTGAAGCAAAAGATAAAACAGACCTCATTCATATTAGATGTACAGAAGTTGCGTGAACTGACAGTTGAATATTATTGGATTTTCAAATGGAATAGCTAGTTAATGCTTAATGTTTTAGTTAATGTTTAGTGTTTAGTTTGGAAACAGAAAAGAATATATATATATCCTTCAGAAGAATCCCACACAAAGGTCTCCCTTGGTCCCAAAGCCATGTTCTCCAGCAATTGCCTCCCATGCTAGAATTAGAAATCAGCTGTGAGATAGCCATGCTTGATAACAATCCATATTATTGAGATGATTAAAACAAATATTTTAGGAGTGCCAACAGAACTTTTTAAAATTTAAAATGACAAATGTCATTCTAAAGCCTATTGTTAAACCAGAGTAAAGTAGACGCATTGGATTGATTGATTTTACCAGTATGTCAACTCACCATTCAGCAATTGATTTTGGGATCTAGTTGGGACTATCCAACAGCTACATTTTGATGGAAGCAAGTGTAAAGTGGAGCAAACCCTCATTGCATAGTTCATTTATGTTGTGGAACTGACCCTAAGATTTGGTGGAGTGAAGTGTCTGATTTTGAGGAGGGCTCCAAAATATGTAATTAATTCGTTATTGTTGTACTTTGAAGAGATAATAATTTGGAAAGTTCTATCTCATGTTGTTAACATTTTATACCATATGCCTTGACTGGGAATTGGAGACATATCTTTTGCTGCTTCATCTCAAGCAGTAAACTGTTTTTAGCTGGTTGAAAACAGAGGGAAAGTGAGAGAACAGTTGGAGATATGGATAACCAGTGATATGTACCCTCTATGGAATCTGAGGTAGAAAGGCAGGATTATATTTACAATAGTATAACAGCATAATGATTTCTATTTAAATTGACCCACTGCTGGTTGTCATGATTAGTAGCTGAGCATGTAACCTTGAAATGAATTTAAAAGTATTTTATACATTAGGCTGGAAATAGTTCAACCGCCAAGCCTGCAATCTGTGCCTAGCAGTCCATGTGCTGACAATAAAATGCACTCATATAGCCACTTTCTTCAAACTTAGAGTGAAGACATTATGCAGCAGCTTTTGATTTAAACTTATCCTGAGGGATTCCAGTTAAGCTGACTTCCTCATTGGTGTCATGTTCAATTATTGTTCTCAAACAATGGTTGAGAGGAAATCTGGACTCAACTCCAAATGCGGAAGAGAACAGCTTGCAGTAGAAATCACTCCCTATTTTAGCTCCATCTGGATATTGTATGTGTGTCCCCTTTTCTTCAGTTGGGAGGACTGAAAATATGGTTTCTTAAAGTTTGTTCTGCACTGTAACTTTAATACATGTGCTCCAGTGAACAACATGGAGAATATGTGCGGAGATGTCCCTTTTCATTGAAATGAATGAGGAAACTCTGAAAGGAACAAAAGCTCTGTCTGTGTATAAAGATTATATAAAATTAGACCTCAGTTAATGTAGTACATTGATTGCCAGGAATTATTTTTTCACAGAAAAATTTGTGCTGGAGGCAGAAATAACATTTAAATAATAGGGTTACGTTGCTACAACACAAAATAGAACAATTCAATTTTGGGCAGCCTCTTTATTCAAAACTAACAATATGCACATTTTGAGTCTTCTGGAAAACTCTTAAATTATTCTTCCAAAATGTATCCAGGATTGACTTTTTTCCAGGGTTGACTTTTCACATGATTTGCATTTTCATAGTCATATATACATATATGCTTTCTAAACATCTTAGGAGTAGCTATTGAGTTTGACCTATCTGATTTCTCTCTTTCTCCCTGTTTTTTCTTCACATGTGCTTAGTGAGAACAGAGGCTAGAAAGGCATATTCCAGTCTCAAGGAACACAGTTTTACAACACCAGAAGCTGTTTTCGGAGCCTTGTGTGATAATGTCCTAAAACAAGATTGGACAAAGCTCAGCCCACAGGTTATGTGAAACCCCCACCCCCAGTTTTTGTGGACCATAAAGCCCAATATGCAAAATCCCAAACTGCCAATAAAAGGGAAATAAAATAGTTTAGATTTCAAAGATATGCTAGCAGCAAGACATTAGATATTGTTTCCTTTAAGAATGAAGAAAGTGAAGTACTGCATTCCCAATGTAGACATCAGTTCCTACTTTTCGCACTTACAGCATGGTTTGTAGCCAGTTCCTTTACACTGCAGAATCTCCAGGTCATAACTGATATCAGTCTCTCACAAGCTTAACATATAAACTTTCTCTCAGGCACTATGAGTTATCACAATGACCACAAATTTCAGTTTTCAATTTAAGAATTGAATCTACCAGTACATAGATCTGTTAACTTAGATTCTGGCATCCATCCCTCATCTGTTGCCTTTTATGACCTCAATCTAATCAGTCTATTTAAAACAACAGCCAGGCTGGATTATGCCTTTCATTCTCTGTCAACTACTAACACCCTTGTAGATGAAATTCTATTTACTAAACCTATAGTTTGCCATTTTTTCTTTATGGCAGTGCTGTTATTGCTAACATAGGAGACCACATCCATCACTTCTTCCTTCTCTGGTGTTGTCTATAAAAATTTCTTTGACAAACTGTGAAGAAAAAAATTCAGAGCACACAGATCATTTTAAAAATAAGTTTAAAACACACTGGCATTAGGCTGTGTGTGAGAGTATAATAATAACCATCTAATTTAATCAAATATTACCAGATAAGTAATAGTGTTCCAGAAATCATACAGCATATGTAGGTAACGTATTCTGAATGTGCCCGCCTTACAAATATAAAGAGGATCTCTAAAAACAGATTTTAATAATAGAGGCAGATGAAAGATATATGAGTGAAATGAGCTATCAAGTTAATAGTGACGACTACTTTTTGGTACTTTCTTCCAAGGAATCTAGAGTAAGTTTTTTCAGTCTGGTTGCTCAAAATTTTTGAAGACTTATTCAGGTAATTGGTTGGATATATTGATTTCACTCATTTTCACTATGCTCTGTACAACCATAGATTCAACATGTTTGCACCAATCTAGGATTGGGCTGTTACATCTGCCATGTTGCCACTGATTCTATCCAGCTAGGGGGTTTTGTCCAAGAGCCTGGCCACTGTGGTTGTTTCTGCAAATGTCAGAATGCGATGCCCATACAACTATCAAGAACAAGGGGAGTTTGACCAGTGCTTTTTATTAGTTGCATAGTTTCCCCATTCTGACATCAGCAGCAGATATGCCAATGGTTGGCTAAGAGTGGCAGTGGTACTGACACAGACACAATCCATCCTCAGACCCTGGGCTGATCTGCTCAGGGAAAGGGTGATAGTGACAGGAGATCCAGCTGAACTAGATTTCATACAGCTTTCTGGGCTGCCTTGAAAATCCAGGATACTCCAGAATTTCAAGCATATTCTGGAGTAACCCCCAACCTTACCTAAAGCAGGACAAAGGCAGTTTAAAGAGGGGGGGGGGGAATCAGGATATTAACTGTAAATCACCATGCCCCATGAAAAATGCCAATGGTCCATTCACAGTGGGTGCAAGTTTCTGGCATGTGTAGACAAGCTCAGAGTTACTTTATTTTTTAATCTCTATTGCTTAAAAGCTCTAAGACAAACACACACATGCACACACACACAGAATGGTTTATAATATTCTGCACCATCTATTTTTGGATTTTAAAAATTATTATTACTATTGTAAACACAAGTAGAATGATACAAATCTCAATAACAATCCTGTAAGGTTAAATAGAACAAAGAGATAATGATTTTCCTTTTAAATTTTCTCTCGATTTGATATGACCTATTTTCTTAACCTTACCAATTTCACACTTATCTCCCACTTGTGTCCTACACCATTTTGATAGGACTTTACACATAGAGCATTCTAAATGAAACTCTGATTGATATTTTACCACCACCTTTTGTCTCATATGCTATATTTTTGTATTGTTTATAGCTGGAAAAGGTGTCTGAGTATTACAATTCTTTGTTACCTTAATTGCATGGCTATAGAGAGCTGGTTTTGTATATCTTTTTCATTTGATCTGTTGACAGGCCTAATGGAAGAACACTCGGATGGTCCTGTAAATAATATCAACTTGATTTTGTTTGTCTTTAAAAATAATTCCTCAAAGACTCTCTCTCTCTCCCTCCCCCTTCCTATCTATCCATCTATCCATCTAGCTTTACCTGTAAGGTGTTCCATGGGTGAATTGACTTGATTTTTTTACCTGACAAGTTCACAATGTTATATTTATTTTCAGGGAAACACTAGCACTAAATCTGAATTCTTTGAAACATCAAAAGTCAAACAGGGCTTGTGCCAGCAGGGTACAAGGAAACCTGCATTAATTCTACAGTGTAGATACACCTCCTGTCATTCCCTGTAATTAATAGTGAACTTACATACCTATGACCCCAAAGGTGTTGTTGTTGTTGTTGTTGTTGTTTAATCCCTACTTTTCCCCCATGTATTGTGGATTAAATGAAAGAATTGAATGCCTTTGCTGTTCATCCTGAGCCTCAAATGTACAGACTATGCAAAATTGGGTAGCTAATACACTGAAAAATAGGATCAGAATTCAAAAGGACTTTGATAAACTAGAAAATTGGGTAGAAATTAAGAAAATGAAATTCATCTGAGACAAATGTGAAATTCTACATTTAGGCTACAAAAACCAGATATGAAGATATAGGATGGGGATACATGAGTCAGCAGTACTACATGTGAAAGTATCTTGGGATTTGTGTTGATCATACATTAAATTGAAGCTGGATGTGTGATGCTGCAGTAAAGAAAGCAAATGCAATTTTTGCCTGGATTATGCAAATTAAATGGATCCTTTTTAAGGGCTGCATTGGCAGAAGTAATTTCTAGATGTCTAGGTCTACATGATGTGAAGGGGCTTCCAGGGCTTAACATGCGAATAAACTGGCCATGAGCGGATTTAGAGCTTTGCGACCATCCAATAGTGAAAAGAGCAACCAGGAGGGTAAGGGAACAAGATCACTAGATTGTGCTTTTTGTTAGTTAAATACTGATTTTTTAAAATCTGTCACATCATTTGAATTGCTTCAATACAGAAAGAGAGTAGAACTGCATTTTCACATATATTTCCTCTCTCCCATACCCCCTTCTCTGCCTTCTTCTCCCTCTCCCTTTTCTCTTTCTCTTGTCTATATTCTAGAATATTAATTTCAGCACTTGTTCCTATAATTTTGGTATAATTTTGTAAGACTGCAGTTTCTTTCTGCCAGTTATGAGGCGCACAGGCAAATGTATATTTCTTAAAAACACAGTATGCTTTGGGAAGACAGACATGAGAGATATTTCAATGCAAAGGTGATGAATGACAGGTTCAATGAATGAAGTATGTGCAGGTGCTAATTTATGAGAATAATTTTAAGCATTGGAAAGCCTGATGATTATACAAATAAGATTACCTGGGAAAATTTAAAAGATTTCTAAAATAGCATGAAGTGAATAAGGGATAAGGTAATGAAATGCCTGGAAAAGCCTTGTTCTTTTAAATATCTTCATTTTGCATAGAAAGCAGAATCTCTACTTAAACAACATTGATCATAATTTGTCATTTCAATTATATTAAAAGCAACAAGTCCAAATATTTTTGACCACAAGTTCAAAAATGACAAAGTCAAATATTGTCAGGACCCAGGCGCAGAGCACCAATAACCATGCACAGAGGCCAGAAACTATCTAATATCTTTATTGAAGGATTATATAAGGTTAATAAAAATAAGTGTAGAAAATAGTCCAGAAACAGACCTTTCAGGAAAGGTCAAAATTAGTCCAAAGAAACAAGGTCCAATATGAAATATTAAGGTCCAAAGTTGTAATCCAATAACCGTAACACTCACTTTGCCAGGCAAAGTGAGGGGAGATGACAAGGTCCTTTAGTCCATGAACTTGAGCAAGGCTGGAAATAACTTGGTACACGAAAACAAGGCTTGAAACGTGGCACAAGGTAACGAGGAACAAGAACAAGGTCCGTGGAATTACTTGGTAGAATCCGTGGAACTAGGCAAGGTTTAGTCCTGGAGAACGAGGCAAAGTCCGAAGGTAAACAAAGCTGGGAAGCAGGAGCGAAGGCTTGGGATCATGGCAAAGCTTAACAGGAACGGAGCGCGCTGTCCAGACACAACTCGCTCCGGAGGCTGACGAATTGACTCCGCAAAGTCACAACGCGGGTAAAACGCCTATATAGAGTCTAACTTTCTCACCAAGAGCAGTTCTCTGGGAACCAGAAACGAAAGCTAATCTTTGAGACCAGATGTTTGACTCCTTAAAGATTCTCATGGAAAGCAGACTTAATTGGCAGAATTCTTAGCAGCTATTCTAGCACTCCTGCGCGAGGCTGCTTCCAAACCTCTCTGTTGTTTACAAAACTCGTGGCGAGAGAACACAGGAGATGTAGGCTCAGGGTTTGTTGAACATACTTCTGGAACACAACTCTCTTGCAGGTGCAAGGTTCCCAGATCTGGCTGGGAAGAATCTGGCTGGGAAGAATCCAGTTCTGGCTGGAATGGAGGAAAACCCAAGTTTTCCTCTTCATCAGGCATCACAATGCCTTGAGCAGGACTACATGGCCCATGAGTCATCACACTATCCCCCTCCTCAAGCCCCCTCCCAAACTGGGACTCTCTCCCCGAGGCGCGAGGTCGTGGCTTGGCGGGATAGGTCTGATGGAAGCGACGGGTGAGATCAGGAGCATGAACTGTGGAAGCATCTTCCCAAGAGCGCTCTTCGGGGCCAAAACCCACCCAGTCAATGAGATATTGTAGGCGGCGGCGGTGAAAGCGAGAATCCAAAATGTCCTGAACCTCAAACTCCTCCTCCCCATCCACCAAAACAGGGGCAGGAGCCGGCCGGTCTACATCTGGGCGTATATCATCCGCCGGAAGGAGCAGGGAGCGGTGAAACACTGGGTGAATGCGCATTGAACGCGGAAGTTGGAGTTTGAAAGTCACGGGGTTTAATTGCGCCACCACTGGATAGGGGCCAATGAAACGGGCATCTAACTTCCGGCAAGGGCGATGGGAGGGCAAAAAGCGAGTGGACAGAAGAACCCGATCTCCTACCTTGATTTCGGGGCCCGGCTGGCGATGTTTGTCCGCGTGACGTTTATAGTCCTCCTTGGCTTGGTCTAGTTGCTGGAGCAAAAGTTGTTGTACCGCTGTGAGTTCCTGCAGCCAGTCCTCTGCTGCAGGAACTTCTGAGGTTTCAATGACAGGGGGAAAGAAACGTGGATGGAAACCGTAGTTTGCAAAGAACGGCGTTTCTTTTGTAGAAGCCTGGACTCCATTATTGTAGGCAAACTCCGACAGTGGTAACAGAGAAGCCCAATTGTCCTGTTGGTAGTTTACATAACAGCGAAGGTACTGTTCCAAAGTGGCATTGGTACGTTCAGTTTGCCCATCTGTTTGGGGATGATGAGCCGAAGATAAACGAGAGTCTATGCCCAATAGTTTTTGTAGTGCCTTCCAGAAACGAGAGGTGAATTGGGACCCGCGGTCTGTGACTAAACTCTTGGGCAATCCATGCAATCTGAAAACATGTTGAAGGAATAGATCTGCAGTCTCTTTGGCCGTGGGAAGGCCTTCACAGGGGGTGAAATGGGCTGACTTGGTGAAAAGGTCCACCACTACTAGGATCGTGGTAAATCCACAGGAAGGTGGTAAGTCAGTGATGAAGTCCGCAGAAATTATTTCCCATGGGCGAGATGGGGTAGGAAGGGGATGCAAAAGCCCTGAGGGCTTTTCCCTCCTTATCTTGGAGCGCTGGCATACTGGGCAGGTGTTGACATATTTTTCTACATCCTTGCGGATCTTGGGCCACCAGAAATCTCTTAGGATCAAATGCATGGTTTTAAATAGTCCGAAATGCCCTGCTGGCTTGCAGTCATGACACAGACGAAGTGCTTTTTCCCTGCCCGGTCCTGGTGGGATATAAACATGATTTCTATAGCAAAGCAGTCCATCCTTGAGTGAAAAGGGAAAATGCAGACCTTGGCGAAGTTGGTCCTGCGCCCAGGCATCTGCTTGCTGACTGGCCCTGATTTCTTGAGCACAAAGGGGTCCTGGAGTAGAGGGAGCTAGATCAAGGGGAGTGGATTTGGTGTTCCCCACTGTGAGCGTGGCAAAGTTCTCGGGTTGTAGCAGCTGGGACTCAAAGGTCTCCTTGCGACCGGCAGCGTATTCCGGTTTGCGTGACAGGGCATCTGCTTGCTTGGTCTGGGCTGGGGTTACATAATGAATCTGGAAGTTAAAACGTTCAAAGAATAGAGCCCAGCGTTGCTGCCTCTGATTTAGCTTGCGGGCAGTTCTTAGATGTTCTAGATTGCGATGATCAGTATGGACCTCAATGGGGAATTTGGCCCCCTCTAACCAATGTCTCCAAGTTTCAAAGGCTGCCTTTATGGCCAATAGTTCCTTTTCCCAGATGGTGTAGTTCCTCTCTGGAGCGGTTAGTTGACGAGAATAAAAGGCACAAGGATGAAGGTGATCTCCCACCGGTTGTAGGAGTAC
Source organism: Anolis carolinensis (assembly GCF_035594765.1). NCBI lineage: Eukaryota > Metazoa > Chordata > Lepidosauria > Squamata > Anolidae > Anolis > Anolis carolinensis. The sequence goes on from NC_085844.1 coordinate 48,906,826, forward strand.
AGCCCCAATGGCCACATCGGAGGCGTCCGCTTGCACAATAAAAGGGGTTTCAGGATCTGGGTGCTGAAGGATTGGCTGGGACGTGAATAATTTCTTTAATTGCTGGAACCCTTTCTCTGCTTGGTCTGTCCAGCGGAAGGGCTGTTTTCCACGGATGCAGCTGGTGATTGGGTCAGACCAGCGGGCAAAATCTGGAATGAACTTGCGGTAATAGTTCGCGAACCCCAAGAATCGTTGCACCTCTTTCTTGTTGGTTGGCGCCCGCCATTCTAATACTGCTGAAACCTTTGCCGGGTCCATGGAGAGCCCTAGAGGTGAGATGCGGTACCCCAGGAAATCTACCTCTTGTAGATCAAAAGCGCATTTTTCCAGCTTGGCATAAAGTCCATGATCCCGCAATCGTTGTAACACCATTTTGACGTGGTTCTCATGTTCTGCTTGTGATCTAGAAAACACCAAAAAATCGTCCAGGTAGATGATCAAGAACCGATCTAGATAGTCCTGAAAAATGTCATTGACAAAATGCTGAAACGTTGCGGGAGCTCCGCATAATCCGTAATTCATAACTCGGGACTCGAATAATCCGAATTTAGTCTGGAAGGCGGTCTTCCACTCGTCCCCTTCTCTGATGCGGACTAGATTATAAGCCCCCCGAAGGTCCAGCTTGGTGTAGACTTTGGCTCCTCGAAGTCGGTCTAGTAGGTCCGAGATTAAGGGTAGGGGATAGCTGTTCCGCTTAGTGATATTGTTCAATGCTCTATAGTCCACCACCAAGCGTAATTCCCCTGACTTCTTTTTCACAAACATCACTGGGGAGGCGGCTGGGGATTGAGAGGGTCTGATGAATCCCTTGCGAAGGTTTGTCTCTATGAATTCCCTGAGAGCTTCTTGCTCCGGTTCAGTCAGGGAGTATAGATGCCCTCGCGGGATCGGGGCCCCCTCCACCAAGTCAATGGCACAGTCATAAGGTCTATGTGGGGGTAATTTTTCGGCTTCTTTTTCATTGAATACATCCCAATACTCGGAGTACTTCTTTGGCAAGGTGATAATGGGCTCGGTGTCTGCGGCATGGCAGACCTTGGCTACGAGGCAATGGTTTTGGCAGTACTTTGAAGCAAACTGCAGTTCTCTGTTGGACCAGGAGATGCTTGGGTCGTGAAGCGTCAGCCATGGAATCCCCAAAATCACAGGGAAATGGGGAACCTCGGTAACAAAGAAGGAGATCTCTTCCATATGTTCCCTTATCCACATCCTGGTGGGTTCCGACCACTGGCTTACGGGGCCCGTCTTGAGAGGGCGGCCATCGATGGCTTGCACCACACGGGCATTCTTGAAGTCATGATATTGTAATCCCAGAGAGTCGGCATACTCTCTATCAATGAAATTGTTGGTGGCTCCTGAGTCTATCATGGCGTGGACCATCACGGGCCCCTTTTTAGCTGACCACAAAGTGACCACTAGAAGGAACAGGACCCCGGTTGGCGGCTCTTGAATGGGTTTTTTGACCGGGTTGGCGAGCCTTTCTACGCCCGGTCGTTGGCTTCCCCCGCCGGCTGCGCGCCAGCCGCCTCAGACGTCTTCGCCTCCGTGGAGGACGCCGCCGCGAGGCGGGCGGCGGGTTTCCCCTTTGCTGGGCACTCTCTGGCGAAGTGGCCCCCGTTTCCACAGTACCAACAGAGGTTTAGGCGTTGGCGGCGGGCCTTCTCGGCGGCATCTAATCTGGGACGCACATTGCCCAGCTGCATCGGCACCTCCTCGCTCCCTCTGGGGTATGGGGCTGGCGGTGGAGGTCTCCACACGGGTCGCGGCTGGACGCTGGCGGGAGCGGGAGGTCTCGCCCCAGCTCTACCGCTCTGGCCTCGAATCCACTGTTTCCTGTTGGCCAGCATGACTTCAGCCCGTAAACATTGATCAATGAGTGCTTCAAGAGTGTGGGGCAGATCCAACTTGGAGATTTCCTCCAGCATTTCAATGTTGAGACCCTCCCGAAATTGTCCTCTGAGGGCTATATCGTTCCAACCGGTGCTATGGGCCAGCACTCGGAACTCGGCTATGTATTGAGACAGGGGTCTGTCTCCTTGAAAGAGGCGCCGGAGTTTATGACCGGCCGCTTCCAAATTGTCCTCGATTCCCCAGGTCTCCTTAAGGTGATCCAAGAAGTGTAGCGCTGATCTTAGGTGTGGGGAGGCTTGGTCGAACAGCGCCGTCGCCCAGGTGGCCGCTGGCCCGTCTAGGAGGCTGTAGACCCACGCCACCTTGACTTCTTCTTGGGGAAACTCGGCAGCACGGGCCTCTAGATAAGCCTGGCATTGGCGGCGGAAAACATGAACCTTAGTAGCTTCTCCAGAAAACTTGGTTGGCAACGCCATGGCCGGGAGGCGGATTCCGCGCTCCCGCAAACCCTTTATTTCTCCATCCTGCGCATTGAGTCTGTCACGGATGCGATCCACCTCGTCCTTGCTGATGGTGTAGTTCAGTGGCTGCCCACCGGGCACGGTTCCGGTAGACATTCTGGCCTTGGTTAATTGGTGCTTATGGTGGCGGAGTCAAACTGTCAGGACCCAGGCGCAGAGCACCAATAACCATGCACAGAGGCCAGAAACTATCTAATATCTTTATTGAAGGATTATATAAGGTTAATAAAAATAAGTGTAGAAAATAGTCCAGAAACAGACCTTTCAGGAAAGGTCAAAATTAGTCCAAAGAAACAAGGTCCAATATGAAATATTAAGGTCCAAAGTTGTAATCCAATAACCGTAACACTCACTTTGCCAGGCAAAGTGAGGGGAGATGACAAGGTCCTTTAGTCCATGAACTTGAGCAAGGCTGGAAATAACTTGGTACACGAAAACAAGGCTTGAAACGTGGCACAAGGTAACGAGGAACAAGAACAAGGTCCGTGGAATTACTTGGTAGAATCCGTGGAACTAGGCAAGGTTTAGTCCTGGAGAACGAGGCAAAGTCCGAAGGTAAACAAAGCTGGGAAGCAGGAGCGAAGGCTTGGGATCATGGCAAAGCTTAACAGGAACGGAGCGCGCTGTCCAGACACAACTCGCTCCGGAGGCTGACGAATTGACTCCGCAAAGTCACAACGCGGGTAAAACGCCTATATAGAGTCTAACTTTCTCACCAAGAGCAGTTCTCTGGGAACCAGAAACGAAAGCTAATCTTTGAGACCAGATGTTTGACTCCTTAAAGATTCTCATGGAAAGCAGACTTAATTGGCAGAATTCTTAGCAGCTATTCTAGCACTCCTGCGCGAGGCTGCTTCCAAACCTCTCTGTTGTTTACAAAACTCGTGGCGAGAGAACACAGGAGATGTAGGCTCAGGGTTTGTTGAACATACTTCTGGAACACAACTCTCTTGCAGGTGCAAGGTTCCCAGATCTGGCTGGGAAGAATCTGGCTGGGAAGAATCCAGTTCTGGCTGGAATGGAGGAAAACCCAAGTTTTCCTCTTCATCAGGCATCACAATGCCTTGAGCAGGACTACATGGCCCATGAGTCATCACAAATATGTATTTTTAGCCATTTTTTCTTGAAGGTTCTAAAATATGGCTCCAGTCCTATGGTCTCTGGAATCCCAGGGACAGAGGCGGTCCAACCATAAGGCGAACTAGGCACTTGCCTGTGGCGCCATCGTCCCAGGGGCGCCATCGTCCTGGGAGGAGGGCACCACTCTCCACCTCCTTCTCTTTCAGGCCTCCCGGTGCCCGTGCTGGGCTTTCCGGCCGGCGCAGACCCACCTTCGCACCATGGGAGCCCACCTTTGGGGCCTTCAGAGATTGTGAGGTCTGTGGGAACTTGGAAGCTAGGTATGTGGGGTTTATATATCTGTAGAAGGTCCAGGGTGGGAGAAAGAACTTTTCTTTGAAGCAGGTGTGAATGTTGTAATTAATCACCTTGATTAGCATTTAATGGCCCTGTGGCTTCAAGGCCTGGCTTCTTCTTGCCTGGGAGAATCTTTTTTTGGGAGGTGTTAGCTGTCTCTGATTGTTTACTGTCTGGATTTCTTCTGTTTTCAGAGTGTTGTTCTTTATTTATTGTCCTGATTTTAGAGTTTTTTTTAATACTGAGGGCTATCTGGGTTATCTAAATCCACACTGCCCTATATCCCTGTTCAAGGTTTAGTGCTAAATTCGCAAATATAGTAATTCCTACATAACATTACCATGTATTGAACTGCTTTTTCTATTGATTTGTTGTAAAACATGATGTTTTGGTGCTTCATTTGTAAAATCATAGTGTAATTTGATGTTTAATAGGCTTTTCCTTTATCTTTCCTTATTATCCAACATTTTCGCTTATCCAACGCTTTTATTTTTCAGTGATTGGTTTGGGGGGGGGGCACCAAAATTCTGTTCGCCTACACTTGAAAAATACCTAGGGCCGGCTCTGCCCAGGGATCATAGAATTCAGCCAATCTCCTTTTCTCTTTTGTGATAACTTGAAGAATGCAATGTACTGAGATAAGGCTTTGGAGAGGAAGAATGTATTGATGAATGTGCATCTATGATCCCTTTTCCTTTGTTTCACTATATTTGTAAATTTCGAGAAAGGTGCTGTGGCTCTACATGAAAGTATACATCTAAGATATTGTATAGGGAATCTGGGAATTCATGTCTAAATGATGAAAAAACAGCATTTATCACTGCGGTTGGTAAGAATGCAGCTACTGCTTTGCACTTGCTTAGACTGAACACACTTTAGACTGAACAATTAAAAAGTAGAAACTGATACAGGAATTTATATATAAAAACACTTAAAAATAAGGACAAATACCTGCTTGTTTTACTCATAATTCTGCTATTAGGGAACCAAAACACGAGGCCACAGTTTTTACAGAGACAAAATTGATGGTCCCATTGGACAATGGAAGAAACAAATAATTCCGTTTTCTAGGCGAAAGCAGCCATATTTTTGGTAAGGATAATATCTTGGTGAGGATAATTAACGTGCTTGGCATTATGGCAGCTAAATGAGTTATTCCCAGACACAAAGGACATTTTCTTATTAATCAACAAGACCTTTAAATCATGCACAAACAAGTAATAATTCAGGTTTTAAGTACATTATGCTATACTAAAAAGGGGTTGCTGAAGAATATGTGCATACACGCTGGGACAAAATGGAAACCTATGGAAAGACAAAAAGGACTGGATTTCTTTCCAATACTGTAGCAGTCTTCCTTGCCAGTATCTCACAAAATAAAATTAGATTGCAAGAGTAAGGGAAGGAAATGTTATTACCCAACCTGGCCAACAATCAAAGTTGATTTCACAGGGTCAAATTGTTAACTTACAATTGATGGTAAACATGATATTGTATGATAACAGCTATTTCTAACGCTTGGGAATTGATGCTGACCCTAACTTGGGATACAAGGATATTCATTAATTTTTTTATCTTTGTTGTAAAATTCCCCCTTTTCAGCCTTGGAACAAAGTTTACCTCCTACATGAGAGATAAATTTTATTATTGTTAAACAGAGCGTAGACATATAGGGCGTGTGCACATAGACTATCTGGAAGCTTATAATTTTTTTTAAGTCCTTTTAACAAAGTAGCAACCATTGTAATTACAGAGAAAACACACACATGCAATTTGTGCAAAAAAAAATACACATTACAAATGTGATTCCTTTATGAAAATGACAAAAACATATTTCCATCTTACCTGATGAGATGATCTCTGAGACTGTAATGTAGTGTTTTCTACATTATAATTTAAAGCAAAACAGATGCTTTAGTGTGGCATTTCACTTTTTCTTCTGCCTGTTACTAGTTGTAAGTTATTATCAAGCAGGAGCCAGGGAAAGCTTCTAATTAAGTTCATCATTCTTGGTTTTATGTGAGTTTGAGAAATTATTACAATGAGATTCAGCATCTCCTTGGTATGTGCAGAGAATTCTAGAGAATAAAATTGCCCTACTATATATTGTGTATTTCATGTCAATAGAAAAGGACGATGACAGGAGAAAAATAGGGGTTGTTCTTTAATTCAAATGGAAGCTACGGACTATTTACTTTGCTTGCTTCTGAGACAGTTACATAACTCACACTACTGTGAAATGGCTTTCATGTCAAACTAGTCAAGCCAAGCTAATTTTATCTCTCTTTCTTAATAGAGTTAGACCCTTGGTGGATGAAGGGAATGCTGTGGATGTAGCATATCTTTTCAGTAAGGCCTTTAACAAGGTAAACAAGCTGGTAAAATATGGGGTAAACAATGTTACTATTAGATGGTTTTGCAATTGTATAACTGATAATACCAAAAGGTTCACCAATGGCTCCTTTTCATTCTGGAATAATGTGATTAGTGGGATGCCAAAAGGTTCTATTCTGGGCTCAGATTTATTCAACGTCCTTATCAATGACTTGGAGGATGGAATAGCGGGCATTCTTATCAAATTAGCAGGTGACACCAAATTAGAAGCAGTATCTGATATCCCAGAAGACAGGGATTAGAGATTAGAGATTGGGGAAATAAACTAAGAAAATAAATGTCAACAGGGAGAAAAATACAGTACTATACTTAGGCAGAAAAACTGAATGCAGAGCTATAGGATTGGTGGCACATTGCTGGAAAACAGTATTGCTGGAAAAAAGTCTGGCAACTTCATCAGACGGGCTTAGTTTCAGTGGCATGTGCTGGATCATCTATAGTTTTACGATGAAGCCTACTGACTCCCATCAGACAACATTAAACTACTTCAGGCAGAGCTCCACTGTAAAACTATAGAAGATCCAGCTCAAGAGACAATGGGAGGAAGTCAGGTGGCATGGTAATTCTGGCAGCCCGTGTGAAGAGGCCCTTAGTAGACCATAATCTGAACATGAGTCAGCAGCTGAAAAAGCCAATACAATTCTATGCTATATTAATAAGAATACAATGTTTAGAATGGGGAAACTAATAATGCCATTGCTTTGGTCAGATTTTAGTTGGAACACCATGCCCAGTTCTGGGCACCACAATCCAAGAAGGATATTGACAAGTTAGAACATGTCCAGAAAGGGCAACTAAAATGGCAAAAAAGCATGGAGGAGTAAAGATGAGGAGGAAACATGATAGCTATGTTTAAATATTTGAAAGGGTATCATGTTACTTTCTACTGTTCTAGAGACTAGGACATGAAGCAGTAGATTCAAACTATTGGAAAAGAGATTAATCTAAATACTACGAAGAGCAGCCTAACAGTAAGAGCTGTTTCAATAGTGGACTATGCTGCCTTGAGACCTCTTCACATGGGGCTTTTTTGTTCTTTTTTTAGTCAGGGCCTGCCAAGCATCATCAGACGAGGCTGGCTTGGCCCCACCCACATTCCTTCGAAAGTGGAGGAGAAGCATTGCAAGATGCTTCCTTTTCTATGACAGAGAGGAAAGCGTTTTTTGGGTAGCTGTGATGGGGCTACCCACATTTTCCTCTCCTTTTCCCCATATGATAGGGGAAAGGGTGATGAGGCAATGTGTGTTGCACCTCCTTTCTCCATATGATGGGTACAGGGCACCAATGTGCTTTCTCCCGTCCCCACCATATGATGGGGGAAGGAGGGAGGGCATGCAGGGTGTCACAAGCCGCCTCATGCACCTTCCTCTTCCCAGGGGTCATGTGAAGAGGTCCTTGGAGTATGGCCAAGTCTTCTTCTTTGAAGGTTTTTAAACAGAGGCTGGATGGTTGCCTCTCAGATATGCTTTGATTTTGTATTCCTACAAGGCAGATTTTTGTAGTTTCTTCCAATTCTATGAGAAAAAGTTGGAGACTAATACCTTAATTTTTGTTATATTAATAACTCAAAATATCAAACATTCCTAACGACTGATAAATAAAATGCACATGCCTGGCTCTAGTTATCTTCATTTTTAACTGTTAAATTATGCTTACTAAAATTCTAATTAAAATGAATGCAGCTTGGGTAGCATCTTGAAAGGTGACCTTTATTAGCTTCATTCTTTGTAGTATTTTTACAACAAGAATTTTTAATTGCAATCTTGTATCAGGCCCGCTCTCTGCCATCATGTATTGATTTTCATGTGTGACATGAAAATTTGGGGTTGATAATCACACTTGGGACTTATGAGCTGTACAACAATTTACAGCAGATGAATTAGCTGTTTTATTAGACTTTAAATATTTAAATGATCATGACCTTTCCCTTGGGTTGCAAAGGTTAAATACACAATAAATGCTCATTCTTTTATCCTTTGGCAATCACTGGCCTGAATTGCAAAGTGCATTGGAAGTTGTAATTGTGGCTCCACTTCACTGCCCCTGTAAAAATGGAGCCCCGTAGTACATCATATAATGGGATCCAGTGGGCTCCATACTTGAAGGGGGTAGTGAAGTGGAGCATGACACCGATTCGTCCCTCGCCTGATGTATATAAGATTTACAGAGATCAGGTCTGGGTTTAGCTATAAGCAAACAAAGTGTGTTATTTTGAAGAAGAGCAGTTGTCCCACTACCAAACATCTTTTTAATTTTTTGTAATTTTTTCTTTTTAAATTAAATACTTTTATGTAAACATTTGAAACATAATACGAATGTTAGCTCACTTTCTGTTCCCAGACCTGTACCTAAATTTATAGTATAAATCCCTTTCTCTTCCCACACTTTAAATTGACTATATTTATCTTAGCGGAAATGCATCGTAATATAGTTCCGAATTTGGTATTGCAATGCCTCCTCTTGAAGAATGAGCATATTTAGAGCTCTTAACAAGCCTCGAATATTTTCCTCCTGCAATACAATCACAATATATCTTTACAGTTTCTTACATTTATATGTCTATTTTTAAAGGAATTGCACTGAATAAAAATTAAAGAAACAGGGAGGATTGGCTTTAACAGTTGCTAGTCATACCAATAATTATAGCTGTGTTTTGGTCCATTCTTTTGCTTTTTTGTATGTATATTGATATTCTATTTTATAATTCATACAGATCAAATGTATTTAAATCTGGATATACTAACTGAAAATAGTATATTTGTCCCTTTCAGCTGTAACTGCTCTTCTCTAGTCATATTTAAGTTAATCATTTCTAATTTTATCCTAATTTATTTTGAAACCTGGATAAATTTGGAATTCTTTTTTAAAAATTCAGTATTTCCCCCATGCATTTCAATGGGTTAAATAGAAATAACAAAACATAATCAGCAAATAAATTGATCTTGTGGACTATATTTCCAATCTTTATTCCCGGGATTTAGATATTTCTTATTTGCCCTGCTAATGGTTCTATGGCTAGTGCAAATAAGATGGAGGAAAGAGGGCATCCATGTCTAGGCCCTCTAAGAATGGGGAATACTTCACATTCTAACCTATTCACACTTACTGATGCTTTTGAATTTGTATATAGCTTTTTAACAATATCAATAAATCTTTCTCCATGTTCTCTTTTAAATAGTTCTATTGGATATTTAGGGGCCCCTGGTGGCACAGTGTGTTAAAGTGCTGAGCTGCTGAACTTGTGGACCGAAAGATGCCAGGTTCAAATCCCGGGAGCAGAATGAGCACCCACTGTTAGCCCCAGCTCCTGCCAACCTAGCAGTTCGAAAACATGCAAATGTGAGTAGATCAATAGGTACTGCTCCAGCGGGAAGGTAACGGCGTTCCATGCAGTCATGCCGGCCACATGACCTGGAGGTGTCTATGGAGAACACCAGCTCTTCGGCTTAGCAATGGAGATGAGCACCAACCCCCAGAGTCGATCACAACTGGATTTAACGTCAGGGGAAACCTTTACCTTTACCTTATTGGATATCTGTGTTCTAGACTATCAAAGGCTTTCATGGCATATAATAATATTACAGCATCTGTGTGGGTTTTTATAGATTGACTTTCCCAGAAAATATTCAAGACTCTCTTAATAAAGTCTGGTAATGTCCTACCTGGAATAAAACCTGCTTTTTCTGGATGAATATAGGGCACAATACATTCATTCAATCTTCAGGCAATAATTTATAGTCAATATTTTTTTAATTTTGACTTAGTAATGTAATAGGTCTATAAGCAGATATAGATTGAAGGTCACCTCCTGACTTCAATATGGGTATAATACATTGGGGGACTACCATGAACTCCAGTGGGATAATATATCACTGAGGGTTGCCAATAAATGTCATCATATTGTTCAGATATTGTAATCATGATTCCAGCATTAACATCTCTAGTTTATATCCAAGGAACAAATGGAAGGAGTGTCTACCACTCAAACTGTCAAGATTCTTCCTCGTAAAAGCCAGCAGAGTATATCTGGTAGGCTTGATTAAAGATCAAGTGGGTTGAAGTTATTTTTTACTTTTATCCTAAATCTGAAAAATAAAAGCCAATGTAAATTCATGAATTTAGATATTTTGGCATATGTGCTAAAATAAGAAAGCTTCCTTTTAATTTATTTTCTGCAATCTTGGCTGCAGCTGTTTTTCAATTGTCTGTGTACTTTTGAAGATAAGCTAAAGATTTCATGATGATGCTAGTTTGAAATTTATCTTCTGCCACTGTGCTGAAGAAACTACCAACATTCATGCAATAACAATGTTTGGCACATACAGATTTGTCTGAAACCACAAAAAAGACATTTCCTCTCAACAGCAATATGAGCTGTCATTCAATAACTTATTGTGATACTCATGGGCACAAATTGATTACTGTTACACAGACATGAGACATGTGATCAGGGAAAATGGACACCAAAATGCTATTGTTTTGTAGGATAACTAGGCTAAATGATGAAGATTATCTAGACAAACCATGTTCTCAGTCCAAGGTGAAAATAGTTGATTCTGTAGAACTGGTTTGTGGTATATGTAGCCCTCCTGATGTTCCTAGACAACAACTTGCATCAGACATATTCAGTAGTAAAAGATTGTGCAAGCTGTGGTCCCACAACATCTGAGTAGCTACTGTACTTGTGGAAGCATTAGGGTTTAAATACACATACAGAGTGATGGTTCTGTTTAGGAATTGTCATTTCTGCAACCTTCTAACCTTAACTATGAACATGAGTGCAATCAGGTGTTAATGGGTTGTTAGAGACCATTACTCTTGTTATGACCAGATTTAACAATGTAATTAATTATTTGTATAATAATAATAATAATAATAATAATAATAATAATAATAATAATAAGTTTATTTGTATCCCGCCACCATCTCCCCCAGAGAGGACTCGGAGCGGCTCACAGGAATATCAAATACAAAACAATAACAATATACAATACATCAATAAACAATAACATGCACCAATTGTAATATTTGCAAATTAACCAAAAAGAATAAAAACACACTTATTAAAAATATAGAAGTTAAAAACAGTGAGGTTGTAATAGTAGATTAGCAAAGTGCACATTATAGGTTTTAAACTCAAAACATAGATAAAGTGCTACAGATTCATTTGAGGTCAATTTGGGATGAAAGGAGCCCTGAGCTAATGTCAAGTAACCAGGAGAAGTGTGACCAATGCAGGAAAGGACGAGGAATATAGTTATTATTATGATGGGGATTGGGTGATCTTAACCAAAGGCCTGGGTGAAAAGCCAGGTTTTCAGGCTTTTCCGAAATGCCATCAGGGTGGGAGCTTGCCTGATCTCCCTAGGGAGCGAGTTCCAGAGCCGGGGGGTCACTACAGAGAAGGCCCTCTCTCTTGTCCCCACCAACCTCGCTTGTGACAGCGGCAGAAGCAAGAGGAGGGCTTCCCCTGACGAACAAAGAGATTGTGCAGGTTCATAGGGGGAGAGACAAGTGACAAAGGTAGGTGGGCCCCAAACCATTCAGAGCTTTGTAGGTAATCACCTGCACTTTGAATTGGGTCCGGAAAATGAACGGCAGCCAGTGGAGCTCCTTAAACAGGAAGGTTGATCGTTCCCTATATTGGGCTCTAGTTAGAAACAAGGCTGCCAAACATTGGACTAATTGAAGTTTCCGGGCCGTCTTCAAAGGCAGCCCCACGTAGAGTGCATTGCAATAGTCCAATCTAGAGGTAACTAAGGCGTGGACCACCGTGGCCAAGTCAGACTTCACGAGGTACGGTCGCAGCTGGCGCACAAGTTTTAATTGTGCAAGGGCACTCCCGGCCACCGCTGACACCTGAGTCCAGGAGGACCCCCAAGCTGCGGACATGCACCTTCAGGGGGAGTGCGACCCCCGTCAAGCACAGGTTGCCACCCAATACCCTGATTGGACATACAACTGACCTGGAGGACCTCTGTCTTGTCAGGATTAAGTTTCAACTTATTCACCCTCATCCAGCCCATCACAGCCACCAAGCACTGGTCCAGTATCCAAGGGGCTTCCTTGGATTTTGGTGGAAATGAGTAGTAGAGTTGTGTGTCATCTGCATAGAGATGGCACCTCACTCCAAAACTCCAGATGACCTCTCCCAGCGGTTTCATGTAGATGTTAAAAAGCATGGGGGACAGAATGGAACCTTGCGGGACCTCACAGGTCAATGGCCAGGGGTCTGAGCAGGTGTCCCCCAGCTTCACCAACTGGGAACAGCCCTCCAGGAAAGACTGGAGCCACTGCAAAGCAGTATCCCCAAGGCCCATCCCAGAGAGCCAACCCAGAAAGATACCATGGTCAATGGTATCGAAAGCTGCTGAGATGTCCAAGAGAACCAGCAGGGTCACACTCCCCCTGTCCAGTTCCCTGCAGAGGTCATCCACCAAGGCAACCAAAGCCGTCTCAGTACTATGACCAGGTCTAAAGCTGGACTGAGATGGGTCCAGAAAATTGGTGTCATCCAGGAAACCCTGGAGCTGCGATGCAACCACCCGCTCCAGGAACTTGCCCAAAAAAGGTAGGTTCGAGATTGGTCTGTAATTGTTCAACGTGGTCGAATCAAGGGAGGCCTTCTTCAGAATGGGCCTCACTGTGGCCTGTTTAAGGGCAGATGGAAATTTACCTTGAGCCAGTGAGGAGTTAATTATCTTCACAAACCAACCTCCCAACCCTCCTCTGGCCAATTTAATTAGCCAAGAGGGGCAAGGATCCGTGGCACAAGTGGTCACTCTCACCGCCCCAAGGATTCCGTCCATGTCATCCAGGTGAACAAGCTGAAATGAATCCCACAAAATAGGACAGACAGGTGCCTCGGTTACCTCACTTAGCATTGCATCAAAGCTATGACGAATCTGAGCGACATTGTCTGCAAAATGGTGCGCGAACTCGCTGCACCGAGTTGCCGAGTCCTCGGGTGCCTCCCCACCCTCGGGAGGATGGAGGAGCTCCCCGACAACACAGAACAATTCCTATGGTCTATTAGTTGCAGCCGCTATGCGGGCAGTCGTGAAGGTCTTCCTGGCTGCCTGCAAAGCCACGGAGTAGGCCTTAATAGCGGCACTAGCCCATGCTCGGTCAAAGATGTCCTGATGATTCACATCTTAGGACAGTTTTGAAAAAAAAATCAGACTTTTTAATGACTCAGCTTTTAGGATAAGATGGACAAATTGATTTATATATCTTATTTAGTCAAGATGTAAGCTTCACTATATTCAATGAATATTCTTCCAGGTAGGAAGGCAGCCTTAAACATATTAAAATTAATCAGTGAGATGAGAAATGTAAAACAACAAAATCATAGTATAATAAAACTTTTAAAATATATTTTCACTTAAAAATCATGCAAACACATTGAGATTTGAACTAATCACGAAATCTAAAAACTAATAATTATGCATGCCATGTATATTTCTACAGACCCATTCTTAGCATACACCATATATTTTGCAATCAGTTAAGTTAAAACATTATGTTAAAATCAACCCTAAGACCATCCTTGTACCATTGAAAGAAACTGGCTTCCTTTCTTTTCAGATTACAATATTGCTTTCATGTTTTCATTTCCCCAGATGACTCAATCAATGAGATCAAAGACTTCACTAAGAATACCTGGGATATGAATATAATAATTCATAAGACTTTTTGTACTTGATGTAACTGAATTACATTGTTCATAAATGCATTCTTTTCTTCTATTCTTCATTTTAGAATAATGAATGCCTGGCCCTTGGACAATGATGAAGTGGAATCTAAAGCCTTTATAAGACACCAGTGGAATACTCAAGCAGTACTGCCTGTTCATTTAAGGTTTTACCACTGGTTTTAAAATCAGGATGTTCTCACAGTTCCAGCTATATCATAATGTCGTGGACAGTATGACACAGTGTGTCCCAAAATTATCAACTTTAAAAAGATGATGGCAAACTGACCCTACAGAATAGCAGATCATATAATACTTAACATAATGTTAAGTAATGCCAACAATCAGCTTAATCATATTTTCTTTCCCACAGGAAATGCTGTTGCTGGTCCTTCAATATTTCACTTATTTGGGCAGAAACTTCAATTCCAGGAATCTCTAACCATCTGCTCTGGACTCCCTATATTCACCTTCAGTACTGAAGGACTAAAATTCATAGTAGGGTTATTTCTTGTCTGATAAGATCTCAAGCCAGCCATATTCTTTCAGTCTAACATATGTCACAGAAATCCCCTGAGGTCTAAACCTCCTCTCTGAGTCCCTTGGATCATGAATAAATAGGAATATTGCCAGAATTTGTAGTTAAGAGGTTCAGAAATCAAATTTACTCAACTCATATATTATGGAGGGAGGGTCATTTCCTTGAGAAGTCATTTCGTAGCTTAAAAGACAAAATTAAATTCTGATATTGTACAGAATATTCAGAGACTATGTTTTGTCCAAATCAAATATTGTTAATACAAGGTTGTTTTTAAGCTTTGGGTATCCTCTGTCTTTTTATTTAAAATTCCTTGAGAAAGGTCATGAATACTGGGCCAATTCTGCCATGAGCCAAGGGGACTTAGCCTTTGCTAAATGTAATCAATTAATTAGTTTTACCATAATTGCAAAGTTTAAAGAAATCCTGCTTGATTTTTCTGTATCTGAAAAGAACCAATTTTCCAGGAGAATAAATGTGGGAAGTGTTATGCTTGGAGAGCTTCTATAACAAGTAAAATGTTATTTAAAAAGACTTTGGAAAAGATTGCCATATAAAATACTTTGAAAGGACAAAATGTATTTTTTTTTCAAAGTCACATCATTTCACTGGCTCTTGGTTTCTCAAAGAAGGTTATGTTTAGGACGGGAAATACATATTTTACTTCTGAATCCTCTGTGTCTATCAAGTTGAATGAGCACTTCTGCTCTTTGAATCTTTCATGATGGCATGGTGTCAAGGATACACTATATTTTGTAACAGATTCAAAGTACCTCAGAAAAGGCTTATAGGGAATGAATCAGGAGCCTACAATATTCAACCTTTGTATGCTTTATGCATTGTGTGACATGTATGAATGTGAGTTTGAAGCAGAAAATGAAACATGGGCTTCTGATAGCTGGGTTATCATTCTGCTGTCATGTGTTGCTGTTATCCACAAAGAAACTATGTGCCATGTTAGAGAAAGTTTCAAAACTTTGAGAGCAGAAATCCCAAATCAGTGATAGGAAAAGTTTCTGGACACTTTTAGTTTTTTATCTTTGGTTTCTAGTTTTATTGATTTATTGTGCCAGAAGCAAATTTAGAATACAGCTATAATGGATAAAAACCAGAAAGTTAAAAACTTGGCATTATGCTAAATTTCCTTTGACCAGAAGCTGTCCACTTGGAGTGTCTCTGGTGTCGCTGTAAGAAGGTCCTCCATTGTGCATGTGGCAGGGCTCAGGCCACATTGTAGTAAGTGGCCTGTGGTTTGCTCTTCTCCACACTCACATGTCGTGGACTCAACTTTGTGGCCCCATTTCTTAAGGTTGGCTCTGCATCTCGTGTTCAGCGCCTTCCGAGTTTCCCAGTCTTCTGTGTGCCCAGGAGGCAGTTTCTCATCTGGTCTTAACCACCGGTTGAGGTTCTGGGTTTTCACCTGCCAGTTTTGGACTCTCACTTGCTGAGGTGTTCATGCAAGTATCTCTGTAAATCTTAGGAAGCTGTTTCTTGATTTAAATTGTTGGCATGCTGGCTGATATACGAACAGAGAATGGGCCAGAGATGTTAATGCCTTGGTCCTTTCATTGATGGCTACTACTTCCCGATGGGTATCAGGTGGTGCAATACCAGCTAAACAGTATAATTTCTCCAGCAGTTTCTCCAGCAAGAAAACTAGCAGTTTCTAGTTGAGGTTTTGTTATTGCATATTGTTCAGGCGAAACATCAAAATATTAAAAATTCTTGCATTCCAAAAAGCTTTTACAAAAACTTAAAACATAAAATCAAATTTAAAAAATGGTTTTGTATGATGGAGCTGAGATGTTTTTTTATCATGTCAGAAGCAAATTGAGAACATACTGCAAGTTGCACAACCTGCTAATGTGGGAAGGCTATAAATTACTTCCTTAGTCAGTAGATCTGATACTCTATAACTGAATTAACTTCACAAGAGACGCTGGAGGGTCATAATCCTTGTATCCCCCCTGTCCTCTACAAAAATCAGCTTCCCTGAACTGTCCTCAAATGTCTTTTAGGCAAAGCCTCTTAAACTGTAGGTTGCGACCTCATTTGGGGTCACCTATCTAAATCTGGGAGTCAGAAAAATTGTGTAGCTTGCCACTAGTGGCTGTTTTGGAGATTTACTTGAATCCAAGGGGGGGGGGGGGCGGATAGAGCCAACTGAGTATATTATGTCACTCGAGGCCAAACATGGCATGAAAAATGCTGTGTTACATTTTGTGGGATCAAATAATCAGCCAAGATTTAATTTTCTATGGAAAAATAAATAAGCACATCCATCTGATTTGTGTGCAAATTTTCTTTAATCTTTAAGAAATAATAAAATATACCCTATGACCATGGATGACATTTGAAGGCATTAGGCAAAATAATTTCTACACAAAAAAATATATTGAACCCTGCAGCTACTAAAATAGCCCTAGGAGTTGTATATGACTTCTGTGCTATATTGTTGCCCATGATGTTTTATAGTGTGAGAGAAAGGATAGTGTGTGGGAAGACTGTGTATGTATGTGTGCAAGAGAAGTGCAAAAATAGTGTGTGGGCATGAGTCTGAACAGTAGAATTATGCTATTACAAGAGTAAATCTCACAAAATATTTTTGGCTTATCTGTTCAATGCTGTGAATAGATTTGGATTTGGAAATGTTTTTGGTGAATTGATTAAAAATTTAGAACAAAAGAATATATGTTTTACCAATATGAGACTTGGCACTGTTGATTTTCTTACAGTATATAATACTTTAAAAAAAAAAGGTAGAAACCAAGAAAGTAAAATCCTACTGTCAAGGTCCATGATTCTCCTTGAGTTTGGGGACATTATTAATGTGCAAATTATAACATATGACTAATTGCAATTCATTTTTTCAATTCTGAATGTTCAGACCATGAAGCAAAGATGCTGCAGGAAGTAAATCTATTTGATGGCCTCCGTGACAAGAGACCGAAAGCTCTGTGGTAAGACATCAAGTGTCCAAATGCTGCATGTGATTTGGGTAGGGTCTGCAAGCTACTTGTCACTGATTTCCCCCCTGACTTGACTTTTCAAGTTCTGGACATAAGGAATGTTACATTGTTTCAGCAGATCACTGTCTGTAATTTGTATCTACACTTTTACAGGGCTGGAGTTTGGTTTCTCATGGTTGCAAGGCTGGCATGCATGTTAAAGGGAAGATTGACTTAGCAGCATTATATCTAACACAGGTACTATTTTTGAATTGGTCCTTTCTCTTTTGACTTCTTTTCCTGGAATCCTGCTGCATACATCTGGTGACTTTGCCCAACTTGTGACTTTGAGTTGGAAGCTGTTATCTTAACCTTTGTGTTCACAGTATCTGGAGCTTTTGTGGCATGGAAAACATGGGAATGTTGTGGAAAATTTACAAAACACTTTGGTGCAATTTTAACAGTCTTTAGCTCGTCAACATTATTTTTTTTTTGTTATACTGGAGGATAATGTACTGTATACACTGCATGGCATTACATTTCTCCGTTTATTAAAGTTAAGCTTTAATGCTTAGGAAAAGAGAATACCATACAAGAACTAATTTACACACGCTGATGTGTAAATACATGGGATTTTAAAAAGCATTAGCTTAAAATGTGTTTCCATTTACAAAATTCTAGATATATGATAATCAGTAGGAAAATCCATAAACTCTTAAGCTTGAGCAAGGCGCATGTACTGCATTCATTACTGTAAAATCCTAACTATGGAGACTGTTACCCTTTTGGACACAGGCAAAAAGGAAGGCAATATTAATAATTCTCACTAATAGTTAGGATGTCCATTGAATTATTATGAGAACAAGCCATGATGAAAAGAGCATTGTTTTATTGAAAGCAGCTGGTTATCAAATATAGCAAAATAAATTTGCACCTTTTTGAAACTATTATTTTAAATATTTCTATAAAATGAGAAATACAACAAAATGATTGCCTTGTTGCATGAACTAGCACTTGAATCCCTACCACAAAATAAAGAAGCCAGAGAACAAACATATGATAGGAAGGGGCCTTTGTTTGACCCATTTATTTATTTAACTTCTGCAACCTGTAGGGAAATATCCATCCACCTGATGGTTATAGTTGAGGGACAGGTGTTACTTCGCTGATTTCCTCCATACAGCACCCTGGACCAGCACTTCAACTCTGAGGGGCAATCCAGACTATTTTGGTTGCTCACCCTGGTCAACCTTAGAAAGGCTGTTCTGGGGGCACTCCCTCCCAAACTACATGGTTTTAAAAGAGTGAAAAAAAAACCCTTACAGCATCGGGGGGGGGGGCTTTCTCAGCTTACCATGGTAGGGACCCTAGAGCAGTGGTGACAAACCTATGGTATGCGTGCCAGAAGGGGTGCACAGCTCCCCTCTCTCCTGGCATGCATATTGTTGCTATTCCCCCCTGCTTGTTTGCCCACCTGCCCGCTTGGCCCCCTGCTTGCTCCCCACTCCCTCACTCACCTACCTGCTGCCCAGGCATTTAGCTGGGGGGGGGGGTGGGCTTGAGGAACTTCAGCACCCCCCCAAAAAAATTCTCAGGGTGGTCCGTGAGAAGGCCTTCTATCTATTATTTAAACTGTTAGGTTTATTCATATCATGCTCTGATCACCATGCTCAATATATCCCAAATGCATGGAGATATTGGGATGATACAAAAAGTTTGCTAGGGTAGATCCTCTCTCACTCAGACTCAGCCCCCCCCCCAAACCAAAATCCCAGCTCCCTCCCCCAAATCAAAATCCTGGCTACGGGCCTACCGCTGCCTGTCTGCTCATCCGCCTACCCCCCCCCCTCACTTGCTCACCCACCAGCTCGCCATCCCCCGGTTGCCTTTCAACTGGCTTTTGATTGCAGTTTGGGCAGCCTCTCAAAGGTTTGCCACTACTCCCCTAGAGAGACAATTCCAGAAGCTCACTCTTTGCACACAAACGGGATGCCATGGTGCCTACTAAATCTGGTTTAAACTCATAACTTCCCAGTGAAAACATGTTTAAGTGGCTCCACCTAAAGCCAATTTCCATTTTCAATAGACACAGTGTGGAGTAAGTGACAACCCCCACCACCATTTGGGGAGATTCCTACGTGACCCTTATGTGGCCAGTTCAAAACTCACACTATCCTGAGGGTGAGAAGGTGGGTTCTGCAAATTTCCTGGTGAAAGGATACCTACCATTCTACCTGTTGTGTGTAAGGAAGGGCTGAGAAATATGTGACCTTTCAGATGTATTAGGATTTAAGCTCCCAGAAGTATTTATCAATGACTATGTTGACCAGGCTAATGGGAAACACAGTTTAAACTGCATCTAGAAGGCCATCTGTCACCAGTCCTGATAGAAAGGCTCACTTAGATAATAGCTAGTCTTTGAATATTATTACTTTCACACAGTGCTACTATAACGCTGAAGCATTTTAGGGGGTTTGGTGTGGCTGATTTATAATTTAAAAATCAGCCCTCAGTCTCCAATACATGAACTGAAACAGTTCGAGAGTGGTTAATAGTAAAGACTGATTTCTGCAAATTCCCTCTCTACAAATTATCTGGAGAAAAAGCTTAATCAGTGACCAATCCATTTAGTTCACAGTTGATGGATATTTTCAGGCTTTTTGACAAGAAAATAATGAGCATATCTGTGAAATGGGGTCATCTCTTAAACAAATTATGCACTTCCAAGAAATGTCATCTCAAATTACAGATTTTTCAAAATCAGCTGGCTTAACATCAAAAGATTTGCAAGGAGGAAGAAGGCTGGTTGTTATAAGTAATCATCTAGAACTAGGACAACATTCTAGAACTAAAATGAAAGCTCTAGTCAAAGAAAAACATAAATCAGATTATTAATATAACAAATCTCATGCCAAAGAAAGCTAGGGCCTGCAGCCATATGAACAGCTGGTATTTGCACAACTTGGATGATTCTGTTTCGATGCATTAGTGTTTCAGCTAAGCAATATATTTGAAACCATCCATACAAATAGTGGAGTAGTCTGCCACCAAAATGAAGGTCAAATAATATAGTGAGCTAAGAGATCACCAATGGTGCTGCTACATCTCCATGTTGGTGGCTTTGCATGTTCCTGTTTGGCAAAAAGCTATGCTGATGGCAGCAGTGTTGCTGGTAAGGCCTCCAAGTCAGACAGGCTTTGGCTGAGGAGCCTAACTAAATGTGCCAAACCCACTGGGCATTTGCAGAAGTGGTGGGGCAAGGAAGTCTGATGTTGAGAGAGGGTCTCTTAAGGACAACAGTGGCTTCATATCTAACACTTGTACTGCACCTGGGGAAGCATGGTAAAACGCCCTTTGAGATCTTTCACTGTGAAAATCCAATGATGATACTAACCAAAAAGAAGTAAGGTACAGTGCCAGATGATGAAACTCCCAAGTCAGATGATACTCAAAGAGCTACTGGGATACAATAGGGACAATTACAAGCCAAGAGGATAAGCTGTTAACATAGAGACAAAAGCAAAATCCAAAGCTTCAAAACATATAGGAACATAGAATATTGAAAGCATGAATCAGGGAAGCTAGACATAGTAAAATAAGAAATTGAAAATATAAACATTGCAATACTATGGGTGAATGAGCTAAAATGAATAGAAATTGAACATTGTGCTTCAGGTAATTACCCAGTGTTTTATTCTGGAATGGAAAATCTGAAAAGAATTTCCAAGAAGTGACTATATATGTGAACATCACATTATGGCCAATATACAAAAATCAAATAGATGTCATAATAGGAAGCAGAAGATGGAGAAGCTCTATTATTTCTGTAAAAAACTAGGCCAGAAGCATATTGTGGCACAGACCATGATTTCTAAAGCTAAATATGAACACTAAATCAACCATCAAGCTGAAATACAACCTGAAAAAAGTTGCAGAAAAATGTAAAGATATAATGTGAAAAATAGATTTGCAATATTAAGCCTAATTGACTGGAATCCAGGAGAACTGGACTAAAGCCATGGATATTGTCATGGCAGAGTGGAAAAAAAACACTATCTCTAGGCAAAAAGAAAGAGAAGTCTCAATGGAGGACAGATGAAACTCTTCAAGTACCTAAGGACAAACAAAAAGCAAAATAAATGGTGACATAAATAGAGCCAGAACCCTTGATGGAACTGTTCAATTATTTGTGTGTAGGGGACAAGGAGAACTACTGTAATAGATGGTGACTGCAAAAAAGAAAGAATAAAAAATGTTTTCTACAAGATCTGAGAAATCAACTGAAAATATAAAACAAGAGTTGGGATGCTCTATGGCCAGCAGGGAAACAAATTACATCATCAAATAGAAATAAAAAGAAAATGGAAACAATTATTTAAGAAATAGATTGTAGAGATTAAAGGGTTATAAATTCATTCAAGAATGAACCATATGAAGATAAACTTCGAATTTTAGAAAGTGACATGAAAAATGTACTCAGATCACTTTGTAGGAAAAAAAATCAGCATGAACAGATGCAGTAGGGTTGCTTCTATCTTTTTTTAAAAATACTTTTTATTAAGGTTTTGCAAAGTTACATAGTTGTATACTAAGGGGAAGAGAGGGGAAGGGGTGTTGATAACCAAGGAAAGGGTGGGGGAGAGAGGGGAAGGGGTAATGTTCTATAGGTTGGGTACATATGGGGGAGTTGGAATTGTGCCTAAAGGTAAAGGGAGGGGGGAGGATTAGCATTGAGGTAGGAGATTTATGGGAGGGGATTTGGGGAAAATGGGATGGGGTCTGTAAGCAGACTCCTGGTAAAAAAAGCCCTATCCGGGGGGGGGGGTAGACTTCCAATCTTCTGGCTTCCATTGAAATCTTGTATGGTATCTTCATTTCAGTACTTCTTGTAGGTATTCTTCAAAATTTGACCAGTCCGTTTCTCTGATTGGTCTTCTAGTATTTTTTTTAAATCAAAAACGTCAATCTGTCCATGTTTTTAATATTCATCAACTTGTCTAACCACATATTTTTGGTGGGTCTTTCCCGACCTTTCCAATTTTTTGCTAGTACTATTCTAGCTGCAGTCACTGCATAAGTAAAAAAAATTCCTTATTCTCTTTCTCCTTCAATAAATTGATTTCTCGCCTATTTTGGAAATTAAGTAATCCTAATAGATAATATTCCGGTTTACAGTCAAATTCGATTTTTAAGATTTTTTTACATTCCGTATGAATTGTTTTCCAATAACTTTTAATTTCTTTATAGTTCCACCACATGTGGAAATATGATCCAACCTGATCTTTATACCACCAACATTTATTGTCTCTGTCCCTATACATTAGACCTAGCTTTTGGGGGGTTAAATACCACCTATGTATTGTCTTCAACCAATTTACCTTTAAATCTGTGGAGTAACAGAATTTTTTTTTGTTCCAAATCATATTCCATTCATCCACAGTTATCGGCCTGCCCATGTTTCTGACCATTGTAGCATTGATTCTTTGATTATTTCCATTTCTGTGCTCCAATCTAATAGTTTGTTATATAATAGATAGCTGTGGCAACCCCACCACAAATCATGTCCTTTTATAGTTAGAATTTTAATTTTTTTTCCAGTTTTACCCTATCTATGACCCAGTCTAGGGCGCACGCCTCATGATATAATTGCAAGTTTGGTAGATCAAAGCCACCTTTTGTTTTTGTAAATTTAATTCTAGGCTTTTTGTTTTTCCAGATAAATTTATTTATTTCTCGATTCCAATCTTTAAACAATTTATTACCTCTAATAATAGGGATGTTACGGAATAAATATAATAATTTGGGTAAGACTTTCATTTTAACTGCAGCGATTCTACCCATAAGTGATAAATTTACATTCTTCCAGCTATCCAGATTTTTCCTTATCTCTTTCCATTTCTCCCCATAGTTGAGTTCTAATAGTTGGTTATTTCTGTTGGCTATCCAAATTCCCAAATATTTAATTTTTTTTTATATCCAATCCTGAAATCTCTTTCAGTTCCTCCTGGTTTTTTGTTGACATGTTCTTTGTAAGAATTACCGTTTTCTTCTTGTTAATTTTGAAGCCTGCCAATATGCCGAATTCCTCTATTTTTTCCTAACCAGTCTTTAACTTTAGTTTTTTGATTTTCCATTATACAAATCACATCATCGGCGAATGTGCAGACCTTTATTTCTTGTTGGTCTAATTTAATACCTGTTAGATTTCCATCTTTTCTTATTGACCGCAATAAAACTTCTAAGGTAAAAATAAAAATTAAAGGAGATAATGGGCATCCCTGTCTGGTTCCTTTTAGTATTTCAAATTCTTCAGTTAATTGACCATTTACTTTATTTTTGGCTCTTTGTTCATGGTAAATTGCATTTATTCCATTTTGGAATTGGGTCCCGATATCTAATTCATTTAATAGTAATTTTAAAAAATCCCAATTTACATTATCGGTTGCTTCTATCTTTTTAGAGTTAAGACTGTTTATAGTTCAGGAGCATGGCATCTATGTGCATGTACCAAACTAGGAAAAGATGCAGACATGATGTCTTGAAGGAGATAGTAGATCAGCAGTTCCAAATCCCGTGTGCAATAAGATTTAAGTGCAATTCTGAAAGAGTTCCAAAGATATGCAAGGAAAGAGAACAATCTTGATTGAAAATCATTTTTAAGAGCAGGAAAATATTCTATACAATAAAGCCAGGATAAGACCATTCTTTCTGTAAGAACATGCATGCATGAGCATGTATAGTTATTAAAATATGAAACTACCTTTTAAAATTGTCCCAGTATATAAAAGAAATCTTGCTGTGTTTTGCATGAATGCTATTTCCTCCAATATTTGGGTCTGATAAGAAAAGAGCTATTAGACAGCAAACTACTAAATGGTGTAAACATGATTAAAAATATATGAAATATCAGTCTATGTCTGTGCATAAAAGCCAGTTTGCTCATGCTAGCCTTATAAGCAAACTATACCATGTTCCCTACATGTATTCTTACTAATTTATTTGTATGAGGAAATTGTCTTGGAATATTCAGCCAATTTAACCAGATAATATATGGAAGTGTTATTACACTTCCCTTGTGTTATGATTGTTTTACTCCCCACTTTCACACAGTGAAATTACCAGACCCATAGCCAAGGAGTGTGTGTTTGTGTGCTACAAGTTCAACCCCCTCCCCCAAATTTTAAGGTTTAAAAAAAACTGGTTTACTCATTAATTTTAACTGGTTAACCAGATCCTAATGCTAAGTCTATGAGAAGCAAACATTAGAGTTCCTCCAGAACTGCAAGCACTGGCGTAATTTATTTGATAATTTATTCACACTATCATTGATTTTTCCGCCAATTTACATTGCAATAGCCACAACAGCTGACATAGTGGAAGCAACCAAGTTTTGATGTCACAAATGTGAAGATGATGCAATCCACCGAAACTGACATCAGAATCCAACTCCCCAAGTTAAAATCCATAAGAAAAAATTACATTTAAAAACAGTTTACCATGTTTCCAAGTATATAACAACTATGATGATTTGTGGTTGGTTAAAAAAATTATAATTTAATTTCTCCTCAACTATCAAATACTTTTTGAATATTTAGTTACCAGATTAAAGGCATTTTATGTAGTTTCTAAAAATGTAATAAGATACCAAGATTCCTTCTACCAACATGAATCAGTGATCTTAGGAGAACCCACGGTGGCACAGTGGGTTAAACCCTTGCACTGGCAGGACTGCTGACTTGAAGGTTGGATTGTTGACCTGAAGGTTGCCAGTTCGAATCCAACCCAGGGAGAGTACAGATGAGCTCCCTTTGTCAGCTCCAGCTCCATGCGGGGACACAAGAGAAGCCTCCCACAAGGATGGTAACACATCAAAAAACATCTGGGCGTCCCCTGGGCAACTTCCTTGCAGACGGCCAATTTTCTCACACCAGAAGAGACTTGCAGTTTCTCAAGTCACTCCTGACATGAGAGAAAAAAGTGTTCTTAGGAATATTTGTTGAAAAAAATACAAAAGTTACAATTTTTTAAAAGTTGTTGACCCCAAAAAAGTGATTTGTACAGGTTCTGGGTGTCATGGTTAAGGCACACATCTCTTTCCTTTTTAATATATAATATGCCAAGGATGCCTGGAAAAGATCCTCTAAGCTTTTATTAACCCAAGCAACCATAATTTCTTCAAGGAAATAAAACTATTACTATTTCCCGCCCCCCTATGGTTTTAGAGAGAAAATGTGGTTAAATTGTATGCACTTACCTCTCAAAATTAATGTCAAATGGTCATGACACAAAGTGAGAATTCTATTGCAACCTGAAATGAGTTTATCAATTCACTTTCAGAGCTGGTATACACATGTGCATTTAAAGCATGATACTCTCAAATAACTATAAAATATAGAATGAAGGCATCCTGTCCACTGGGATGTACAAATCGGCCAAAGGGCATCCCGTTTTAGGGCTCATTGTCGGCTGACCCCTCATTCTGTTTACCGGGAAGTTACTCGAAAGGGGAGAGGTGATGCCATTTTCATATAGCAAAGATTCGACCCATTGGCTACAATGAGAAACTTTAAAGGCTTAATCCTCAGTCATTCTAAGGCCTATCTGCATGAAACCTACCTCAGTTTTAGACCCCATTTACAACTGCAGACCTGCCAAGTTCTAAAACAATTCACCAATATATGATTTTTTAGAATTATTTTAAGTTTTAACCATAACATTATTTTAAAATAAAACAAACCACAAGACAGGGCTCTGGGAATTGTATTAGTCGCTGGTTGTGTCAATTCTCAGCCAATTAGAGCATGGACACAACAAGGCTTTTATGGCTGAGAAACAGAGAAAGAAAAAACTTCAGCTCCCATCATGCTCTGTCAGGCTTTTAGGCTCCCTCCTGCCCGGTCTGTTTTGGGAGGTTATATAAAACAGCCCACCTAATACTACAATTTTTTTCTTTGAAACTGTTTTGGGCCCAAGCCTACTGTCTACTGAAATGATAAGTGCTTTTAAAATAATATGTGGCTGATTTTTTTCAGAATCTGATTAAGCAGTGTCATCATTGTTGTAATTATGCATTAGAGAGGGTTACAATGGTTTATATTTTTATATAAGAATATATATATAAAAGGGTAATGAAATTTCGGCCTAGGACAAAACAACAAAAACTACACATCCCAGAAACACGAAACTTGGCAGCACAACCCCTCATCCATGCCTCTACATTCATGCAACAAAAAGAAAACAAAAATGAAGTCCTAATTAGAGGGAGAGGAATAATTGTTTTTATCCAGTTGCTGCCAGTTAGAAGGCTAAGCTCCGCCCACTTGGTCTCCTAGCAACCCACTCAGCCCAGGGGACAGTCAGAGTTAGGCCTCACTTAGGCCTATAAAATACAGATTATCAGATTTGAACTGGATTGCATGGCAGTGTAGACTCAAGGCCCTTCCACACAGCTATATTACCCATTTATAATTGACTTAATGTCAGGGGAAAACCTTTACCCTTTACCTTAACTACCACCAATTCCTCAATACTTTATTTCCCATGCCACCATACTTCGCCACAGCAACGCGTGGCCGGGCACAGCTAGTATATATATATATATATATATATATAGAGAGAGAGAGAGAGAGAGAGAGAGAAATGCAAGGTCACTTAGAATGAGCAAGTGCACTAAGATCAAACTTAAATCCTTTTCCTTTTCTTTTTTGCTGAAAGAAAAAGATGAATCCAGCTGTAACCTACCTTTTGGAAAACGGTAAAAACAAAAAGTTAAAAGAAGACTTTGACTGTCTGTCAAGTCTAAATAAATCACACCTTCTAAGGAAATTTTAAGTATGAATTATAAATCCGTGCAAAGTCACTGAGCACTATGTGTGATGAGTCTGTATGAGTGGTGGTGGGAGAGCAGGAAAGCTTTGTAGTAAAAAATCACAAAAGAGCCTGTAAAAGTTATCGGTTTGAAGAGCACACTGTCATTCCATTGCAAACAACTTATTATTTTTCAGTTACTTATGACTTCAGTAACTACAACACATGCTTATTGCAAAACACTATAAATCCTCAGTTTAATGCCACAACATTGATTTTTGAAAGGCTAGTGCAATTTTAGATGGTCTGTGCTCATTTATCCAACCCAAAAGGAGAACACTTTCTTTGAGCGCTCAGAACATCATATTGGCTTTGCAGAAAAAAGCAACAATAAAAACGATTCCCAAAGGCAGAGCCATTTTATTTCACAAACTGAAAATTAATGAAGGAAGTCAGGGTGAAATCAACCTATTTCTAAAATTCATTCCTCCAGTGGTATTTTTAAGTCACCCATATAGTTTTCAGACCTGTAAAATATTATTGGGGATATTAAATAATGCTAAGTAATGCCTTTTGGTGCCTTTTTGCAGCTCAACCTGCTGGTTAATTTTATTTGAATTCCCCAAAACTGAATTTGTAATATGAACAGATATATTTATTTCTCAGAGGAAAAACAAACAAACATAAAGGAAACCACTTCTATTATGAAAAATTGTTGACTTCTTCCACAGAAGTTCTTTTATTTGTGAAATTCAGTTTGTACGCAAGAGGATTTATTAACTTACTATAATGAATTGGATTAACTAGTTTGGCCATATATGGTCTCCTCAGATTTCTAGATGTGCCTGCATTGGACTCAATTTTTTGTTCTGGAAGATGATGCCAACATCTCTATTCATCAAAACGTATTTGCTCCTTGCCTCTATGTATGAACTCCACCATTGCTTTCCAAAACAGAAATAAAAATGACACAGGTTCTCATAATATATGCTTATACTCATTGATGTTTATAAACATGTTTTTTTTTTAAAAAAAAAAAATGTATTACAATAATTTAAATAAGGTATAGTCACATAGGTCCCATACTGGGAGAAAGGCAGGATAATAACATACAAATGGCAATAACAATTAATTAAATAAAAAGAACTTTGCACATAATCTCACCAAATTGAAGAAGACTATCTATGTGTCCATTTAGTTTGTTGTCCAGTTGCTAGCTATCGATAGCCCACCTCAATAGTTGTGGTTGTTTATTAAATTTATTAACTTATATATTTTATTAACTTTTATTAACTTTTAACTTTTAATTCAATTTGGATTGGATAATTGTTTCAAAAGATGAATTATAAAAAGGGATTGTGTGTGGTGATGAAAGGCTCATGGCCACCCTAAGTAGGCCTTAGATGTCATTTATCAGAGTCCAATGGAATATACTACCTCATAGTGTGATGGAGTTTCCTTGTCTGGAGCTTTTTAAACAGATGCTGGATGTTGGGTACTTTGATGATGTATTTACTACATAGTAAGAGGTTTTAATGGATGGTCTGTTAGTCTTTTCCAATTATATGATTCTATGGCCTCATCTCCCTTTTCCTCACAGATCATTTGTCAAGCTTAGATCCATCAAAGAACCCATGAAATCAATGAGACCTCTACAGCAGGAGCCAAAACAAGTTAAACTCCCTGCATATTCCGCTTACGTCTTTGGAAAGTAACATTTCTTAGAAACTGAAATGAATTCCAATATTATTGCAGACTTCAGATGGACCAAGTGTGTCTTACGAGCTGCATGCAATCCCAAATCCAATTTTGTGGCTCCCCAAGTATTTTCAGGGTCAAACTTTTTGGGGTTGGGAGCATTTTTTCCACAGGTATGTCCTCTCTCCAGGTAATTTTAGGTCCAGGAGAGAACCTTTTAAAAAATCAATTACTTTCTAATGTTTTAAAAAAAACCTCTCCAGGGGTTCATTTTTGGCTAGGGTCTAAAATGCTTCCATGGCATCTACACAGCTTTTGAGCACAAACATTATTTTTGTGGTGATGCATCCCCCCAAGGTCAAGGGGAGACTGAGCGGAGGGCCTCCCTGGCACATACAGCATGTAGCTCATCCTATTTGTTGTGAATTTTAATGAATAGCAAACTTTCTCATTCTAGCTCATAAGGTACTTCGTAGGTTTTGTCAGACATTACAGCAGCTATGCCATGGCCATTGTTTCCTCACAGTGATGTGAGAGCAGCCAGATCCATTCATAACAGAACTACAGGCAAGGAACTCTCACATATTCTTCTCCCATTCAACAATAACACATTTGCCAGGCAAGTGACTGCCACATCTGTTAGCTTCACTGCAAATATGTCTTCGTTGCAAATAGCACTAGACTATTTTCAGTTCTAGACTTAATAATAACAACAGCAACAGCAACTTTATTTTTATCCCACCATCATCTCCCAGAAGGACATGGGGAAGCTTACAGAAGCACATAAAGTGTCATAACACATAAAAATAGAGGTAAAATTACATCACATATTAAAGAATGACAACATAAGATAAAAACAACACATTACAAAAAGTCCAATTTAAAAATTAGTAAAACACAGTAAAAATTGCAATAAAAACAAATAATACAGCATCCCAGGCACAGCCCAATTCTACCATTAAAATGCTAGTTGCAATATTACGGTAGATTGTTTGGTCCTTAGATTAACAGATGTCTTAATCATTTCCAAAGGCCTGCCTGAAGAGCCATGTTTTCAACTCCTTGCGAAAACATTGTAATGTGGGGGCAAGCCTAATATCCCCGGGGAGGGTGTTCCAAAGCCTGGGGGCCACCACTGAGAAGGCCCTCTGTCTTGTCCCCACCAGCTGCACTTGAGATGGAGATGGGACTGAGAGGAGGGCCTTCTTGACACATCTTAAAGCCTGTGCCAGTTCATAGGGGGATGTGCAGTCATAAAGATAGGTTGGACTTGAACCGTGCAAGGTTTTGTAGGTAATAACCTGCACTTTGATTTGGGACCAGAATATGTGTGTCTTCAAACTGCTTGTTGACTTATGGTTGCACCATGATTTTCATAGGGCTTTCTCAAGAAAAGATTCCTCATAGATGGCTTGGCATTGCTGTCCTTTGATATATAGTCTAGACCAGACCTGCACAACTTGCGACCCTACAAGTTTTTTGGTCTCCAGCTCCCAGAATTTCTGACCAGTGACCAAGCTGGCTAAGGCTTCTGCGAGTTGGAGTCCCAAATACCCAAAGAGCCACAGGTTATGCAGGCCTGGCCTAGAGCATTTGTAATTTTGTGGTGGTTCTGCTCCCCAATATTAGCCAGGCCCAACTTGGTTCAGCCTCCAAGATCAGAAAATATCTGGTGCCTTCAGAGTATATTTAGGCATCTAATACCTAAATAGGTATGATTTAATGCAGTGACCACAATTCAAGGCACATTCATGCATATCTGAGATTTCATGCTATCAGTATGCCTAACGTAAGCACCAGTGTGGTATAATGTTTAGACAGTCAAATCCCTATTCAACCATGGAAGCCCACTAGGTGACTTTAAGCCAATCATATTCTCTTAGCCTCAGAGGAAGACAATGGCAAATGCACTCTGAGCAAAGACAATCCCATCAGAGCCCATGGCCTTTGTTTCTGAAAAATTTGGAGGAAAAGAATTTAGTGCTTTTCCAGCAGCAATTTTCTGAGCTTGGTTTAACTATCTGTAGTCTAATCTAATTCAATCTAGTCTCACAAAAACAAATTCCATGGCACATATTTATATGTATAATGCTCCAGTGTTAAAAGAAAGAAAGGAAATAAGTTCCAGATATGTATTTGTCCCTGGAAATGCATTTTTGAACTCTGTGGGGAAACTGTTGCTTTCTCTGGGTGACAAAAAGGGTTGAAGTTTTCCACTCTTATTGTTCCATCCTAAAGCAGCTTATTTTTTGAACAAATAAATATACAAAAATGTTCTTACATGCATTAGTTTGAAACATGCTTTTAGCCCTATGCTCTGAATTACAGCAATGTGAGTCTTTGCTCTCAGACTTTTACAAAATAATTTGGGTTATTTCATTTTGTCCTTTGAGTGACTGCACCTGATAGAGAACATATAGTTCAAAGGCTCACTTGAACAATATCAGAAATGATTAGTTGGTCCAATAAAAAAAGATATAGTTTCATTTGCTCAAGGTTATCTTTGATCTCACAGAAATGTAAATGTGCATGCAGATTGAAGGCAAAGAGCAATATTTTCAGTCCACCTGAACATTATTTAACCTGTCCTAGTTGCATTTCTTAATGAATATTTAGAATCTCATATGAGAGGATTAATGAGGTGCTGCTGAATTGATTAAATGGCAAGCATTAAGAGCTGTATTCAGTAAGAGAAGTGCAATTTATGTCAGCAGCTGGACTAGTTAATTTTATTCCTAGAGTAGCTTGTTACTTTCATGCCTTTTTATTGACCCTGTTTTTATGTACTGTACACTGGGAATCTGCCTCGTGCCTTGCTATCTGTTCCATTGGAAGCAGTACAAGAAGTCTCCAAGACTAAGCTGCAGTTAGGGGTAATTGAATAACACATATATTTCTGCAGTTCAGTTTCATTACTGCATCATGCAGTCTAGGTTTACTTATACATCAAGATCTGAGCTATGATCTTAGCAAAGTGGCAAAGAGTCACTGATCTATCATGTGGTGATGTATAGCACCATATAATCATCAAATTTTGAGATGAACTGCACTCTGTTCAGGACTGGGAGCATTAATTCTTGTTCAGAAATATAGAAAGAAGAAATGACTGACTGCAGAGCTCATCATGCTATTTCCAAGCCGGGGGGGGGGGGGGGGGGGAATGGAGATAAATGAATGATTTGGACACCCAGTCAAGACCTCTAAACTACAACATCAACAAAATCAAGATGATGATGATGATGATGATGATGATGATGGTGATGATGAAATTATGATTTCAGGATTATCTCAGGATCAACTTTATATCAGGATCTACTTATTTTTTATTCTTTGTTGCTAGAAAGAGAGAGAATGAACTATAAGATTTATGCATAAGAATTTACCAATTATTAGTGCAAACATTTTTTTTAGACAACAGAGTTACTGGTGCTATTAATGCTTTCACTTCTTGTGCTGAGTTTTTTGAAAACAGACAATATGTGGCTCTTTCTTTTACCCTTTGCAGCACATACCTAACCCTTTTTCTTGCCATTTTAACCAATTATTAATCCATAACAGAGTGCTTTTCTCATGACTTATGCATCAGTGAGGGACCTCGCATACTACACTAGATGTACACTTCATCTTTTCCAGTGAGATTTCTCTTACAGTTTCAGATGTTGGGATAAATGTTCCTGGTAAATCCTAGAGTAGATCCAAAAGATTAATGCGATTTACATAAAGTATGAATGATCAATTTCCATCTGTTCATTGTCTCTTCTAGCTGTTTCAATTGTGATTTTCAACTTCTTAAAAATAAAAACGAGTCTTTAGTCACTTTTAGAAGTTTTTATGCATGCTTTTGATGTCTGAAACATTTTAGCCATTGTACATTCATTGGGACCTTTGCTGGGAGATGGTAGACCAATCGCATAAATAAATAAATATTCCAGCTGGATGTAGCAAAACAATGTATATAAACACTTGCTATTTGTAATTCTTATTAACATTTTTTTTAAAATAATGCAATGTTTTAGTATAAACAATTATGTCTACAACATAGCAGTATCAAACAATCCATGCTGTCTTACCTCTTGCCTGAAGCAAGACAAAATGTTTATTCCCTTATGAAAATAATTATACTGCATCATTCCTTGTTATACAGAATATGGATTCCAACAAAAAAATGATGATTTAGAGCAAGAACCTGTGCATGGATGAAACTACATTACAGAAAGTAGGAGTGAAGTACACCTATCTATTTGTATTCTCCACTATGTGGTTTTTGGTATAGATAGTACCATACTTCCCATGGGTTTTGCAACATATCATATAACTAAAGTAAAACATGCAATTTCCTAGTAATTATCTACAAGTTCATTGCAGTGTGTTGAGATTTTTTAAAAAAAATTCTGGAAAAGGAGGTTTTGTTTTTGTTTTTTGTTTTGCTCCACACATCAGTTTAAAAACGGGAGGTGTGGCATTGAAAACTTCCAGTTTGACAATTCCTCATTTTTTTCTTTTGACAACTGTCTTTTTTCCCCTCTGAACCTTTCCATGGCCAGGAGTCTCAAGGATCAACCAAATCTAGATTTGTGAAAATACTGTAGAATACTGGGAAAGGAGAGCGAATATCTTATGGGATATATGACAGAAGAACTAAGACTGGATTCTGTGAGTGGACTTTAGGCAGCAAATTCGGGCATGCAGTTGACTTAGTAAGAAAATAGGTAGCAATTTAAATAGTTATTGGAGGCAATGGGAGACATATTTGCAGGACTTTATTGTTACGGGTTTGTAGAAAAACAAACTGCGTGCAGTCCTGTCCAGACTTATCCAGTCCTTTGTTTTATCCACAATGAGCAAAAGAAAAAAAAAACAAGCCACGAAAAATGGAAGAGAAAATCAAAATTTACTCTTAAGTAGCAGAGTCAAAAATCATAATAAAACTTCCAGCAACAAAAACTCACATAGTCTCTTGCATTAAATTCATGCAACTTCATAGTAGGCTCTCAGCAAGCATTCAGTAAGTCCCCCAGTAAGTCCCCAAAAGACATTACAAACATTCCCAGATATACCCCATTCAGGGAGTGGCTCAAGCCTGTTAGCCCTGATTGTTCCAATTACTCAACCATGAGTTGTAATTAACCAGGTGTTTTTCTCTTAACACACACTTACACAAGTAGTGATCCCACAGAAACTTAGTCACATACATGCATATACAGTAATATTTATTCCTTTTTGCCATGTGAACCTTGACTTTTTTGAGTTTGTTACTCCATCAAATCTCTTCAGATGGCATTGAGAAAAAAACTTTGAAGTTTCATGGAAAAAACTAGTGGGTTCTCAGGCAGATCTAAAGGTGAGTTGGACCTCCCATCCACAATTTGACACCACCTTAACGGCCATAATTCCTTCCTATGGAATTCTCAGGCGTGTACTTTGTAGTGGCACCAGAGCTATCTGATGGAAAGATTAAAAGCACAAATCCTAGAATTTTATGGTATTGAACCATTGCAATTAATGTGGTGTCAAACTGCTATAATTCTGCAGTGGATATAGCTTACGTAGGATTTATCTACAAGGCCAACATCGATGTATTTTTCATCCTTAACTTTGAAGTGCAAAGGGCCCAATCCAAATCAGAACCCTAACATAGTGGGATTTTAATTGTATCATCTTGATGTCTCATCTGGATTATTCTTGCCAGTTTGACTGAATATCTCAACAGAAATGCTCTCATTGTGGTTTTGAAGCTAACATTTTATGTTGCATTCCTTTATTATAGTGCTAGTCCCTTTAATCCATACCTACTGCTATCTCTTTCTTCATTTCCTACCCCCTGAAATTATTTATGATTTCTAATTTTCTAATAGTGCTATTTCTTCAAGTTATTAAGCACCCTATTAATGTGGGCACTTGAGAAATGGTTTCACAGCCAGTAATAACGGGCACCATATAATTTGTAGACAGTTCAATGTAATGTTTCATACAAAGGAAACATGCTGCTGGGGTGCAATTAAACTCTATAGTTATAGGATGCTTTGAAACCATCAGAAATATAAAATTAGGTGCACTTTGAAATATATTACTGGAACAGAATGAGAAATGCAAGGAACAAATGGCAAAAATAATTCTTCAACTAAAGCAGACTGAAATTAAAGACCTTGGCAATCAGATGGGTTGATTTTCTGGAAATGCTATGATTGCATTGCTTACTTTAAATAAACCAGTCAAGCAATACTGGTATTGATACTGGTAAAGTCCCCTTTAGACAAGCATGTTTCAGTTTGTTAATGGTTTATTGCTGTTGTGTGGCATCAAATCATTTCTGACTTACAGGGTCCCATAACAAGATTTCCCTAGCAGGCAGAGGCGATCCAACAATGAGGCGAATTAGGCAGTCGCCTGTGGTGCAAAACATACGGGGGCGCAGTCGAGACTGCTTTTTCTGTTGATTTGTTGTAAAACATGATATTTTGGTGCTTAGTTTGTAAAATCTTAATGTAATTTGATGTTTAATAGGCTTTCTCTTAATCCCTTCTTATTATCCAACATTTTCGCTTATCCGACACTTTTATTTTTCAGTGATTGGTTTGGGGGGGGGGGGGCAAAATTCTGTTCGCCTACACTTGAAAAATACCTAGGGCCGACTCTGCTAGCAGGTTTTGTTTACAGGAGTTTTGCAATTGTCTCATGTGTGGCTGAGAGAGTGTGACCTTCCCAAGATCTAACAGACTAGAGAGATGAGCTGAAACTAACAAAATGAAGTTCAACAGGGACAAATGCAAGGTACTCCACTTCAGCAGAAAAAATGGAATGCAAACATACAGAATGGGGGACACCTGGCTCGACAGCAGTATGTGTGTAAAAGATCTTGGAGTCGTCGTGGACAACAAGTTAAACATGAGCCAACAATGTGATGCAGCTGCTAAAAAAGCCGATGGGATTCTGGCCTGCATAAATAGGGGTATAGCATCTAGATCCAGGGAAGTCATGCTCCCCCTCTATTCTGCCTTGGTCAGACCACACCTGGAATACTGTGTCCAATTCTGGGCACCACAGTTGAATGGAGATGTTGACAAGCTGGAAAGCATCCAGAGGAGAAAACTAAAATGATTAAGGGTCTGGAGAACAAGCCCTATGAGGAGCAGCTTAAAGAACTGGGCATGTTTAGCCTGCAGAAGAGAAGGCTGAGAGGAGATAGGATAGCCATGTACAAATATATGAGGGGAAGTCATAGGGAGGAGGGAGCAAGCTTGTTTTCTGCTGCCCTGCAGACTAGGATGCGGAACAACGGCTTCAAACTACAGGAAAGGAGATTCCACCTGAACATCAGGAAGAACTTCCTCACTGTGAGGGCTGTTCGGCAGTGGAACTCTCTGCCCCGGACTGTGGTGGAGGCTCCTTCTTTGGAGGCTTTTAAGCAGAGGCTGGATGGCCATCTGTCGGGGGTGCTTTGAATGCGATTTCCTGCTTCTTGACGGGGGGTTGGACTGGATGGCCCATGAGGTCTCTTCCAACTCTAAAATTCTATGATTCTATGGTCACCCAGTGGGTTTCCGTAGCTCAATGGGGATTTGAACCCTAGTCTCATAGAGTTCTGGCCCCACACTCAAATCATTACATCACATTGGCTCTTGACTGTAACAAAGAGAAATGTGTCAGTAATTTCAAAATATTTTTGCTCTCATTATGTGTGAATATTTGTGAGAAAGAAGACTGATTACTTTCAGCAAGTAAGTTGATATCATAAATCAATGCAAATAATGAAGACAAGTCATTATAAAATGCATTACTGATGACTACATAGTCTTATGAAACAACATACTATCAGAATTCATTAATATAGTAAGCAGTAACAGTCATTTGTGTCAAGACTCTGAGCAAGCAAATACTGATACTATTGTCAAACCACCACCACCATACCACACTCCAGAACTTTATAATTTCTCCAAAGGCGCAAGAATAAAAATATAATTTTTATATCTTTTAAAATTATTTTTTGAACTTCCACAATTACGGAGAAGAAGGATATCAGAAACGGACTAGTGGCAGCGACTCCTCCACAAAGGCTATATTGTTTGAACCCTTTAATAAACTGTATATTTTTATTTCAACTTTCTGATTAATTTGTACCCTTTGATACTATTTCTATAATATAATATATGAAATGCATGCCAAGATATAGCCAGGTGAATCCAAGAGGTCTTCACCTTTCAGAGACATTTCCTGGACAGGAAAGGCTGAGCTAATCTCTTAGTTAACGCTGGCCAGAGCGATAATCGGGACCCATTATGTTTCTGTGTCCAATCTGATAATGCTAGCCTATGTTTGTCCAACCAAGTGCTCTTCTTGGGCTGAGAGATTTCTGACTGTGGAAACAGAAGCTTAAAGATATGTATATTTGTGGACTTCTTTATTTCAAACCCAAGACTTGATTGAAGAGATCATCACCATTTGTTCCTGAGTATTCATGCCTTTGTTTTCCCAAAGTATTTTCCTGTCACCTGAAACTGAACAATTAGGGCACTGGGAAACTCATTAGCATTTTCAAATATGGACACTGATTTTCTGGAACACGCCTTCCCAGACCAATCCACTGTCATCTCCTCCTCACTAAAGGGAATCCTCACCTGGAGATGGTGATGTCAGGAAGGGATTGAGAGGTTTCAATAGCTGTCAAATGTATCAGACCTCATGTCTATGTATTCATGTTATGCTTGTACCTTTGAAAGCTTTTGTTCGTATATGCATCCTTTCTGGCCAGATCAAATAAACTTTTGTGGCTTGTCTTCATCCTGGTGAGTGATTACTCTGTCCTGGTCTATTTCAATCTAGCTTAAATGCTCTTCAGGCTTGGATCATCTTATCTGTGGACGTAGCTCTAAATTCAACTACAATATCAAGCCTAAGTACTAATGGAGAACCCAAGACCCCTGAACATGAAAAACTAGAGGCACTTTAAATGTTTTGTGCCCCAGGCACATGAGCCTAGATCCCTTAGACTTCCAACTTTGTTTTGAAGGAATGGAGCCTGTGAGTTGTCTTGGCAAGAAGATGTAAGAGGCCTCAGTTAAGCTCTTGATCTTGTTGAGTGAGATATTCAATTGAATTTCTACCTGCTTCTATCCTGTGTGGCCTTATCTTGCCATTAGGCACTACTATGCTTAAAATGCCGTCATTACTAGACATAATTTGATTTTATATCAACATCAATGGATCCCTCAGTTTCAGTTGCCCTCATAAGTATTTTAAAAACACAGTCTCAAGTTTTTTTTTCCATTAAATTGATAAATGCATTAACAAACTTTGGTAAATTATTGTAAGAATGAATTGAAATCTAATTTTCACTTACCCCTAATAAAAAGAGCAACAAAAGAAGAAACATACTATATTTAGTATATTTCAAAGTATATCTTATTGTGTACTAAAATATGTATCTTGTAGGTTCAATGTAAATCAAATATAGAATTCTTGTAGTTTTGAAATAAGTCAGATTGACAAATGGAAAGAAGATGGAACCAAGAAAAGCAAATTGACAAATATTTTAATCTGTCAGTTATTTCAATCTTGTTTTAGTCAATGGAACTACCTCTACTGGTTAATGAATATCCCATTTAAACTTAAAATTATTGACCTCAAGATTATAAGAGAACAATGGCAGAAAGACTTCACTGGAATAAAAGTAAGCTTGTGGGAAATTGGGACTGGAGTTTTAACTTCACAGCAGGTTAATTTTTTAATTATGGTAACTTTCTAACTTCACTTGTACAGGTAATGATCTATGTAAGACAGTAGGGACAACTTGCCTGAAGTCCTTTGTATCTGTTTTGGTTCCTGCAGATAATTATATTGTTATCTAAACTTAATCTAAGGCTTTCTCCATTAAATCAGTATAGCACTATTACTATGGAGCACTTTCTTCATTATACATGAGTTTGGACTCAATTTGCTTTGGTAAACTCAGCATGATCTGCTTTGTACTAAGAGCTTTCATTAAGGTCACATCTGTTTCTCATTTCTTCTTCTTGTACAACTTCACCTTGGTTTTTTTTTTAAAACGGTTCACAGTTGTTGACAGCATAATTTTTGAATTAGTTCATTATATTTCATTTTAAATAGATATGGTGCTCAACCATCAGGCAAGCATAAGCCTTATGCAGGCATTATGCTTACCTCAGTTTCTTCAACAGTGAAGCTTTACCTGCTCCCCTTATCATATGGAAATCAATACATATAAGAATGTGTCTACTCAGAGCAAATAAAGTGGACTTATCTTGCAACTGCTGTGGGGAATCCGCATGGCATATGGTTAAATTTGCAACCAAAGTGCTCTTTCCATCCATTAATCTGGTAGATGAGGAAATTAAACTTACTCGGCAGTTTCCAAGATAGCTCTGGAGCGATCTCAGGGTGTGGGAAGTGTGATCAGTTGGATCTGGTGCAACCCAGTGGTCACATATCTAACAGACCCACTACTATGTCTCTTTCTAGAAGCAGTTCCTCATTAGATGCTTTCTGGAAACATTAAGCAGAGGCTGGATGGCCATCTGTCAGGGGTACTTTGTGTTTTTCCTGCTTCTTGGCAAGGGGTTGGACTGGATGGCCCATGAGGTCTCTTCCAATTCTATGATTCTATTACTTTTACTGGTCTTGTGACTAGTAGTTATGACCTCACTAGAAGTGGCATCACCAGCAAGGCTCTACCAGGGAGCTGCTTTGGACCAGTGATTCAGCAACAGTGACAACAGTCCAAAAGTGCCCTCAGCCCAGTCAGCAAACTCAACACCAAAACACTTCCAAGGATAGTTTTGTGCTGCATCAGGGCTGTTCCAGATACAGTACTCCAGATTATTTTGATAAATATAGATGCAGGCCAAGGCAAGAATTTCTTATTCATAT
Organism: Anolis carolinensis; assembly: GCF_035594765.1. Lineage (NCBI taxonomy): Eukaryota > Metazoa > Chordata > Lepidosauria > Squamata > Anolidae > Anolis > Anolis carolinensis. The sequence goes on from NC_085844.1 coordinate 48,946,618, forward strand.
GGACACTCTCCATATAAGCAAAAAGAAAATTAAAAATCTGAGGTCTGCTAACATGGAAGGCTTCCATGCTAATAGGAAACCATCTTCTTCAGAGGTTACTTTACACATGAAAATAATAAGGACCAAGGCAACTCGTGGCATTTTTTCCAGCCGCATACTGAAGAAACCAAGATGAGAAAATCCTCTGTGAATTTATACTTCATTCTAATTTGTATCATTAAGTCTTCCAAATGCCAGAAAAATATGAAAGAAACAATCTTTGTAAAGAAAGGATATCTTGAGAAGGTGAGACACTTCTTCAAAATACTGTGAACTATTGTAAGATTTTGGGGGGGGGGGGGGTCTCACCATCACCCCCCCCCCCACACACACACACACACATCAGTTGCTTTTTATGTTTTTTGTGAGGGGAAAAGGCTTTACAAAATTTTCACCAAAATGTCTCCAAATGTGGAAAATAATCACAAAATAAACAACAATAACTACAACAAACCCTTTCCTGTCATCTTATCCAGCAGAGAAAAACTATACTAGTGATTTAATTGAATCTATCATCTGCACTTTATAATTACAGCAGTTTAATATCACTTTAATAGTCATAACTTTATTTCTAGAGAATCTCAGAGCATGTTAATTTAGTGAACTCTACTGCAACCCATTGATGCACACAACTAGAGCTCCCTTGAGTATAATCCAAATTATTTTATTAATCTACAAACCCCATGAGTCCAAAGGATTGGATTGTAGCTCGTAAAGTGGAACCAAAGTGTTACAAGTGTGTAGTGCGGTGTAGATACATTTGAAGTTCATCCACTCTAAATTCCCAAGCCAACCATTTTTCACTGACAAGGTAGGTAATTCTATTTAGCTGCATCAACAATGAGAGCAAGCCCACAAAGTTTTCATTGCTTTTGCACCCCCTGGATAATAGCATTTCAGTTCAGTCCTGTTAATCAGCCATCAAATTGAATGTGGAAAGGAAATAAGCATATAAGAAATTGGCCAGAGAGAGGTAGGAAGCGAGAAAGAAAGAATTGAAATGCCTCGGGTTCCGGGAGATTATTCTCTTTGAGAGGACAAGAATCCCAATGTGTATTAAGCATAGGTTTGCAAGCAGTGGGGAAATGCAGTTTTTCAGTCCTGAAGGAATATTGTTATAGGTTATGGTAATGAAGAGGGAAGTGTTAACTTACATTGACAGTACTTAATATTAAAAGAAAAGGCTTGTTTGGGAATTCCTCTGTTGACAGCAACAAGCTTGTAGAAAAGATATATAGTAATTATAGTATTTATATATCAGCTGTTAAACACCTGAAACTAAGCTAATTTCCATAAACTTTATGGCAATCCAGGAGGATGTTTGATAAGCAGAGTAAGATTTCTGCCTACTAAGGCTGAAATGTACTGAAATTATCATCTTCCTCCTTACCCTTTATTTATCACCATCTTTGCTCTAAAATTGTCAGTCCACGTTCTCCAACATAATTGTCTCTTCAAGCTGTTAGCCATAATTGATCAAGATATCACCACCAACTGAGATAACCTTCAGTGATACAGTCAACAAAATCATTTAGCTGTTTTGTTGGGGGGTGGGGGGAGGATTCTCTAATCAAGTGACAGGAATTTTCAAAGAAGGTTGTACACCATGCATAGTGGCTTAAGTTTGCAATTGTTTAAATCAATTACGAGTAGTTATGATACACCACCACAAAAATGCAATAGAGATTTCTACTTAAATAGGATTTTAAAGAATTATGGTATTATTCCAATCCATATATGACAAACTGACACTATTGTCAAAAAGTTTGTTTGTTTTTTTCGTGTCAGGAGCAACAGGAGTTGCTTCTGGAGTGAGAGAATTGGCCATCTGCAAGGACGTTGCCCAGGAAACGCCCAGATGTTTTGATGTTTTACCATCCTTGTGGGAGGCTTCTCTCATGTCCCCGCATGGAGCTGGAGCTGATAGAGGGAGCTCATCCGCACTCTCCTCAGGTGGGATTCGAACCTGGCAGCTTTCAGGTCAGCAACTCAACCTTCAAGTCACAAGGCTTTTATCCCCTAGGGCACCGGAGGCTCCTTGTCAAAAAGTAATCACAGGGCAGTATACTTCCTAAGTACTGTACTCCATTTCTAATATGAATAATAGGAACTGAGCAACATGACCTTGTCATCATGATCTTCATGTGAGGTTTGAGAGACACCAGAGACTGCTGCTTGCAAATGGAAAAAAATCTGAATTCAATGGCCCATTAGCCTAATTTGACAAGACATTCATAATTTTTTGAATGTCTTCCCAACCTAAAATGCCATGATAAGACTGTTCCTTTAAAAGAGTGAATGTAAAATTAGCTTCAAATGTTGAGATTGCTAAGAAAGAAGAAAAAGTTGGTAGTACTTTTGATAAAATGAAGTAACATTTTACCTATGGAAATATGGAGCCGTGGTGATGCAATAAGTTAAACTCTTGTGCCAGCTGATCTGCTGATCTGAAGGTTGGGTTGCTGACCTGAAGGTTGGCAGTTCGAACCCACGAGACGGGGAGAGTTCCTGTCTGTCAGCTCTAGCTTGCAGGGACATGAGAGAAGCCTTCCAGCAGGATGGTAACACATCCGGACATCCCCTGGCAACATCTCTATAGATGACCTTTTCTCTCACACCAGAACCAACTTGCATGATGTTCTCAAGTCGCTTCTGACACAATAAAAAAGCTGTGGAAATGAGAATGTAAGAAATTAAACTATTTTTATGTTCACCTATAGCTTCTATGGGACTAACATTTCCTTTGGTTTAATTTCTTTTTCTAGTGGCCTTGCCAAATATATCTATCTCACCTCATGAATCATATCAACAAGACATAGAACCCCCCCCCCCATTTTGCCAAGTGAGAAAGGATCTCAACTCACTTTCCTGTCGGTATGCTTACCAAGTGAGGTCTTCAAAAGTCAAGTTTGCATCAGCAGTCCTCTAAGTGGAATCTGGAATTTAAATTATATATTCAGGACTTGAAAGGCTTTGTCTTGTTAGCTTTTGTGATCAAAATCACTTTACCAGCCTATTTAATGAATCTCTGGTCTTAAAATAATTTTATGATAAGAACTTATTTGCAGGATTAACAAAATTTAAGTTAACTTCTCAGAAGTAAAGTTGTCTTTTTAAAACTTTTCTCATCAGAACAGTGATTACCTTGATTGAGGAGTACTGATTCTCTCTTTGACTTCCCTAGCTCTTGATCCCTGTCATTCTAGATAATTTAAATGTATTTGATTAATGGCCTGATAGTCTTACTTTACAGAAGTGCCTCGCACCTTGATAGCTCCTTTTGTATTTTCATTCCCAGTTAAATTCAGGCTGCTAGAGGTATTCCAAGTCAGTCTGCTACATCTGTCATTCTTAATGGTGTACCAGCTAGAAAGCAATTAAGAGGGAGGATGCATTTATGCTATAGAAAGTATGAAGGCTTATGAATTATACACTTATTCAACTCCACACATAACTAATGCAAAATATTCCTGTCTCCCATGTACCTGTGTAAATTGTTTTCATATAGATTACTGCAGGACCATGTACCAAGGTCAATAATGTCTTGTAAGCTTCAAGAAGTGTTCTCTTTCTCTGCCAGACAGTCTCTTTATATGTGTTAATGGGAGTGGGAGCGGAGTTTGGCAGGATCTGTTCTCAATCTGACGCTGTTTTGGGACCAGCTTAAAAATACATAAATTCTTTATTAAGATATACATACTGACTAACATTTGATGAACATGCTTTATGACGAACGCTGATTTCTGAGAATTTTCACCCAAGATTACGGGGCTTGTCAAAATACACATTGCTAATAGGATGATAAGGAGAAAGGGGAAAGGAAGTCTCCAAGTGCCCAGTGGATGGGGGCTGTAATTATTTGTTTTTATTTTGGAAAAAGCCTAATGCATATACAGACAGGCTCAAGTTAAAACATCTGACTTACAAATGACTCATAGTTAAGAATGGGGTGAGACAGCAGGGAGTGAGAGAAATCTTGGAAGGGAATTTCCCTTGGAAGGGAAAATTTACTCCTGAAAGAGTCATCATGGGTAAATTCACTTTCTACAAAGTGCTTAAGTAATGTGTACTCAGTAAACTCAGCAGTGGAGGTGGGAAGGAGAACAGAAGTTGGACTATTGGCCTTCCATGTAGATTCAGGGCACTTCCAGACAGTACCAAAATCCATGCCAAAGTGGTTTTAAAAACTCGCTTCAGCACAGATTTCCATTCCCACTCACCCAAAGAGACCCAGCTTTCCTGGTGGCTAATCAGGATGGCATGCAGTCAACCCAAAGCCCCCCATACCAAGCTGCCATAAGTTGCTTCCTCATGCCCTCCTGGAGTAAGGAAATTATGTGCCGGGGGGGGGGGGGGAGGCAAGGAGGAAAATCACCCCTCGCTCCCCCCTGGTCTCTTGGTGCATCATTTCTTCATGCCATCATGTTACATGCTCCCTGAGTCCAATCCCCACAGGGCCCACATCAGCTAAGATTCAGATCTTACCTTAAGATCCAAATTAATTTGTTATGTATTAATTTATTTTTACCAGAGGCGTCCAGTAAAAGCCCAGACTTGTCCCGGGATATGGGCCAGTCTGGATGGGACCGCAGGCAAAAGGAAACTGCTGTAGCCTCTTCTAGCTCATGAGTCCTTTCTTAGTAACAATCTTTGTCATCTGGACCAAAAAAGTATTATTTTTATTGGAGAAATGTTCAAGAGCATGTAAGTTAGAAGCTAGAAGCAAAGAACTAGAAAGTGCTAGGTTGAATCAAGTCCTGTTAAGTGTTGCACAAATTTACCCTTGACTTGCATGCCACTGTTTCTAAAATGTACAGAAGTAATATATAACATGGTGTTAGAAGAGAACAGAACATAAAGCAATGAAGAGGGGAAAAGACAGAATCTACAGGGGATGTGTATCAGCAGAAAGCTCAGTAATAAAAACTAGCAATGCAACTATGAGAGTCAATGTCACTGAAATGCAGTATCTTCATATTGATTGTATTGATAGAAACAGACTACCACTATTCTCATGGAAAGATATTTAAGGAAGCAGTGAAATGCGTATTCTAATGCTACCATAAAATCTTGCATGAAATCAGTGCAAAGAATTGATATTTGGCTGTGGTACACATATATGTATGCACATCTCTTCCTTCTCTCCCCCCTCCCCCAGCTCATTTTGTTTGAGCAAAGCTATAACCATCTCAACTATATCAGCATTATCCTGATAGTTACCAGATGTCCTTATTTTCCCCATCATTCGTTTCTCTACCAAATGTCCTTTTCAATTGAAAAGAAATAATGTAGCTGCATGAAGTGAAATGATACCTGAAAGTTCCCTATACTTATGTTAATTCTGTATTGAAGCAGCTCTCCTATGACTTTTGTTAGGTTACGTTTGGTTTATATCACTGTAAGGCAGACAAGATCTGGTTAGCACTGTGCACAGCAAGTTGCAAGGTAAGAAAAATAGACTAATTTACTGCAGGTCCGTGTAATGTGGCTTTCTGTTTTCTGGAATTGTACATCAAGAATCCATTTCTGTGTGCATCCAGTCAAACCACTTTTCTATAGGAAATTATTGGCTGCAATGGCCTACCATCCTTCACAAAGAAAAATGTGCACCTCACAGATGTGTATTTGTACCCTGTGAACAAATAATGTTTAATATCCAATATATTTTTTCAATCAAAGTATGCAAATTTGAGTTTTCAGAAGAATAGTGGGAAATACTGAATAATATTTTATAAAGCTTTCCATTGAATGCTATCTCTCTATCTAACCATTTATCAATATTATTTAAAGATATTTTAAACAAAATGTATATGACCTCAAAAGTATGACCACAGTCCAGATGGTTACTGAATGTGCTGAAAAGTTCTTGCCTTAGGAAATCAGACTCTAATCTTGAGTTTCAAGAGCAATTTGCTCTTTCAAAGCTGATCAGTGTCTATATATATTCAAACCAGAACTGTATATATCTGACTTGGCATGATTATGCCTCCATACAAAGTGGGGCATCCATCAAATTAAAAGAGGGAAAACAGAGTGTATGTATATTCATTATGATTAGAATAGCAATAGCATGTTTATAAATTTCCAAGCACTGCAGTGCTAGCCTGTTCCACAAACAGCAAACAAATTTGTGCTACATCATATTCTAACAAATTTGGTTTGCCATAAACCTTCCTAAACTTTATCTGATACAGGGAATGCTTTCTTAGCTGGCAAACTACTATTTATGTACTTGAATAGTTGAATAGGTAGGAAATTGCAATCAATGGGATCAGAGGGAAGTAGAATGAAAAAGGTACAAACTGTGATAATTGCCTTAACAGTGCTTTTAACAAACAATAGCTGATTTAATGCATGTTAAAGCCCTCTTGATAAACTCGGCCTCCTGATAAATTCTTTTTTTTTTTACTTGTTCGCTCTAGAATTTGTTTTTGGAATATATCAGAAACAGAATGGAGATTGCAAATAAAGTACTAGTAAAGGTAAAGGTTTCCCCTGACGTTAAGTCCAGTCGTGTCCGACTCTGGGGGTTGGTGCTCATCTCCATTTCTAAGCCGAAGAGCCGGCGTTGTCCGTAGACACCTCCAAGGTCATGTGGCCAGCATGACTGCATGGAACACCATTACCTTCACGCTGGAGCGGTACCTATTGATCTACTCACATTTGCATGTCTTTGAACTGCTAGGTTAGCAGAAGCTGGAGCTAACAGCGGGCGCTCATTCTGCTCCCCGGGTTTGAACCTGGGACCTTTTGGTCTGCAAGTTCAGCAGCTCAGCGCATTAACACACTGAGCCACCGGATTTTTCCCTTCTGGGTTTCCTATCAGATTTGCACCTTCATTTTATTTTATATAGAGGGTGCCTGATATAAAATACAGTGGGACATAAAAGTGAACCCACAATATTGTGGATAGTATTACTCGGTCATTGCCAGGCTAAATACCCCAAAGACTGATAATGGAAGTTAAGCAGTCCCTGTTAGTATTGGAATTGGCAAAGCCACCTCTGAATATTCCTTGCCTATAAAACCCTATGAAATCCATATGGTCATTGTTAGTTGATAAGTGATTTGAAGCCACAAACACAATCCTGTTGCCCGAATAGACACAGAGACGTAATTGGCATCTGAATATGCCTGGTTGTTGTGTCTATAACTTATAACCTCCACTATTTGAAAAATGAAAACTGAGGGTTTTTCACGCAGCCACATAACCCAGAACATCAAGGCAGAATAACCTACAATATCTGCTTTGAATTGGGTTATCTGAGTCCACACTGCCATATATCCCAGTTCAAAGCAGATAATGTGGGATTTTATTCAGCTGTGTGGAAAGGGCCTGAGACACCAGTGGTAAAGTCACATATAGGTGACAAACTATACTAATAAGTCATACATTTATAATGGAAGGCCAACGGGCTGCCATGGCAATTTATGTGGCTCATGAGGCTTTCAGTGACAGGGCAATATAGTTGCATTTATACAGGCTAACAATTACAAACTGCCCTTTGAAGGCAACCATAATGCTGATGTGGCCCTTGATTAAAATGAATTTGACACCCCTGTATTAAGGAAAAGTGCACAAGCTGGAAGATGTTGCAGATTTAAATTTTTGAAGACTATGCTTCCTTTTCTTCTCTCTTCCTCTGAGTTAATTGAGTAGAAATTACTTTTGCACATTAAATTCGGTTTTCAGGAATTGCAGTAAATTAAAAGCAAAAAAGGAAAGTGGAAAGTGATGGGAGAAAGAAGAACATTTTAAAAACAGCTTAAAAATGAAACAGAAAATTGATCATGATTGTTCCTGCCAAATCAGGACAGTTGGAAGTAAAGTATCTACACACAGAGAAAATGTGTGTGTATGTGCACTCATTACTAGACAATTTTGTGGCCTCAGGTACCATTAACCAAAACCTGTTAGAAGGGAGTGGGTTATAGATCACTGGAAATCACTTCATGTGTTAATAGCCAGGAAATATTATTTTCAGTGTATTCTTGATTACTATGTTTAAATGAAAATATAAGTTAGATGCTTCGTAAAATTACATGGTTTTTCAAGGATTGCTTATTTTGCTAGTGTTCACCAGAAAAACATAACTAATTAGGCAAAAATATCAAATCAGTTTATTGTTTTATGATATTTCTATACACACACATTTGGCAATTAATGACTCCATAGGAGAATCTGATAAGGGACAAGGACTCAAGTAATGAAATGAGACAAAACAGCAGAACGGGTTTAAATGGGAGAGGAAAGTGCTATTTCAATACGGGGTTAACATTCAGAGCTCTAAATGTGTTCCAAGCATTTGGATTTGTCTCTTGCAGGGAAAAAATCTCTACTATTTATTTATTAAGAGTTTGTCTTGGAATATTGCTTAAACTGGATTGCTTGAAATGGTTCAATAGGTTTTCAAAGAAGGGCACTACTATAATTTAAAGATTACCTGGATGAGCTCAGTTTTGAACTACAACAGGGTGGCTCTACATTCATTTTCACTCGACTCCACTCCACTCTACTTGAATGTCATTTGCTGAGGAAAAGGAGTGGCATAAATACAATTAATTAGTCAATACAATTAATTAGTCAATACAATACAAATACAATTAATAAGTTTCAAAGGGCATCATGGGAATGGAAGATTGGAAGAAGATTTGATTGGTGCCTGATGGTATAGCAACACCTTTGAAAGCAATGTAATGGTCTCAGCAGGTGAATCTTTGTTGTCCATCTACTAGCAAATAAAGGCTTGGTTTTTTAAAAATTATTCAAGCAGGTTCTCACAATTGGCTTGTTGCTGGGGAAGGGGTTTGCCAACAGCTGGGTGCTGTGCTTTTTTTGCTTTTTTTTTTCTTTAAAAGAGAAAGATGGAGTAACCATGCTATAATCAACAATCACATTTTCAGAAATACATTACTATGCAAAAGGCAGCCATCTAGCAACGACATTAAGGCTAGAAAATGGTTGGGAAAATTCTTATATTTTGTTATTTATTGAAAAATATTAGTAGAGCTGCTGGATCACGCCAAAATCAGCCTAGCTCAGGTGTTTGCCACAGTAAACATTCAATGTCATTTAGACAGACAGGACAGAACAGAAGAAAGGAGGTATGTTGTGTCAACATCCAGCTTCAGAGCATTGGCGGTTGTGCTCGAATCCAGCCACAGGGGGTGCTGTCGCTCCATCCTCTATGATGAAGAGCCATCAAGGATTTCCTCCTTCCTTTAGGTCACAGGGCATTTTTCTATTCTTTTTCTTTTATGATGTCAGAAAATACATCTCCCACTTTTTAGTAGGATCTAATTTCTCTACTTAGAGCTCTAAGCTGTTTTTGAACTGCTTAGTTAAACAGTGAGCTGGGTTGACAGTTGGGTGCTCACTCCGACCCCGACTTCAAGCTGGCAACCTTTTGGTTGGTAGATCTTATTGTTTCTGGTGATTTACCAGCTGTGCTAAAGCCTGGCCCCATAGAAGCATTGTTATCCAGTAATGATGTTTTATCAACATGTAGCCATCATAATTAATAGCTACTGAAACCTCTTCCAAAGGCAAACAACCCCCTCTCCCCCAAAGATGTTGCCCAGTGTATGCCCTTTCCATTTGCCAAGAAAAGAAGAAAGAATTCTCATTTTAGTAGATAATTGGCATCTTAAATTAGAATGATCCCATCCTGCTGATGTGCCATCAAAATAAAAGAGGCCTTTCTCCAGATAGGATAAAGTTTCACAACATAAGGCTTACTTCATCAGATGAGGGTGTAATTGGCAGCATGCCCTCTGGCTCTCATCCCACAATGCAGGCTTGCTTGGTAAAAAGGAAGGTCACCATGGCAGCAACATGGAGGCTTCCTGTGTTGCCTTGGATCAATGGGGAGAAGCCAGGCAGCAAATTCTTCACCCTGTGGGATGGACTTAGTGGTAATTTGAGTGATGTGGAGTGTGGGGCGATGGCTTCCCCAAACCCGCCATGGGCACCCCTGGAAGCGCCACAATCTGTGGTGATTCTGGCAGCATGTCCTTGGTTTATCTCTGAACTAGTTTACGCTAGACCAAATTACCAACTGTGTCCAGTATAGCCTACTGTAGGTAAGTTAATAGGTGACTTGAAAGCACAACAGCACACACAATAGTTTTGCCAGAATAAACATAGGGACGTAATTAGCATATGATGCCAATCGGTGCCTCCTAAACTCTCTGATGTGGGGACTCATAATTCACCCCACCCCTATGTTCCAGGAATTAGTAGCATATTTGTACACATTGACTCCAATTGTCTCTGACTTTCCTGGGAACTCACCAGTGACCAACAGCTACAGTATATCTAATGGAAGGTATGTTCAGTTTGGGGTTTTTTTTTCAAATACTATTCTTTGCAACAACACTAGAAACAGAAGCAAATTAGTTATTATCAAATTTGTGTCACTCACCTTTGTGTAGTTGATTTAACTAATAAACAAATCCATAGCCAGTATCTCAACTACATCAGGGTTCTGGTGTGCTTTAATTTTTTATTTTTATTTTTGCATCCTATTCCTTTCATCAATGGAAATTTTCCTCCCATTGCAAATAAACAATGCAGGGCACCAAATATCAACTAAGAATAAAGTTACATCTATCCTACAGCTTGATACCACTTTAACTACCACAGAACAATGATGTGGAATCATGGAAGCTGTAGTTTAGTGAGGCACTAGCACTAGCATTATTGACAGAAGGCTAAAGGTATGATCTCCATGATTCCATAAAATTGAGCTATATCAGTTAAAGTGTTACCAAACTCCATTAATTTTATATGTAAATATAACCTGGGTTGCATTATGAATAGACGATTAAAGAATCCTCCCTTCTGGGGCCAATCCAGCTTTTTTTTTCCATCTCCACACCACTTCATGGGAAATAGTTTAGAAACCTTTTGGAAGGTGGAGATGGAATCCAGTGAAAATGTTGCAAGTCTACATATTCCATCCCAGTCATGATTATCTCCATATTGATGAATTCCCATCTAAACAAATGGGCACATTTGGTTTTGTGTAAATTTGACCAGTAGGGATCCCATTTCAATCTGTCCTAATATTGTGTTCTTAATTTATTGTATTCTAATATCTTAGAGTGCTGTCTCAAAATAGTGATGCAAAATTGTCTCTTTGTTCTTCCTATCCCTGTGTGTGTGTGTGTGTGTGTGTGTGTGAGCAATCTCATAATTGACTATTCAGCATCTGATATCATTTTTTAGGGAATATAAAAAACAAATATTTATCCTATCATTGCACATACTGCATTTTGGGCAATTAAGTCAATCTGGAAAAATTATATTTCATTTCATTTTTAATAGCAAACTATTACAGCAGTAATCGTCTTCCGCAAAAACAATTTTTGGATTATGCAACTGTTGTAGAAAAAAAGCTGATATTGCAAAAAGAAAAGTAGAATTTATAAGCACTGTCAGATATGGCAGTGAAAGACCAAACAACATATTCTAAAAGACAATTTGATCTCTTTGGGAAGTTTCCTGACTAGGAGGGCTTTATTGATGGCAGATGTTAATGACACATGGCTGCTTTTAGACTTTGCAGCCCCAGCTGTTAATTTAGAAAGAGATTATCTAACACAGGTATTTGCAAAATGGGAAGGTATAACTCCAGCATTCTGTATGCCAAATGACACAGCCTTTTACTGCAGTTATTTCTGAATAAAGCCTTGCACATAAAACCTAATTGATACCTTCAGTTCCTGGTGTCAGCATTTTGATACATGTCCCGGAACTAACCTTCACAATTTAGCTATTCCTGTGTTCAATATGCTGTGAACACAAGGCCTATAAATAGCAGTGAAATTTTGAAGGCACATACTGAATTCAAAATGGTGAGCAGACAGTATTTACTGAAGAATTCTTTATATTAATTCTATTTTTATTAAAAGCATGCACTTGAGCATTTCAAAAACCCAGAAACAATATATGTGTCATAGAAAAGCAGTTGCTGCTTATACATCTCGTGGCGGACTGAGAGATGTATGCAAAAAAGACTATACTTTACAGACAATTTTAGAACCAGAGCTATATATCCAGATGCTGTTCACAACTCTGAGATTGTACCAGACATGACCAAACGTACTTCTTTGACTCTGCATTCCAGAATCTCCATGAAAGCTCTGGGATTTTGGAAATTTTAGTCCAAAAGGGTAAAAACTCCAAATTCTTGACGAGACATGACAGGTAAACCTCAGTTAACAAAACCTTTGACAAAAAAGTTCATTTAAAAATATTTTACAAGGGTTCAGCCCAGGCCACCCCTCCTTCTTGTCATCTGTCTTGTCCAAAGTGTCCCCTTTCTCCTGCTCCCCAGGATTGACTTAGGAGGGATGAGCTGAAGAAAGACAGATTTTCAGTTTCAGGTCTCAACAGCATGTCTAGAGTAAACAATGCAATAAACTTGACTTGGGTAAGAATAGGAATCTTTTCAGGCTAATCCTACTGTAGCTATGTGTTTTTTTTACATACAGCAAGCAAAGTAACAGCTGTATCATAAATCATATACTGAGCATGTAAATAGGAAAGCAGAAAGTAAAGGATAAGCAGATTAACCTGCCATGTCCACTGGCATGTTAAATAAGTATATATCTGTATGTTTTGTTACCAAAATGAAGGCTTTTGAAACAAATGATGTGTTTTGCAAGAAGCTTTCAAGTGGTCTTATGAAGTATGTACTTGACATGGTTGTTTCATTTCACATGCAAATACTGTTTGTTTTAATGAAAACTTTGTTGAAACATGTAGACCTATTTCTTTTTTTTTATGGTGTAGGAACTTTTATAGTGTAGGAATTGCAAGGGAAGGCACATGCCTGTCTTCCCTTGCAATTTTTAATAGTTCTACCTTTTGTTCTGATACCCGTTGATGTATTTTATGATTGTATATTTTCTTGTTAATTGTTTTATTTATATATGCTGTTATTGTGTTGTGTTCTGCTTTTATCTGTTTGATTCTTGGGCTTGGTCCCCATATGAACCGCTCCGAGTCCCCTCAGGGAGATGGAGGCAAATTATAATTAAAGTTGTTTCATTATTATTATTATTATTATTATTATTATTATTATTATTATTATTCCTATTTTTCATGTTATTTTTACTTCTGGTATGAAAGTTTCAAAGAACTGAAGCACAAAAGCATATCTGGTTTATTAGGTAGACCTATAAATACATAGCACTATAAAGTCAGAATTCCTTTTGGAGAAGAGATTGCCTATTGGGAATGACAAATTTAATTCTACTCTTACTCCATGGACAGGGAGGAAACAATACAGTCTTCTGCATTCTTAAGTCATGATTTTTTGTGTCTATTTGAATGGGGAACTAGTTGTCTCCCCCCCCCCCCCAATTCGATATTAATGTATGACAGTAATACAGATGAGACCCTAATATGAATACTTTTCTTCAGGGTTCCACCCAATGGACTACTCAGGCTGTTATCTTACTGCCAGTTTCCAGCAAGACAGTTTCTTCTCCCTCCTCTTCAGGGCCAATCTGTGTTAATGTATAACCTGTAGTGAACCAGAAAATGCCATGCTCACAACATCTCCTGGGTTTTACATTGATTTTAAAGGTCCTGTTCAATTTGCTGAAGCCTGTACTCTGCATGGGTTCAGCACCTTGGAGAGCACCTCTAAATTCATATTAAAACTCACTAGAGTGCAGCAGAATGTTGAATGGAAGCCAGCAGAATAAGGGGAGCTAATGGAAGACCAGTCAAGAAAAGGCTTTAATAATCAAGGCAGAAAATGACTAAGGCTTGACCTAAGGTCATAGCAGAGGAAGATAAATAAATGGTCTCATTTTGGCAATGTTACAAAGGAAAAAAAATCAACATGACCCTTTTGCATCCTCAGTATGAGAAGGAAAAGACAAAGAAGAGTAAGACTGTGTGCTTCCTTCACATGAGAAATTGAAACATTATTAAAAGTGTTGGATGCTGTAAATATGGTTTTTGAGGAAAAATAAGTAGTTCTGTCTTTGCCATGCTGCAATTGCTAAAATATAATCAAGATAAAAAATGGTATTGAAACCATCCTAATTGTAAGGATTATCTGAAGTTAGGATATAAAGAGAAAACAACAAAAGGCCCAGAACACAACCCTATGAATCCCAGTTGAAAGAGGAAAAGAAGAAGATACATGACTTTCAGCTGCTACATTAAATGATCAATCTGAGAGATAAGATGTAAACCAGAGGAGAATTGAATCAGTACTAAGAATCCTAGGTCATGAAGTGAATCCAACAAAAGAGTATGATCAGCTGGAAGGTTACAGAAAGATAAAGGAGAATAATGACTGAATATAGACCTTTTGATTTGACCTGCAGGAGGCGATCTGTGATTTTTATAAGAGCTGTCTTAATAGAGTGCAAAGGGCAAAATCCAAACGGAAAAGAAGCCATTAGAGAAATGCAAGGAAGAGTAGTAGTAATGGTGGTACTTGAGCTACATGAAAGAAAGAAAGGACAAGGCACAAAACAGCAGGTTTCAAAACTTTAGAGAAAAAATGCAACAATGAAACAGGGTGATCTTTCGAAAAGAAGATGGATCAAGTAAAGGCTTGATAAAAACTGGAGAAACAGCAGCATGTTTAAACTCAGAAGGAAATGGATTAGCCAAAATGAACAGATTGATATGGAGTAGAGAATATCAGAGGCAACAAAAATTAAGAAGCAAAAAGGAACTGGATCAAGACAGCAGTCAGTAGGAAGGATTTGAAAATATAAATATTGTGGATGGTGCATCTAACAAGGTGGGAGAAAGTAGAAAATGTAGATAAATATATAGCCTTCAGAACTAATAAGCATAGATAACATTATGTACCAAGGTAAATGATTCTCAAATGCACGTGAGATAAGATGAAAATAATACATTAGGTAAAGGTAAAGGTTTTCCCCTGACATTAAGTCTAGTCATGTCTGACTCTGGGTGTTGGTGCTCATCTCCATTTCTAAGCCATAGAGCCAGCGTTGTCTGTAGACACCTCCAAGGTCATGTGGGTGGAATGACTGCATGGTGCGCCGTTACCTTCCCACCAGAGTGGTACCTATTGATCTACTCACATTTGCATGTTTTCAAACTACTAGCTTAGCAAAAACTGGGGCTAACAGTGGGAGCTCACCCTGCTCCCTGGATTCGAACTGGTGACCTTTCAGTCAGCAAGTTCAGCAGCTCAGCGATTTAACCTGCTATGCCACCGAGGGCTCCAATAGATTACATAAATTTGATACTAATTACTGTCAATTCTCTATTGTTTCGATTTTTAATGTAATATTTGGAAGTGTAACAAATCATGCAACAAAGTGTTATAAAAAGGCAACAAAATAGGCTCTGGAGGAACAGAAGGTTATGGGAAGAGACCAGCTGTCACTTGCATAATCAATTGTCTCTTTCTGAGAGCCATGCTTTTTCATGTGAACTCTAATTTCATCTGGAGTACTTATCTCTCCTCCTGCTGTGGACCATAAAATAGCTTTGCAAAGTGGTTAGTTTAAGCCTGCAACTGTACTCCCTCAGCAATTCTCAAACCAGCAATTTTGCTGAAAAATAAAACATCTTCCTACTTTAAGTGCTGTTTACTAAGGCCAAACCTGTTCCATGTAATAGCCTCTGCAAATCTCTGTGCCTCTCTCTCTCTCTCTCTCTCTCTCTCTCTCTCTCTCTCTATATATATATATATATATATATATATATATATATATATATATATATATATATATATAACCTGAGATAACCATTTCCCTAATACCTAGCACAATAAATATTTGACCAGACCCATGGGAGATTAATAATTGTTACTTCTGGGTGCATAGAAACTGCATTTTCTCTCTTCTTTCACTGATGAAATTTACATTTATATTCTTTCTTATTCTGAAGAATTAGATGAAAGACCTAAGATTCACATTTCAAATTATAAGCAAATAATCCTTGTTGACCTAGCCTCGTAACCTCAAATCGCAAATCAATGAGACAAACCTTTCATGTTGCCTCAGGAAAATCTTAATGCCTTCAAAGGAAGAACATCTACATTGGGATGACCTTGCTGTTCAATCACAATTCACCTCTACAGTTAATCTACATTAATTAACACAATCCAACCAAAAAAAAAAGGTTGGTGTCTTGGATTTTAGGCCAGTTCCTGGGGTTATTGGGGAGCTGATAAGAAAATTGTGTTGAATAGAGCTCATCACCTCTAATATCTTAGATACATTTATCATGATTTTCTATGAGTGAGCTGATGAAGACTGGCATATGGCATATGATCTGTATCTCAAACACAAGCTAATCAGGAAAAACTGCTGCAATTTTTGAAATCAGCAGGTCAGATATACCCAGAAACAGGTCTAACATTTGAGGCACCAAAATGTGTGTTCACATTGCTTATGAAATTTTCATATATAAATAATAATTATTATTTCTTACCCACCTCTCTTCGTGGCTCAAGGTGGGTTACAAAATCACTAAAACACATAATCATCTAAAATATTCTATAAAATACACATATTAAAACTTATTTCTAATGCACCAACATATTTCTAATGCAAGATGCACCAAGATAGGTGTTCCTGGTATAGCATTTTTTTTCACCCCTAAGGACTCATCATCTGTCTCACCCCACTTCCTTGGTTATGCCTGTTCCCTTTTCCTTTTTACCAGTTCCTTCTTTCTGAACATTTTCTGCACACATGGCACCCATGTTTTTATGTGGGTATCCACCTGAAGATGAGAACCTCATCACATTTTGGGGAACCTGTTCTCAATGATCACATCCTCAAGGTGTTCAAGGAAATCAATCAGACTTCACATCATGGCTATGGCATAAAAAAAGTACAGGACAGTTGTCAATGTTTATGTTACCATCCAATGCTGAGATTGCCTTCTCATACCATATTGAGGGGGTTCTAATGTACAAACCAATTTTGGCCTTGTTTGATAACAATAATTTAAATTCCCTTTTATTTTGTTCTATTTATAAACCAATCACCAATAAACAATTTGTTGTACCTGATTGCTTCAAAATATACTGTGATATATAGCTTTTAAAATTCAGAAACTTGAAGCATTACATTTCTGTTATTGGGAATTAAATAGAGATGTATAATACACTTATCAGAATTTCAGACTTGACAAATCTAGGAGTGAAATGAAATGCATTTGCATGCCCAACAAACTTTCCAGAGTTTTATGTGTATTAGAATGTATATATTAAAGAAACACAAGCATAAAAATGTCTATTAATCAACAGAAAGCATGCATTCATATTAGGAACAAAATTCTTGATAAATATGTGCATATTATGAAAAATTCAAAACCTGCAGAGGTAAGGTGAGAGATAAGAAAAATGAGTATGAAGTTATAGATTCACTCATCTCTAATATTTATTGTATTTCCATATCAATATATTTTTGTATGCATTTTATGACTGAGAATAACTTGTATATTTTTGTTACCATATCTTTGGAAACAGCATCTGGATGGAAATTTCTGGAAAGATTGCAAGTTGTGAATCACTGCAGAGTGGACAGTGATGCCACTTTTATGCTCTGTGTCTCAGATTTAGTATTATGGTTCAAGTATCTATGGTTCCAAATTTACCTGCAAGGATAATAGACTTTGATAGACCTATTCTCTCTATTTCTCATTTTAAAATAATTTTCCAAGGAAAGCTGGAGATGTTCAAGAGCTGTTGGACTGATTTTAGGATTCAGCACCCTGGCTAGTTCATTGAAAATCTGTTGCTGTGTAAAATGGAAACTGTTTGGAACTTTAATGAATTTTTGATACCATAGAGGGAAAGGTCAGGCTTCCAGGATCAAAGTCCATGCAATCCTTATATCTTGGAGAGTTTTCCATCTCAGTTGCTGGTTATCCAAGAAGGAATTCCTAATACCGGAAAAAAAATTGTTTTGTTTTTTTGCTTTTGCTTTAATTTCAAATTGACCTTCATCTTTGTTTCCCTAGATTTGGTCTCTTTGCCTTCTTTTGTCCCTTGGAATTGTATGAACGCAGGTACTTTGTTGCAGAAAGGAGGGGAAGATGGCATAGTTGGAAGGAAACCTACTTTATCTGCCATGGCTCAATACTATGGAATACTGGGAAGTAGTTTGATGAGCAACCATCACACTTTGGCAGAAAATTTTAAAGACCTTGCAGTTTTGAAACACGGTGCCTCCTTATCTGTCTCTAGGCCTTTTACTACCCAATTGAAGACTAGGGATGTAGGAGATTACAATACCATAGTTCAATTCCGAAGAAGCATCTTAGGGGTGTTTACAATCCAGTCAAAGGAGTGCCACATTTGACTGTCTCTGGATCATGGGTTCTATAGTCCTAATTTATGGAAACATACACATGTGTGCACATGAATCAAAACTCCCTTTTCCCTTCTTTCTGTAAATTTTGTTCTCAGAGCTTGTCACCGCTGCTTCAGTACCTCTGTTCTTTCTATTTGTAAACATGCTTTTGTTTTCTCTTTTGAGACATTTCCTGCACATCCTCTTTCCCCTCCTATCGCTTGAGGTCAAACCGATCTCTCTCAACCTCTCACACAGATCTGCATCCTTTGTCTTAGCAACACTTTAGTTACATCTTATCTCAACCACATTCCTCTCTCATTCCTGCTCATTTTTGCTCCCTTCTCCTTTTGCTCTTTTCTCTTAACTCATTCTAACTTTGTGAAATTCACCATAGCACTGAACCTGCATTCATTCTACAGTGTAGATACAACTGTGGCACATCTTTTCTTTGGTAAGACAGTGTGTGCACTGGCCAAACGTGAACTACGCATGATTTTCATTCTGCCACAGAATTTTTCTGTAGTTTGAATCTGTCTTAGGACTTGTCTAAACTAGTCTTATCCCCCAGTTTCAACCAGATGTTGTTTCTGGACATCCAATCAAATCCAGGGACTTCCAGTTGAGTAATGCAGGATAAAAATGATCAAGAGAAGTCAGAGAATGCTCTGGAATCAGCCCCACATTCCAGAGTAGTATGGACATCACCCCTTCTTTTCCTTGGTTTTGCTTTTTGCCAGCTGCTGTGACAAAAGGCACCATTTTTCAGGGGAAAAAAGTGACCATCCATGGGGCTGCACTGGATTTAGTCTGATTCAACGGTCTGGACTTTGCTCTCATCATTTCAATGTCCCAGGGACAGAACATGTGAACAGCTCTACTGAATTTGGGCTGATTGGGAGAGAGGGGTATTGTACAAAATTGTGCTTTTATACAATCCTCCCTATCTTTGTACAAAAAACCCATGCCCCATCATCAAATGTTACTTCCCCAAACTTCATTTATCAAGCTACCCCTGCTTTAAAAGGCATCCTTCAAATTAAATATGCTTGCCAGCAAATTCTGAAGTAGCATTTTACATACATTTTACTCCTTGAAATGTAGAACTTATGTGAAGACATGTAGTCCAAACCAAATTCACCTAACTTTCTAAATACAATATACTTCTAAATGTAGATCTCAGCTCTTCATTCAGCCATAAAAGGGATGATTTGTTCAAGGAAATGCCTCAGTAGAAACATTCCCTAGCTAGTAGTAACATCAATCTAGTAGCATGAATGTGGGTAGGATCAATACAATAGTTTCATCAGCCATAGAAATACTATAAACTGCATTTAATTTATGGAGTGTGGTGGTTTTACAACTACCATCTTCTGAAAGTGTTTTTATAGATAGTATCCTTGATCTATCTACAAAACTTTAGCCATTTACCCCCTTTATCCACACCTTCATTGGATCTAAAGCTCACTGTGGTTTAGTGTTGCAGAGCTTAGCCCTAGAATCTGAGATATAGTAATATAGTAAGATATATATATTACTAAGATATAGTAATATACCAAAGAAAATATTGTTAAAACTTCCAAAAAGCTTTTCCCGCAAAAATAAATAAAAAGACACAGCTAGTCCGCAGATATACTTCATGTCATTCTCATATAGAAAATAAGCATTGTGATGAATAATTTATCGTGGCCTGTTTTACATAACTTTACATATACATAGCTACACAGCAAATCACTAAGAAATTCTGTTAGTAAATTGTGAAGAAGTATAACAGGATGCCCACAATGCACATAAACCTCTAGAGATATGCATGAACACTCTCAAGCTGGTGTCCAAATAAACAATGGGACTGGTGAACGTGAGTGTATGAGTCCAGTTGTACATCACTCCCAATGCATAATGGTCACTTTGACAGTTCCATCGTGTTGTAACATAACCTCAGCCCCCTATTAGATATACCATATTCACTATGGATGTGCGATCCATTTAAAAAATGGTTCCAAAGTGCTTACAAAACTGGGAGGTATCGGCACTTTGTTTCTAAAGTGTTTCTAAAGTATACTTAGTGAAAAATATGTTACTACAACTAGGGTAATGAAATTTTGTTTCTATTTTGTTACAGTAATTGTGCATGCACATAATTAAATTACTATAATTGTGTAAAATTCAAGAGCTTCTTTCTCCCTCATTTTAAATGTTAATGGAGTGAAATTTGCTACAATGGTAGAACATATTTCTATCTCTTAGCCCACCAAATTTCAGAACGCTTCACTTATCCACAGATTTTTGGGGAGTTTTCAAAATTTTGATAGATAACATTAAAAAACTGTAAGAGCCATCTATTTGAATTTTATATACAATGCTCAAGATGATCAGGGCATCAATCCCAAGAAGTTTCAGAAAGATTCACACATCTACAGATTTTGAGGGATTTTTAAAAGTTTAGACAGAAACAATTTATCCCTGAAAAAATTGACAACAGCAATCCACTAGAATGTCTGTCTTTATGGCACACAACAACATAACTTCAACTTAGCACAGATTTATACTATTACAGTACTTAGAATCACAGATCATAGAATCATACAATCATAGACTTGGAAGAGACCTCACGGGCCATCCAGTCCAACCCCCTGCAAGAAGCAAGAAAATTAAGGAGCCTCCACCACACTCCGGGGCAGAGAGTCCACTGCCGAACAGCTTTCACAGTGAGGAAGTTCTTGCTAATGTTCAGGTGGAATCTCCTTTCCTGAAGTTTGAAGCCATTGTTCTGCATACTAGTCTGCAGGGAAGCAGCAAACAAGCTTGCTCCCTCCTCCCTATGATTTCTCCTCACATATTTGTACATGGCTATCATGTCTCCTCTCAGCCTTCTCTTCTGCAGGCTAAACATGCCCAGCTCTTTAAGCCGCTCCTCATAGGGCTTGTTCTCCAGACCCTTAATCATTTTAGTCGCTCTCCTCTTGACGCTTTCCAGCTTGTCAACATCTCCCTTCAACTGTGGTGCCCAGAATTGGACACAGTATTCTATGTGTGGTCTGATCAGGGCAGAATAGAGGGGTAGCATGACTTCCCAGGATCTAGATGTACTTACTTTAGTCCTCTTTGCAGAGAAAATCATTTTATTTATTATTATTAGACTGACTCTAAACAGCTAGTGCTGCCCATTGGGATTTTCTGGTGCTCTGGGAAATGTAGTTTAGGGCAGGACCTTTTGCATTCTCTGCCACTGGGGGCCTCACCTTTCCAAACTACATTTCTAAACGGCTGTGTTCTCAGTCTCCTACCCAAGTTAGTCTCGCCCCCAGTGACGCTAAATGGCTGGCTACTGTAGTGCCTTGCTTATGCGGATCAAGCCAAAGAAAAACAGGAAAACATTGGTTTTTAAAACACTTTATGTTCTCTTGGCTTTACCACAGTTGCTTAATGCGATAGATAGATAGATAGATAGATAGATAGATAGATAGATAGGGTGGGTGAATTGTGGCTCCACAAGAAGTGGGAGTGAAAGAGGAAGCCAATAGGTGATAATGATAGATAGATAGATAGATAGATAGATAGATAGATAGATAGATAGACGAAAGTGCAAGGTGAGCGCTGGCCCCACAACAATTGAGAGGGAAGGAGGAAATAGATTGGTAGGACTGGAGGGTGAGTCCTGGCTCCATAACAATTGGAAAGAGGAAGCCAATAGATATAGAGGGAAGCAAGGAGGGTGTGTCTTGGCCCCACAAGAAGTCAATAGACAATAGTTAGATAGGTAGGACTAGAGAGTGAATCCTGGCTCATAACACAATTGGAAGGAGGAAGTCAATAGTTATACAGATATAGGAAGAGTGAAGGGTGAGTCCTGGCCCACAACTAGTGTCCAGTTTTATGGAAGAAACAACCTTAGACACAAGTAAAAGCAACAGAAAACAGAAAGTACAATCTCGATGATAATGAACAATCTTCAAGCAAACGTAAAACAGACGTCTTCACTTCAGACAGAAATTAAAGTCTTTGATAAACAGGCTTATAAGTCAAACGCTATCCTGCTTGGTGCTTTTTCTGATGCTGATGCATTCTGGGAAATGTAGTTTAGCACAGGCATATGGCTCCTTGTTTCCCAAACAGCACATGCACACAATTAAATGACAATAATTGGGGAAACTTCAGGGGCTCCTATCTCCCTCGTTTTTAAAGCTATTGAGGTGAAACTTGCTAGAGTGGTAGAACGCATTTACCACTGTTAGCCAACAAAATTTCATAACGTTTCACTTATCCACAGATTTTTGCCAAATTTTCAATGTTTTTATAAACTTTTTTTTTAAAAAAAAAACTACAAGAGCAAGCTCCTTGAATTTTCTATACAATGACACAAGATAACAGGGGATCATTCCCCCCAAATTTCAGAAATACTCATATATCTCCTGATTTGAGGGAAATTTTTTGCAGTTTTGATAAAAACTGACTGTTTGGGGAGGGACAAACCTCTCTCCTCTCTCCTGATTGGTGCTTTCTGATTCTGATGCATACTGGAAAATGCAGTTTAGGGCAGAGCCTTTTGAATTATTTGGCATAGGGCTCCCCTCATTCCCAAACTACATTTCCCAAGTTCTGTGCTGTTCTTGAGTTAGGAGTAGAGAAACTGCTTTGGGAGACTGTGATCAGGCATTCAGACAACATGGCCAGTCCAGTGAAGTTGATTGCAGAGGATCATAACTTCAATCACATCACTGCAAAGGTGTTTAGAGTGGATTGTAGGCCTTCTTCTCAATGAGCACAGACTACATTATCATCAGCATATTGGAATTCTATAAAGACATTGTTGTGACCTTTGTTTTGGCTTGGTATACAGTAGGCTTGAGCGATCCATGAAAAAATTGATTCTAAACTCGTTTCAAAAGTAGGGGGCGCCAGCGTTTCGTTTCTGATGTCATTTCTGAATTTTGCCCCCCCAAAAAATTCGAAATTAACGAAAATTCGTTAGTTTCAAAAGTAATTCGTTAATGGCGGACGCGCATGCGCAGTGGCCAAAAAAAACAGCACGAGGGGAGATTTTACAGGACTCTCCCGCCCTCATTTTTTGAGTGATCTTCTTCAAACTTGGTACAGTGGTAGAACACATTTAACACTGATAGCTCACCAAAATTGGAACGTTTCCCTTATCCTCTGATTTTTGGCGAATTTTCATAGCTTTTATAATAAACCATTTTTTAATAATTGCAGAAATCTGTTCCTGGTTTGAAAGTCTTATTTCCTGTTAAATTGGGTTGTCTTTACTGTGAAAGTCATTGTTCTACTTCAGAAACTTTGTTTTTGTGGCTGAAACTTTGTTAAATTGGTGTGTGTGTGATATATACTGTGTGTGTGTGTGTGTGTGTGTGTGTGTGTGTGTGTGTGTGTGTATATATATATATATATATATATATATATATACACATATATATATATATATAGTCCCTGCATATGTGTGTGTGTGTGTGTGTGTGTATAGGTAAAGGTAAAGGTATCCCTTGACGTTAAGTTCAGTCATGTCTGACTCTGGGGGTTGGTGCTCATATCCATTTCTAAGCCCAAGAGCCAGTGTTGTCCATAGACACCTCCAAGGTCATGTGGCCGGCATGACTACATGGAGTGCCATTACCTTCCCGCCAGAGCGGTACCTATTGATCTACTCACATTGGCATGTTTTCAAGCTGCTAGGTTGGCAGAAGCTGGAGCTAACAGCGGGCACTCACTCTGCTCCCGGGATTTGAACCTGGGACCTTTCGGTCTGCAAGTTCAGCAGCTCAGTGCTTTAACACACTTCGCCATCGGGGCTCATGTATATATAATATACATACACATACACACAATGTGGAGAATATGTGGAAAGGTAGATAGATAAGTTGGGAGCCACAGCGAAGGCACCTTCCTGGGAGCAAGGTCTAATAATAATAATAATAATAATAATAATAATAATAATAATAATAATAAATCCCTTACAATATCCAAGATGGCTCACTGCTACAGAATCTTGGGAGGTTTAGTTTGATATGGTACCATTATTGGCAGAGAAAGCTAAGCTGTAGGAGTTGAAATCCAATCATTTATCCTCCCTATAGAATCAATTTTATATGCATTTTTAGCTACAGAAAAGCTAAAATCAGGACAGTAAAAGAACAACACCCAGAAAATGGGAATTCCAGACAGGAAACAATCAGGGCCAGCTAATACCTCCCAACAAAGGATTCCCCCAGGTAGGAAGCAGCCAGGCTTTGAAGCTGCAAGGCTATTCAATGCTAATCAAGGTGACCAATTGCAACATTCACACTTGCCTCCCACAGACAAGAGTTCTTTCTCCCACCCTGGACCTTCCACAGATATATGAACCCCACTTGCCTAGCTTCGCACAGACGTCAAAACCTCTGAGTATGTCTGCCACAGATGTGGGTGAAACGTCAGGAGAGAATGCTTCTGGCACATGGCCATAGAGCCCGGAAAACTCATAGCAACCCAGCCAGTAGGCTGTTGCTGAACAACCTATGAACTTTTAGCATTAAAGGAAAAAATGCCCAAGATTTTATCACTTAATACTGTTGGCATGTCTGGAGAAGAAGAATAGAATGCTTCTATACCAGGCAAGGGCAAACCTTGCCCATGTCTGGAGTTAGGAATTGTAGGAGTTGAAATCCAAAACAATTTGACAGAAAACTGGGAGTTGTAGTTTGGCATGGTACTGGCTCTCTTCTGCAGGGAAGGCTAGGGACTTTGTAAAACTACAGCTCACATGATTACATGGCACTGAATCTGTTGCAATTGAGCTGGTGCCATAATCCTTTCCGGGAGATCTCCTCAGTGGAGATATCTCTTAAAGGGATATCCTCTGGCTCTAAGGATTCAGTTTAGGAAGGCTTGCCTGGTTCTGGTATTCCCCTTTAAGCCAGTGGCTGGAAAGTCTGGAAAGAAGCAAAACCAAACACGCGTCTCCAGAGAAGGCCAAGCGCAGGCAGGCATGTCTCTTCTCTCTTCTCTTCCCTCCCTCCCTGCTTCTCTCTCTCTCTCTCTCTCTCTCTCTCTCTCTCTCTCTCTCTCTCTCTCTCTCTCTCTCAGAGAGAGAGAGAGAGAGAAGCAGGGAGGGGAGAGAGAGAAGGGAAGAGAGCAATGCGGAAGGCTTCTACGGGGCCGCGTCTCAATGGCATTTTAAAAATGCTAGCAGATCGATGGCCATGCCTCTCCCTCCCTCCCTCTTCCGCTCTGATTGGCTGAGAGGCATGCCAACATGGCTTCTCCTCTCAGAGGGGCTACAGCTACATCCGAAGACATCAGAAACAAACGAAAAAAAGGTACTTTTATTATTCAAATTCGTAATATTTGTAAGGCAGTGAGCAGATGGTTCAATATCAATTCAAAAGTAATTATGAAACGAATTTTAAACGAATTTAACGAACTAACGAAAAATTTGCGAAAGCCTAGTATACAGTATTGTACATAATGGGACTGGAACATCCATGGATTTTGGTATCCACAAAGGAGCACACTTTCCTTTTTCTTGGCTTCAAATTGTATCAACAAAGAATTTAAGATATCACACGTTTATGGATTTTGCTGTATTCTGTTAAAGAAATTATGCCCAAGGACACCTCTACTTCATTAACGGAGGTATACATGTACTCCCCCCCTTTTTTTTTGATATACAAAACAATGATAGTCTTCAAAAGACTCCGTGAAAATCACTTCTTAGTCCAAGCCTCTTTGAAGTAGGTTTGAACTGTTTCAAGGCAGTTTTGGACTCCAGGTCAGGACTCACATGCATTTGTGTGTTTCACTTCTCTTTGATTCTTCTATATCTGTAGCATTAAGTTTTGCATCTGTCTATGAAGGTCCGTATCTATGTCTCCCCCATGTCCTCTTTCACCTTCTGGAGAACAATAGCAGCTACTGAATGCTGTGACCTAACAATAGGCTCATTGATATCTAGAACTAAGTTCTTCCAGTGAGGTGGCCCTATCATCAGAGACTTCAGGTTCATTGGGATGAATGGCCCTCAGTACAATAAAACATTGAAGAACACCTCCAGTTGGATAAAGAGAAAGAGGCATGCTGAGAGAACAGTGTAACTCCCCAAGAAGCAGCTGTATGCTGATGTGTACCAATGCAGCCACATATAACAGTAACCACACCTTCGGTTCCTAGGCATCCAAAACCACAACTACAACATAGGCCACCTTACTATATGCCTGGGCTACATTTCTTGGGATTTTTAGAACCACCAACCAACCTAACCCAAGTCAACACAGGGCTATATGGATCACCCGCAGATCACCCCCCGTCATCCAGTGGAGACACTTTGGATGCCTGCCCCTCCTCTTCTGCCCAACTGTCCTCCTGGCTTGGAATATTTAAGCCAACTGGATTTTCTGTTGGTTCATCAAAGGATTGAGATTGTGGAAATAATAACTGGCCTTGAAACATGTAACCGGTACGAAATAAAAAATAACACTGATCAACGACTGTATTATGCACTGGAGGAGAACAATTTCTGTACCCTGTTTTGGTGTGGAGCAGCACGGCCGTTCACCATCAGAATCTTAAACAACTTGGGCCACGAAATCATCCAGTTGAAGCGCCCACTTCGGTGCTCCATGTGTTGTTATCCTTGCTGTTTGCAAAAGCTTGAAGTCCAGGCCCCACCTGGCACTCCCATTGGGTATGTTATACAAAATTGGGATCCCTGTCTGCCTAAATTCACGCTCCAAAATGAAGCCCACGTGGATATACTCAAAATTGTTGGGCCTTGCATTTTATGCAGCTGTGGGCAAGATATTCCATTCAGTCTGATGTCACTGGATGAGAAATTCAATGTTGGTAGAATCACTAAGCTATGGGGCGGCTTCTTGAAGGAAATCTTAACAGATGCTGACAACATTGGGATCGAGTTTCCCTTGGACCTTGACATAAAAATGAAAGCCATCACACTTGGAGCTGCCTTCCTCATAGATTTCATGTATTTTGAAAGCAGTCACTAGGGATGTGCGATCGATTAAAAATGGTTCTAAAGTACTTACAGAACTGGGGGGTGTCGGTGCTTGATTTGTAAAATGTTTCTAAAGTGTGCCTGGTGAAAATTCCATTACTATAATGAGAGTAATGAATTTTTTATTATTTTGTTAATAGTAATTAACATTAATTAAATAATTACTATCATGGGGAAACTTCAGGAGCTTCTCTCTCCCTCATTTTTAGAGCTATCATGATGAAACTTGCTACCCCATTCACCACTCCTAGCCTACCAAATTGCAGAACGTTTTGCTTATCCACTGATTTTTAGGGGAATTTCAAGGTTTTTATAAGAAATACAAAAGCTATCTCCTTGAATTGTCTATACAATGACACTAAGTAAAGGGGATCATTTTCTGCAACTTTCAGAAAAATTCATACATCTACTGGTTTATGGGATCCTTTTAAGAGTTTTGACAAAAAATGTTTTTTTTAAACATAGCCTCAACACTGAATGTCTCATATTAATGAATAGAAGAAATCAATATTTTTTTCATATATTTTTATTGAAAGATTTATTTAACATAAGATAAAAAGGAGGGGAAAAACTGGGGTGAGACAAGGGGGGAGAGTGGGAAGGGAAAAAGGAGGGGGGAAAAGGAGGGGAGGAGGGTGCGGTGGGGGGGAAAGGGGTGTGGAGGTTAGGGAAGGTTTCTTGACTTCCACTCTTCTTCTCTTTGTTGTCTTCCATTCTTTTGGTTTTAAGTCTTATCTTGTTTTCTTTGTATAGTAATCCTGCGGTTTCCCTTATATTAGTATTGGTATCTTTTCTTTCTTCAACCAGTCTTTTACTGGTTTCCAGTTGGTAGCCGTTCTTGATTTATTTTCAGCCTTTCATAATTAGTAAGTTAAATGGTCCATGTTCATAACTTCGACTATTTCTGTTATCCATTCGTTTTTGTCTGGGATAGTTTTTTGTTTCCATACTTTTGCGTATACTAATCTGGCAGCTGTCGTTAGGTATACAAAAATTTTGTCATCATTTTTTGACCAATCTAAATTTACCATTCCCAATAGGAAGGATTCTGGCACTAGTGGTATATTTACTTTTAGGATCTTTTGGCAGGCACTGTGTATTGTTTTCCAGTAGGTTCTTGTCTTCTCGCACGTCCACCACATATGAAAATATGTTCCTTCAATTTTCCCGCATTTCTAGCACTTGTTATTTTTATCTTTTAAGTATTTTGCTATTCGTTCTGGTGTCAGGTGCCAGCAATACATCATTTTCAGCCAATTTTCTCGGAGATCGTTTGCGTAGGTATATTTTAATTTCTTTTTCCAAATTTGTTCCCATTCACTCAGCATAATTGTTCTGCCTATATTTTTAGCCCATTTTATCATACATGGCTTGATGTAATCTGTTTCCATGCTCCATTCTAGTAGAAATTTGTAGATCTTACTTGTCACCTTCTTCCCGTTCAGTAATACTTTATCCCATACTGTTTGTTTCTCTTCAAATCCGAGTTTGGCGTCCTTTGTGAAATGTTCTTTAATTTGATAGTACTGAAACCACGATATGTTTATATTTTGTTTTTTCAATTCTTCTAGGGATTTTATTTTTAGTTATTTACCTTCTTTCTTCAAGACTTCTCTGTATGTTGGCCATTTACTCCATCCTATTTACCTCCTATGGCCTGCCTCTGGCGGTGACAGCCAGAGTGGGGTTTTATTATATAGTCTTTTTTAATATTTCTCCCAGTGTGGAGCGGATAAAATGGTTTCCAAAATTTCTTTCCGTTTTTTTCTTCTCGTACCACAGGTACGTGTGCCAACCTGCCCGCAGGCCGTGACCTTCTAGAGTCAGCAATTTCTTGTTTTTTAAATTTATCCATTCTCTAATCCAATTCAATGCACTAGCTTCAAAATATAAACTTAAATTTGGTAGACCCAATCCTCCTTTTTCTTTCTCGTCAGTCAGATTTGTGTATTTTATTCTCGCTTTTTTGTTGTTCCAGATAAATTTTAATATATCTTTGTTCCATTGTTTAATTAGCTTCAGATTTCTAATTATGGGTAGGTTTTGAAATAAATACATTAATTTTGGTAGGACATATGTCTTTATCGCTGCAATTCTGCCCAAAATAGATAATTTGAGGTGAGTCCAGTTCTTAAGCTTTCTTTTGATTTCATTCCATTTGTTTGTGTAATTATTTTGCAGTAATTGTGAGTTTTTAGATGTCAAATATACTCCTAAGTACTTTATCTTGTTTACAACTCTAAAGTCCGTTATCTTAGCTAGGTTTTCTTGTCGTTGTTTGGAGATGTTCTTGGGTAAAATTGTTGATTTGTTTTTATTTATTTTGAGGCCCGATACCTTCCCGAATTCCTCTATTTTATGTAACCATTCTTTGATATTATTCAGTGGATCCTCAACAATACATATCAAATCATCAGCAAAAGCTCGTAGTTTATATGTTTCTTTGCCTATCTTCAGTCCTTTGAGATTTGTATCCTTCCTGATGTCTTTCAGTAGCATTTCTAGTGATAATATAAATATGAGCGGGGATAGGGGACACCCCTGTCTCGTACCTTTCCTTATTTTTATTTTG
The DNA here is from genome assembly GCF_035594765.1 of Anolis carolinensis. NCBI lineage: Eukaryota > Metazoa > Chordata > Lepidosauria > Squamata > Anolidae > Anolis > Anolis carolinensis. The sequence continues at coordinate 48,976,548 of NC_085844.1, forward strand.
CTTGTTGTTTGGCCGTTAATCCAAATACTTGCTTCTTGATCAGTGTAGATCGCTTGTATGGCGTTTATAAAATTATACCCCGCATCCATTTCTTTTAATAATAGTTTTAAAAAATCCCAGTAAATGCTGTCAAATGCTTTCTCAAAGTCTATAGCTAACATTGCCAATTCTTTTTGATTATTCCACTCATAGTACTCTATGATGTCAATTAAGCTCCTGACGTTGTCTTTAATGTTCTTATTTGGTAGGAACCCAGTTTGGTCCTCCCCGATCCAAGTTTTTAAGTATTCTTTTAATCTCTCCGCAATTATAGAAGAAATCAATATTAACCAATTCTATATTTTCATAGAATTCTAGAGTTGGAGGGGACCCCCAAGGGCCATCTAGTCCAACTTCCTTCTTCCAGGCAGAAAGGCACCATCAAAACTCTCCTGACAGATGGCCATCCAGCCTCTAAATTAAGTAATTATTATTATGCCAGCAGATTAAACTGCTGAGCTGCTGAACTTGCTGGCCAAAGATTGATGTTTCGAATCTGGGGAGCGGGGTGCGCTCCTGCTGTTAGCCCCAGCTTCTGCCAACCTAGCAGTTCAAAAACATGCAGATCTGAGTAGATCAATAGGTACCACTCTGGCAGGAAGGTAACAACACTCAATGCAGTCATGCCGCCCACATGACCTTGGAGGTGTCTGCAGACAATGCCAGCTCTTCAGCTTAGAAATGGAGATGAGCACCAATCCCCAGAGTCGGACATGACTGGACTTAATGTCAGGGGAAACCTTTAGCTTTACTAATATGCCTCTAAATTAAGTAATTGGATCAAGCCAACAGATTCATTTCAGAAACGTGATGGTACTACTCAGATCTGCTATTGAAAATTACTATAAACAGCAATATGATCTATTATTGACTGACCTAAATCAACCCATGCTTGTGAGCCAGCTGAAAATGAAGGGCAGGAAAATCGACAACCTTTGTTTGACTGGCCAGTCCATCTGGTCCCCGAACTCAGTTATATGAGTCATGCAACTTCTGATTTCCATTTGATGAAGGATTTGAACCAAAAAACTTGTCCCCAGATAACAGACAAAATCAAGACATTTGTGACTACTGGCTTGCCATTCAAAGAAACAGATACTGATTATTACATTAGATTAGGTTTGATTACTTCAAAAGCAAATCAATCCCCTAAAGAAGGAATGGGTTTTGGGGGGGAAGAAACCCCCAGGATGACCACAGCACCATTGTGCTCGATTAGTGACCACAGGTGGAGGCCGGCAATAGAACTGTCTTGTACAACTTCATGTCTATTGTGTCTGGTGGCCACTTGGCCCCTTTAAGGGCCAATTAGTCTCCCAAGGAAGGAAAGGCTTTGGAAGGAGAAAGGAGGAAACCTCCTGGATGTCTGGGGGTCTGGGGGAGAGTGGTTGGTTGGCTGGACCACCCTGCCCTTCCAGCAACAAATCAGTAAATCACCCCACCCACTAGCAGCAAATCAAATTGATTTGATTTTTGATTTCAGTGAATCAGTCCCCTAAAGAAGGAAATTGTTTGGGGTGAAGGAGAAGATCCCTTGAACAGCCGGGGGTCTGGGATCAAATCATTCACAAAATGGAAATCAGAATTTGTACAGCTGTGCAAATCTGTCAAATAACCCAGGACAGCCAGGAGTCTGGGATAGAGTGGTTGACTAGTCATTCCGCCCTGCTCTTTCTAAGCTTAACAGCCCACCACACAAGGGAAATTTTCCTGGTGGCCTTAACAGAAGGTAGTGTTAATCCAACATATTCTACCTAAGCTACCTAACCTACCTATTAGCAGCAAATCAGTCCCCTACAGAAGAGGACGGGAGGGATGGGGAAGGAGGAGACCCCCTGGATGGCTGGGAGTCTGGGTCAGAGTCATTGGTTGGCTGGCCAGTGACCACCTCACCCTGCAAAGAGTCAATCAGTCCCCTACATAAGAAAAGGGAAGGGATGGGGAAGGAGGAGACCCACGGGACAACCAGGGGTCTGGGGCAGAGTGGTTGGCTGGCTGGGCCACCCCGCCCTGCTAGCAGCAAATCAGTCCCCTACAGAAGGAAACTCAAACTAAACAACCTCAACTCTCACTCTGGTGCAAGCAAGCAACCGCTGTCTCTTAATGTTTTACACAGCAATATTTACCAATTTTTACAAGCTGCCCCAACAACTGGGTGGCACAAACCCTCTGCTGTTTTCTCTTGAGATAGTGATTCCTACGGCGTTCCGAGACCTACTAAGACTCACTTTAAGAGAGTGACTCATTCTTTGAAACAGCTAACCACTGCAGTCTATATTCAACCCCACGGATATAGACACCAAGCATCACAGTGTTGTAGTCCCCTAGGAGAGACCACCAATTGACAATACAGTCAAGTGTGGTGGGTTCTACTTTTGCCTTCTGTAAGAAATTAAATCACTCCTTCAGAGAGCTCAGCAGCTGCTGCCACCCTATATTTATGACCCTATAGAGAGACACCAAGCGCCAAAGAATCATTGTGACCTATGAAAGACCACAGGTAGGGATGACAATACAGTATCCTTGGGGAGGAAGAAGCAGACCAAAGTGTGGGATAGTAGCAGCTGGAGACAGCAGTGGCCTGGCAAAGGAAGGACCCAGAAACCAAATTGCAAGTGTAGGGGAGAAGTGGCAGTTTTGTAGAAATCCTATAGAGTTGTGGTGTTTTTTCCAGTGCAGGACTCCCGCACAATTGGTGGAACTTTTTTTAAAAAAAATTGCAAAAATGAGAGGTAGAGAAAGGGGAGTGGATGAGGCAATTGGTTGAGATCCTGAAGGAACTGTCCTGGCAGCGTCACTGCCCCCGCTCCTGCTATCCACTGCCGCCAACCCTTGTCACCATCCCCAAAGGCCTCCCCAGGTGCTGTCCCCTCCCTTGTCCCCCCAAAGAGTCCTGGCAGCGGCATGCCCCCGTCTTTGCTGGCCAAGCCCCCTGAGCAATGGTGCCAGACCCCAGAAGCAGAGGAGGAGGTGACTTGGGGCAGACAGGGAGGTTGACATACACTCCCTCTGTCTCTCCTGAATGCATGCATGCCTGCACCCCAAACTTTCTCATAGCTTTACCATATTATGTGAACATAATGGTCATTTAGCCAAAAAAGGTGTGCCTTAGATTTGCGTAAATATATGATATATGCTATTGAATTGCCCAATTCCAATTTCTACAGGCATAAGTTCCCAACAGGATACCTCTTTCTTTTAAAACCTACATTAACAACTGTATTACAATTTTCATTTGTAACTTCGCCTCCCCCCACTCACACATAACAAATGTATGGAAAAGCATAGTAGATAAGACCTTACTATCTAGTCCAGTGTTTCTCAAACTCTGCTCCTCCAGGTATTTTGGACTTCAGCTCACAGAAATCCTAGTCAGTTTCCCAGCTGTTGGGAATTGTGGGAGCTGAAGTGTAAAACACCTGGTGGAGCACAGTCTGAGGAACACTGATCTAGTCCAACACCTTATTCCCACTGAAGTTAGCAAGATGTTAAAGCCAGTATTGTGCTCCACAGAGCCCTTGGGGCTCTGTAAGAGGCACTCAGGGGCCTAACAGGCACCCCACCACCTTCCACCCCCTTGCTTCCATTCCCTTCTTTCCTCATATACTCCTTTGCAACATGCTGGCCACATGATCCTGGTGACCACATGGTTGCCAGGACCATGTGGACAGCATGCTGTAAAGATGTGACCTCCACACCAAAGCTACCCTTGGACCACAAGGCACCCGCCGCTGAACCTGTCACTGTTGAGGAGGAGGAAGAGGATGCTCAGGCACCCCTCCATGTGCCGCCAAGCCTGCCACTGCCACATAGGAGGAAGAGAAGGAAGAAGAAGAGGATACCAAGGGACCCCCCACACATGCCACCCAAACTTCTGCTGCCACTGAGGAGGAAGAGGAAGAAGAGAAAGAAGAGAATGATGAGGGACACACCATTTTTCTCCACACCGCCATAGGTAACGTGCTACTTTACTGGTGGTGGTGGTGAGGCTGTAGCCAAGGGGGGGGGGGGGGTTAAGTGTTCAACCTCCCTGAAATTTTTCAGATTTCAAAAACAAAAACAAAAACTGGTTTACTCTTGAATTTTAACTGGTTAACCAAATCCCCATGAGTGTCCACTGAAGTTTATCTGTCTTGAGTGTCCACTGAAGTTTATTGATAGAGACTGATTTCTAAATTATTTTGCATTATGGAACTACTCTTCATGATTTGCTAAAAAAAGTTTCAACATCCCTCCCCTCCCCCCATTTTTCTGGCTTTGGCCCTGGTGGTGATAATGATGATGATGATGATGATGATGATGATTATGATTATGATTATGATTGTTATTATTGTTAAGCCTGGGTGGCCATCTGTTGGGGGTGCTTTGCATGAGTTTTTCATGCATAGCAGACAAGGGTTGGACTAGATGCCCCCTGGAGTGGATGGCTTCTGGGATCTTTCACTGAAATACTGTTAAGTTTATGTTGGTTAAAATTGGTCTTCATTATTGTAAACAAAAATTTGCACTACGTGAATTACTTTATACAAACTCTCCATTTATCTGGTACTGGCCTGGCCCATGATAAAGGTGTGTGTATGTATATGTATATATGCGTGCGTGCGTGCGTGCGTGTGTGTGTATGTGTGTGTGTGTGTGTGTGTGTGTGTGTGTGTGTATATATATATATATATATATATATATATATATATATATATATAACATTTCTTTGGGCTTCACAAAGAACCTTTGCTTCAAAATGGACTCCACGGCTGAAAAGGTTTGAGAACTGTCACGAAAATATAATGTGCAGATTTGAAAATTTTGATTTAATATGTGTGGGTATGAATGAATTGAAGGAAGGAAGGAAGGAAGGAAGGAAGGAAGGAAGGAAGGAAGGAAGGAAGGAAGGAAGGAAGGAGAGGGACAACATCAGCAAAATACTGCTATATAAGTGACCTAATGACAATCCAGAAATTGTGACAGACAGAGGGGCTATTCACCTGCTATGCTCTGCTCCATTGGCAAGAAGAGAGATGGTGTCAGATCAGCTACAGGAAAGCAAGATTTTGGACACTTGCCTTCTTTTCTCAAGGGAAGATGAAGGAGTGCATTTTGGAGTCATTTTACATAGCAGGGTGTCATTTCTTCTGTAGGGAAAGCAGGATTCTGATCCTTGGCATTGTTCTTAGGAAAAAAGGATGCATTTTGGCATTTTGAAGTTTTGGCATTTTGGAACTATGTGTTGGCAGGCTGCAAGGAAAACAGGGCTTGGCCTAAGCAGGTGCTTCTCCAAGGAGGGAGAAAGGATATGGTAATTTTTGAATGTATGAATGAAGAGGAATGCATGTGCATGTTTTTGAATGCTGAGTAAAAATGTAACCCCCCTTTGCTTGTTTGTTAGACAATGTAATTGTAGATTGGGTTGTTGTGAGTTTTCCAGGCTGTATGGCCATGTTCCAGAAGCATTCTCTCCTGACATTTCACCCACATCTATGGCAGGCATGCTCAGAGGATGCCTGCCCTAGATGTGGGCAAAATGTCAGGAGATAATGCTTCTGGAACCTGGCCATACAGCCCGGAAAACTCACAACAACCCAGTAATTTCAGCCATTAAAGCCTTCGACAACACATTAACTGTAGATTTGTCAATCCAATGTAGTTACATAGAATCTGTATGTCTGTATGTCTAATGTTCTTTGTGTAAAAGTGTAAAAGTTCTGATATACCGTCTCACACTGAAATTGCAATAAAAACCTATGCTTTAAAGTTATTGAAAAGTTTTTCATAACAGAACCTCTGCTTTAAAAGTTTGTCTTTTCAATTTCTCCCATTTGTTGGTATGCATATTGTTTAAATTTTAGAAGTAATACAGCCATCATGACTAGTAGCTACTAATAGAATTATCATAAAGCATGTGCTTTCAATATTGAGCTTGCTTGCCATGTTCACTGTGATGAATTCTCTGTCCTAATTGACTCATTACTTAAAGGAAAGAACACTAGTGTTCCATTTTAGGATTTAGTATCAGAATTGATTTAACATTCATCCCAATGCTTGCATTGACTGGGACTTCCAATGTGGCAATCCTTACAGCCAGGTTATATGTTTATATATTTATTTAAATGTATACATTTGCCTATGTGCATGAAAGAGTGTCTGTGTGCATGAGAGAGTGTTTGTAATGATAATAATTACTAGGCATGGGCGAATTAATCGGAATTGTTGTTAATTGTAATAAAATCTATTTTGGGTTCTGAACAGGGTTCTGAACAGAGCCCATTTCACTCCTGGATGCTTCGGGGCATTAAAGCCCATTTCACTCCTGGATATAACATCGGGCATTAGAGCCCATTTCGCTCCTGGATATAACATAGGGCATTAGAGCCCATTTCACTCCTGGATATAGCATCGGGCCATAAGAGCCCCATAGAAACCAAGTCTAGAGCTTGGTTTCTCTCTTGGCTAGCACTGGGCTTTTTTGAGACAGCATGGTTTCCAAATAATCTAGGCCAAATCGAGGAGGATTTGCTCTACTGTTGATTCCACATATGGAAACACTCTCTTTTCCATTGACAGAATAGCTTCATTGAATCATGCTACATAGCTTTACACTATGCTGTCATCTATAAATCACCTATCATCTACCCCTCTCCCTCAAATTTCTCTTTGAATATGAATATCACAATCGACACCAAGCTGAAAAATATTTGATTATTTAGACAAGCATGCAAAAAACCCCTGAAATTTAATTGATAACCTTTAATGAAAAGAAGAGGGTTTTTAAAAAAGTAAAATGAAGAACTGATGTCTTCATATCCTCCCTCATCGGTTGCTTGCCCTTTCATAAAATTCCACAGCATGAAAGGGAGAGATTTTGCTGTTTACTGACAACTCTGCAGGGCATGCTTTCCTCTTTGTTTATTTCTCTAGGAGAAAAGTCTTTTTCTGCCTCATCTAGTGATTAAAACTATCCTATTTAATGCAGCTCTATGAGCCACTATCAGCACAGAACAATAAAGTGAATAAAATTAATCAAGCTCGTAACAAAGGATCAGAGTTCTTTTTACCAAGTGTCATTTCTCCAAACATGGTTATAAATTCTTCTAATATAAATGGATACATGTTCTCCAAAGGAAACATACAAGCATTCTTGAGAAAGAGAAATGATTTAAGAACTTTTTGTTATTAAGCTGCTTTTTATATTTCAAGCTGAATTTAGCACCAAATAAATGAGTGTGTCCGGCCGAGAAATATAGGACATTTTAATGCTTTCCCAGCTGTTACAAGTTAACACATTTGCTGCTATAAATTTTATATGGCTTCTCTCTTTACCACATGAGACAAACATTTCCTAAAGTGCATTTGCTTGTATTTTTCTAGAAGTAATATAGCTTAGGGATGTAATCTTCTTCCAGAGTTTTTAAAAAATTGTTCATATGTGACATATGTAAAATAAAAGCCTAGTGTTCAATAAACTTGTACACTGATTTGTTTTAACTGTTCTTCAGCTTCTTTGGTTTCTCCAGATGGCTGTAATGGCAAGGTCTCAGCCGCCATGTTTTTGTTGCCCAAAACAGCCCACGTTGCTGCATTTTCCCTTCTATTTGGGAGCACACGGCATATATTTCCTTAATCCCATTCCTCAAACTCAGGCTCCCTTGAAAGGAACGAAGAAAAGGAGCCCAGAAAGGGTGTTTCCTTAACCCTATTGCTCAAACCAAGACTCCCTTGAAAGGGAGAAAGAAAAGGAGCCCAGGAAGGGTGCTTTCTTAACCCCATTCCTCAAACCCAGGCTCCCTCGAAAAGAAGAAAGAAAAAACACTGTTCCTCAAACCCAGGCCCCCTGGAAAAGAAGAAAGGCTCTCAAAAACAGATCTGGGTATCAAGCAAAATTCAGATATCAAAAATGGATCACGCTCCAGTCGAATTGCACAAGCCTAGTGCCCAATCTAGCCCAAGTGGTGCACTCTTATAAGTAGGACTGGGGGCATGCATCCAGCTAATGATGTTCATAGGAGCTAAATCCAAAATGACACTGTCATTCATGATTGAAAATCGATTGCTTCTCTTCCTCCCATTATTTATTTATTTATTTATTTCCAATATTTCTACCCTGCCCTTCTTCCCGAGGGGACTCAGGGCAGCTTACACAACTGGTAGGATCACTACCAGTACATCATAATACAATAAAATAAGAATAAAACAGTTAAAATAATTAAATAATTAAATAACATAGTAAAATACAATATATAAAAATTTAAGACAATGCAACACCAAATATATATACCAATCATCCACCAGACCTTGTGCAAAAGCCTAAATCCAATCCATGTCAATGCTAACTGAGTTATCCTAGGAATCACTTGCAAGTCAGTTGAAGAGGGACTTATTTCCCAGCACTATAGCGCTGCCTTGGAGGAACGGCCTTCCTTTCAACTGTTGCAATTAGGCAGGAGGTGCCCTGATTATACCTCTGCCAACCATCTCACTTTCTCAGCTACTTAAAAATGCAATTTCTTCACTTTTTCACATTTTCTCTCTTCGTTTTTGGCTTACATCAATGACTGCATATTGCCTATTTTCAATCAAGTTATAGAAATGAATTCTAAAATTAAATTATTATTCCCCAGGAAGTACCAACTGGTGGCCAACTCTTTCGTATTGGTTAGGATTAAGGCCTTTGTTCTTTCCTCTACCTTTTGAAAGAGAAAATTATCTGCAAGGTAGATCAGAAATTATACTTAGTAGGGCTATTCTCCCAGCACAAAATTGAAGGTATTTCTGAGATTTTTCCTTATCCAGAAAACATCAGACACATGGCCTATAAATATTTACAGACCATGACAAATGGGCTTGAGGCCGCACCCCCATCACCTTGTGCATGCTATGCAGAACTTGTAAAACAGGAGCCCTGCCCCTCGGCAGACCCAAATCGTTGTCATCACGGTGTACACCAGAACATCTCCATATGGCCAAACGTGGCCTAGGGATAATCACAGGCCAGGACAAGCATGCTCGAAGCTGTGCCTCCGTAACCTTGAGCATGCCATTCAAAACTTGTAAAACAGGGCCCTGCTCATCAGCAGACCCAAATCATTGTCCAAGGTGTACTCCAGAGCATCTCCATAAGGCCAACGTGGCCTAGGGATAATTGCAGATCATGCCAAGTGGGCTTGAGGCCACACCTCCTTCACCTTGAGCATGCCACTCAGAACTTGTAAAAAAACAGGGCCCTGCCTATCAGCAGTCCCAAAAACATTGCCATCAAGGTGTACAACCAGAACATCAGGAGGGAAACATTTCATGATAAAAAAAACAGTAACGAGAACAAACCATCCTGACGAGGCCTCTTCCACCCTTCCAATCAACAAAGGGCATGGAAGTGAGGCTGAGATGTTGGCCGTAGGGACCTCTACACGACTGTCATTCGGCCCAGTGCACACGGCTGTGCCTGCAGATCAGCACACTGCATCTACTCACCAACAGGATCGGTTATGAAAAGACAGATACTGTAACTAACTCAGCATGTAACACACATATGCACCATAGTTTCCAGATTTCCATCCACTCAGTGCTTTTAATGATGTCTACTGAATATCCCATCATAGCATTAACGATGGAATCAAAGAGCCCCTTGGGGTTGGTCTGATTTTGAGGATGCAACTAATTCACTGACCCGAAGGGCTCCAAAAAGGCAGTGAGGGTTGCCACCTGAAATAATAACAATAATGATTTGTGTTGAGGCTCACAAATTTGGGCTAAATCTGCCTTAGGCCTTTAAGGATCCCAGCAACTGTCCCAGGACATGGCTTGCTCTCTTGACAAGTCCCCAAGTCATTCATGGAGCATAAAATCTACAGTGACATTAGGAAAGCCCTATGCTTTAAGCCAATAAGCAAGGGCAGATCACTTTGCATGAATAGGTTGAGGGGTCAACCCCTTCCTTTCAAGAAAACCCCATTGTGCAACATGTTCACATGGAACCAGTTTAACAGAACTTATTGAATACACTTCTTGAACTCAAAGCAAAACTTGCACAGCTCTGATGTAATATTTTCTGGCACTCACAGCCAGGGCTACCTTCATGTCCTTGACCATGGACTGGTCTCGATTTTCAAAGATGGACCGGCATGCTGTGAGGGTGGAAATCTGTGTAAGGAGAAAGCTTCCTGAAATGTTCCATCTGCATACAGAACAAAGCATCAGCCAGGGAGTTATCTGCCCTAGCAATATGAAAAGCTCTAAACATAATGTTATACTGTATACAGTGGAGGGTAAAATCCCTTAAAGCCTCCATCACCTTGGTTGACTTAGGTGTCAAAGAATCGATAACCTGCATGGTGGCCTGCTACACACCAAATGAACAATGGAATTTGATAATTGATCTGCCCTAAGGGTCACAGCCGCCAAAATAGGAAAAATTCCAGGAATGTTAAGTCAGAGGTGATCCCTCCAATACGCCAAAATCTTGGGCCATAGCTCAGCACACTAGTGCCCATTAAAGTAAACCCTGAACCCAATGGCTCCAGAGGCCTCTGATGCTATTTGCAGGGTGTCCTTCCTTCATGTAAAGTGTCCTTGTTTCTGGCGACAAGAGCTGTATCCTGCTAAATACAGGACTGCTAAATAAGAGACTGCTAAAAGAACAAACCAATTATGATGGATGAACTAAATGTTATGTCAGTAAACACAAATGGCCTTTCAACACCGGTTAAGAGACACAAACTATCAAAATTATTAAAAGAAAATCAAGTACATCTAGCATTACTACAGGAAACACACAAGAAAAAGGATAAATCCAAATTGATAAATGAGAGAAATTGGGAACTACAATTTGAATCGAGGGGTTCAAATAAATCTAGAGGGGTGGCCATACTTATAAAGGATAATCTAAATTTTGAGTTAGAAAAGGTAATTAAAGATACTGAAGGCCGATTTATAATGATAATAGGCAAAATAAATAACAGCCAAGTAACTATTGCAAGTGTGTATGCCCCAAATCAGAGACAGGTCAAATTCATAAATAAAATCTGCACAAAAATAAAGAAACAAGCGTTAGGAGATATAATAGTAGGAGGAGACCTGAACTTACAATTATACGAAAATAATAATAATAAAGGAACAGGGATAGAAGCAAAATGTAAAATAAATTTTAGAAAGTGGAACCTAATAGAGGCTAATAATAGAATAGGGGAAAGAATTGACAGTCCCACTTTCTTCTCACATAGACATTCAACATTCACCACCATAGATTACTTTTTAGTAGGGATTAATAATGTAATGCCAATAAAAGAAATAATGGTGGGCAAACAATGGCCAGGAGACCACGCACCTCTTTATTTAAAATTGGGAAATTATATTAAAAATACAGTGAAAAAATGGCGGTTTAATCCAAAAGTTGCCTATAAAGAGACAGATAGAAAAGGGATAAAAGACCAAATTATTGAATATTTTAACCTAAATAGATCCCCTGGAATGAAAGAAAGTATAGTTTGGGATGCTTTTAAAGCAGTAATTAGAGGTAAATGTATAACAATTGAGAGGGGCATAAACAAAAGAGAAAATGAGAGATTTAGAAAATTAAGACTTGAAGAAGAAAAAGCATTCCAAGCATTTCAAAAAGATCAAACGGTGGGGAAAAAAGAAAAATGGTTAGAGATAAAAAAACAACTAGAAAACTTGGAGGAAATTGAAGTTACAAAAAAATATATCTGGGTCAAGAATGACTTTCAAATAAATTCAATAAACAACACAAAGAAGTTAGCAAATCTTTTAAAAAAGAAACAAGGGAAAGCAAAGATAATCAAATTGAAAGACAGGAATGGGCAAATAAAAACAAGAGAGGAAGACCTAAAGGAAATAATGGCAAATTATTACGAAAAGCTTTATATGAACAAGGATACAGTGAGTTCGGAAGGAATACTTAACAAAAAATTAGACACTTTCTCTCAAGCAGTATTGGACTCAAATATAACTAGCAATGAAATAGAGGAGGTAATCAAAAACCTAAAAATTAACTCATCACCAGGACCCGACGGGCTCACTACAAATTTCTATAAAATCTTTCAAAAGGAAGTTATTCCTAATTTACAAATCTTATATAATAAAATTATGGAAAATAAAATAATTCCAGAGACATGGAAAAAATCAGAAATTATAACAATTTTAAAACCAAATAAAGAGGAAACTGATCCTAATTCATATAGGCCTATTACGTTAAGTAATGTGGACTATAAAATATTCACGAAAATTATAGCAAACAGACTGAGAGAGATAATGCCCACATTAATCGAGGAAGATCAGTACGGGTTTATTAAAAAAAGAATGATTGCCGACCCAATTAGAAATATCGTAAATGTAATCGACCATGCAACAAGAGAGAGAAGAAAATTACTTTTAATAAAACTAGATGTCTACAAAGCATTTGATACAATAAATCATAATTATTTGGCCAATTTGTGTGAGGAGTGTAATTTAGGGAAAAATATCTGTGGGGTAATTAGAGAATTATACAAAGAAAATCAAGCTGAAATAATAGTAAACGGATCAAATTCCAGAACTATCAAAATAAAAAGTGGAACCAAACAAGGTTGCCCTCTCTCTCCTCTACTTTTCGCCCTAGCAATAGAACCTCTAGCTAACTTAATTAGATCAAATAAAAACATTAAAGGGTATAGGATAGATAGAGAAGAAATAAAAATTAATTTATATGCAGATGACGCGATGGTCCTGATAGGCACAATGGATGACTCCGTAAAGGCAGTAAAAAAAGTAATTAAAAAATTTGAATCGATCTCAGGCCTAGTTATTAATATTGAAAAATCAGAAATCTTGCATAAAAATCTGACCTGGAAGGAATTAAAAGAAGCCCAATCTACTTTAGGGGTGAAACTGGGGGAAAAGAAGTTAAAATACCTAGGCATTCACATATCTAAAAATTTAAATAATATAATCCAGATAAATTATAATCCACTATGGAAAAAAATAAGTAAACAAATTATTGATTGGAAAAAATGGAATTGGAACATTACAACAAGGTTGAAGGCTTACAAAATGATGATATTACCTAAATTTTTATACTTATTTCAGACCCTCCCTTTCAGCATTCCACCAAAAATAATTAAAAAATGGGACAATTCGATTAAAACATGGATAATAGGCGCCAGTAAGAATAGAATTGCTAACACAGTATTCTTTACGCAACAAGTAAACGGAGGCTGGGGAGCTCCCTGCCTACAAAACTACTTTGAAGCCTGCCAATTGGCCAGGTTACTTGAATTGGACATTAGTGAGCCCAAAAGATGGGTCAGATTAGAGAAACTAATGAATGGATGGGAATACGGATCATGTTTGATCGGGAAAATCGGCAATAAAGACCTAAAAAATATAAAAGGAGGCCCATTGACCTCAACAATGGAATGTTGGAGAAAATGGCAAAACAAACTTCCAATAAATAAAATAGACAAACTTCCAATAGGAGCCCTAGAAAATAGAAAACCCCAGCTATACCGCAATATGATAAAGAACTTAGAACAACATGGAATAACAAAGATTGAGGACTTACTTAAATCCGACGGAACAGTTATACAATGGGAGGAGATAAAAGACAAATGTGGACAGGGCAATTGGCTACAATGGGGAGGGTTGTCTAAAAAGATAACAGATTGGAAGAATAAGGAGACTCCAGAATCAGACTTGGATAAAATAATAAAATGGAAAGTAGAGAAGGAGAAAGGAATCATGGGATACATATATAAAATAATTATGGAAAAACAATATAACACAAAATACACCCTGATAGAAATCTGGAAGGAGGATTTGAATTGCAATGAGAGAGAAATAGAAAAATGGATAAAATCAATTAATAAAATAAAATATTTAAAGATTAAGGAAATGCAACTGAAGATACTTACAAAATGGTACAGAACTCCTATACAATTGGCTTATATAACCGAAACCCACCCAAAACAATGCTGGCATAATTGTGGGAAAATTGGAACCTATACCCATATGTGGTGGGAATGCGAAAAGATTCAAAGATTCTATAATATAATTAAGAAGGAAATGAAAGAGCTATTGGGGACGAAAATAGAATGGAATAAAACACAATTTTTTGTTCAAAAATTAGAAGGCAATGGGGAACTTAAAGAATGGGAGGAAATAATAAAACATATGTTAGATGCAATCAAAGCCTCAGTTGCCCTAGGATGGAAGGACAAAAAAAAATGGGATATAAAAACGTGGTATAAATACTTAGCCGATTATCTACTTCAAGATTATATTAGCGAAAGGAAAAGCTACTATAAGTTTGGCCAAACCAAGATGACCTGGGAGGCAAAATGGAAGGGCCTTATCTCCAGGGTAAAGGGGAAAGACAAATACAAGGAATTAAATAAGATTATCCTTATGATTGAACAACTATAATTAGTACGGTAAAGAGTAGTAAACTGTTCTCAGGGGGGAGGGGGGGAGGGAGAGAGGGGGTATAAATATATATAGTATTTCTGTACCCTTACATTATGTAAGAATAAGTTTATGGGCGAGAACGGGGAGGTGGCGGGATCGGGGAGAACTACAGGTAATGTAAATGTGGAATATCAAGATTGTATGTCTCTATTTGTATGTACGTATATATATATATATATATATATAAATAAATTTATATTTCACCAAAAAAAAAAAGAGCTGTATCCTATCTATCAAGTTTAAAACTGTTTCAAGTGGTAATCTGTAGCATTGATGAACTGCATCCAATTCAATCCCTAAATGTTAATACAGTGTCAGGATCCTCTGTTTTCCCTGTGGCTAGAGGGACACCCAATTGCTCGGTCACATCTTGAAATGACAGGAGCAAATTCCCTCACTCCCATGACTCAAGCCTTCCCATGAATAGGAAGAAGACAAAAAGCAGACTTGATGTCACACTTCACCAACTTGGCTGCTGGGCCCCGTGTTCTAACTTTCTTAACAGCAATATTAAAAGAAGTATAATGTACTGAACAAAATTCATCAGGAATGACATCATTCACCACCCTGCAACTGGGATGGGAAATATGGACAATGAGTCGGAAAAACTCCCCAGGGGCATTTGCTGGGCCAATCTCTAATGGGGAAAATTTTGATTAAGGTGTCGGTGGTGAAGCAAATGGACAGAGCACCCTGCCCTCGGTCACTTCCTTATTAATTTTCGCGAGCACCATGACCTACATGCCAATATTGGATTTCAAATTTGGGGCTCTAAATGGGGCTCTGGGACTCTACGCAGGGTCATAAAAACCATGTCTGATGCTGCTGGCTGCCACCCAATTTGGTTAACAAGACAACCCCAATTCTAAGTACCAAATTAATTGGGCTGGAGCCCCTTTGGAAAAAGCACCGGTCATTTTGATTATCACTTTCTCCCCCTCCATAGGGCTTTCTTCAATTACAGATTTTTTACTGATGAAAGGACTGGCCTGTCCTAACCTACTGAATTGTATGGCTGCTATCAGCCCTCACCAAAAACGGACACACCAGTGCCAAAAACTCCAGCAAATATGATGGTCAATAAGATCCCAACAAAGGGTTGGATACTGGGCTGCACGCAGCCAAAAAAATCCGCTTATCATAGAGGAGTCATACCTTGTCTGTAAAATTGACATAGAACTAATTAATAATATTCAGGTACTGAAAAAGTGAGAGGGATCTGGAATGGTAAGCCGTCACTAGCACCCCACCAAAAATCAAAAACAGGTGAACCAGTTACCGAATACTGGCCTACCTCACGCTTTTAATGATTTCATTCACTTCCTCGTCTAGTTCATCCTTTCCCTTCTAATCCAATTCCCTAAAATGTAGCGTAAGATTATCCACATACTCATTTCGAAAAGCATATCAATAGCATTCTGCACTAGGTGTGAACTCAACGACATGGCACTAGGTCTATCGGGTGACGGCAATGGCCAATCTGCCATAGCCCCAAAATGATACGATGTTTCTCCCATTGTGTTTGCCACCAACATTATACCTGTCTGGCCTGATGTTGTTCCCTGATTAGCTACCTGATTGCTACTGCTAACAGGAGCAGGTGCAGGAGCTGTCTCAGTTGAACTCATCTCCTGTGAGTCAACCTATGCCCCAGGGAAACTGTAAGTGTCTTTATTACCTGAACTACTAGTAGTACTTCTGACGCCATAAAGCTAGATGGATTCAGCTCAGATCCAACCGGCATTGATGTGGCCATCTGGGCATCAGCAACAGTTTCCCCCCCCCTCCCCAGGAGTATCACCGCTTCTGAAATACTGGCAGGGACCCCTGACTCCACTGCACCAGGCTGAACTGCCGCCACACCAACTTAATGGCCACTGAAGAACCTGGCTAACAACTGATATTATTGAATTCAAAAATGGCATGAAAAAATGCCACCAAAATGGCTGTCAGGCCATGACCGTTATCTAAGGCCTGTTCCAAACCCCCCGAGGCCCAAACCAAACCGTAGCCCACACCCGTTTCAAGGCAGAGGCAAAGGCACGAAAACCGGCTGCATTGGCCCCCATCCGCTCTGCCCCAAGCCGCGAGGCTGCCCTTTAAAGCAAGCAGCAAGGGGCAAAGCCGCCGAAAAAAAAAGATGCTCCTCAGCCACAAATCCAAAGTGGCTGGCTATACAAGCTCCGCTAAGAAGAGGATAAGGGACAAGATGCGCATGTATGGCACGTGCTCCCCCTGGGCCACAAGCAAGCCACTGCCCAGAAATAGGTCCACCTACAGACCTATTGCTGGTCAAAAGGACCCTAAGGTTGAAGCGGCATGGAACACCAGACTTTGACACCCTCTCTCATCAACAACCAAACAGCAAATGACCATAGGGGCGGGTAGCTTCCTAGAAGCCCTGCCCCTCAAACACTCTCTCTTTCGATGGGAGGGGGCAAAGCCACTTCACTCCCCTGCTGTGTGTGTGTGGGGGGGGGGAGAGAGTTTAGTTTGTTCTCATATTTTATGCTACTATGAGTTTCACTGTGGCTCCCATTCTCTCCTACAGGTTTCTTCATGAGAAAGTGACTTGCCCAAGATTTCCATAGCTGAGTGGGGATTCGCGCTCTGCTCCCCCAGTTTCCTGGCCCAACACTCAGATGACTACACCATACTGGCTCTCATAACAAATATAGAACAACAGTTTGAAAAGATAATGGTAAACCATGATCTGTTTCAAGAATTTCCAGACCATGTACAAATTCAATTTTTATTGCTCATGAACTTTCTCTGTTGTTCACTTGTTTGGCAAAAATTCATTCAGCACATTCCTGACATTTGTTAACTGGATTTTAAGAAAGCAAAGTATAGCCAATTATCTCAATCAGCAAAATAAATGCCTTGCTGTTTAGAAACTCATCCATAAAACTAATAGCCGTGAATTCTGAAAAAATATATTTTGTGCATTCATAGTTTTAATATCTTTCTCAAAATTAACAACGTGTTGCTGTAATTTGCTTTTGCTTGCAGTCCTTGCTACGTGTGAGTCAACCCCATTAAAACCATGCGACACTTACTTCTCAGTAGGCATGCACTGTTTATCTCTTTAAAGCAAACATTGGATCAATGTGTTTATAGCATCACATATTTCTGGTAGATATTACATTGGATTGTTTTCTGAGATTGTCTAATCAGTAATTCCTTTTCATAAAATATTTTTCCTATCAGTAATTCATAAATTCTATGCTGTATGGATTTTCAGAAAGCCTTATTATTTGAACAACCATTTATTTAGAATATTTAAACAAAAGAATGTAAATACATGTTTCCTATTCAAATCAGAAAATGAAAACTCATGATAGATGCTTTAAAGTGTACCTTTGAGAATATTGTATTGGTTATTGTAAAACTGAGAAAAAAGATGCCTTCTTGCAAGCATGATTACAAAAATGAGTCTTCAAACTTGGAATAATAAAAATGACACATTTAAGAAAAAGAATGGCTATTTTAATGAATTCATCTGAGTTACAGCTGTATCAATAAATAATTTTGAGGTCGTTTAATTCTGTTTATTCTTTATTTATTCATATTCTGTTTCTGCTTTGATATATTTAGAATTTTATATAATTGAAAAAATAATTGACAACATCTGTATCATTTAATGTTAAAGATATCAAATGTTTCGTATTCTTTTAAAATTAATTGAATTCTTTTTCCACTTTGATATATTTACTATCATAGATAACTTTGGTGAAGTTGGGTTTGCCTAAAAAATATACATCTAGTATGGTGCATAAAAATTAAATGCAGTCTCAAGGGTTACTCAAAAATCCTAAGAACTGGAATGTTAGTTTTAGCTCTGGCTGAATCTGGTATCTGTGCTATTCTTGAAGCTTGAAGATGAAATAATGCAAGAAGAATAGGGATTGATTCCTGTACCAAAAATATTAGGAAAGAAAAAGAAAGAAAAAATGAACATGCTTCAGCAGACTTTTTATCCAAAACTAACAACATGCACATTTGAAATGACACAATTTCTTGCTTACATTCCTCTTCTTTTTAGGGATTAGGTGGTAACACCATTATCCTGGTGGTATGGAAAATTTAGTTGAAAGCAAAAACAAAAGTAAGTTATGTAAAAGCATTACATGTGAAGAGAGGAGAACAAAATGAGAAAACTGGCTAAGAAGTTGCAGTAGTACAAACAGGCCTTGGGGCACCTGCTATAATTGATCACAAATTAAATATGAGCTAGAATGTGATGCTATTGTGAAAAGTCAAATCCCAGTGCAGATGATCCTTGAAAACAAAATTTAATCGCAAACCTTTTCAAAACACTATTGTAAAAAATCATGCTGCGTTTCCACTTAGTTTTTCATACAATAAAACAAATCCTAGAGGACTAAAACTGGAATTTGAAGACAATCAGTCATTTAGTTTTGAAATGCATCAGTTTCTCCCTGAATACTTCTTGTATACAGTTGGGGTGAACATTGAGAGCTTCTCTGAAATTAAGTAGTTGAATGAAGATCCCAAACTGCATGGCCAAAGCATAGGAAATACTGAAATATTTTTACTCTACTTTTGGAATAATTACCATGTAGCTAAAGTTATCCACAGAAGTTGATTTCATCCAAATCCCCAAGTGAATGACAGGACTGGCATTGATGAATGAGGCCAAATACATGAAATACACAGAACAGGCCAATAATGTTTAGGATATATGTTTCATATTCTTTCCTGTCTCCACAATAATAATGTCATGCTTATGAAACAGCCTATGAACACATACCAAAACTCACCTTTTTGGTTGTTGTGCAGCCCAGAATTCTTAACTAAGAAACAAACTAAATTTTAATTGATGTACTTTTTCCAACACAGCCATTTCCATTTCATTAAAGAGCATGGGAACCAGCAGGTATTCTCCTGAAAATGGATGCCTTGCAAGGATATTATGTGCAACGACCTCCTAAGAGTCCCCAGATTCTATTCGATGTCTGTTTCCATGTTCCCAGCAAGAGGACAATTGCTGGTGGCATCTCCACTGATTCTTCCACTTTTCAATGACACAAGAATTTCTGTGTTGTGTGGGCTTCATTACTGAAAAGGTGGATTTGGGGAGAAGGGTGATATAGCTAGGGAGGCACATCTACATGCCATATGGATGTTTCCCAATGCAAGATTCCAGAAAACATTTATAACTCTCCCAAATATGGATGATTCTTAGGTACAATAATTGTGTGTTTCCCAAATATGAGGGAAATACCCCGTTGCCATCACTAAATTCTACATCTCATTTTCAAACAAAGCAAACCAAAGAGTGAGAATAAATGAAACTACATTTTATTAAAATAGCACAAAATTGTAATTCTGATTGTTTCTCTCTCTCTAGTTTTTTAAAAAAATATTATTTTGCTGTCACATTTTTTGGGACCATACAATGATTGCATTATGATTCCTATGGAATATTGGGATATGCAGTTTAGGAATAGGTATAGTATTTAGAATTCTCAATCAGGGAGAGGCAATGACTTCCAAACTACTAATTCAGGATTCTATATGATTCTAAAGGATGTGGTATGAAAGATCCCAGCATGTTTATCTGTTTTGTAGACATTCTTGATTTTGTTGGTCTTTTTTTTCTGTTGAAGATCTTAGAGCAGTAATGGTGAACCTTTTAGAGACCAAGTACCCAAACTGCAACCCAAAATCCACTTATTTATCTTAAAGTAGGGGACATGAGAGAAGCCTCCCTGTAGGATTGTAACACATCCGGGCATCCCCTGGGCAATATCTTTGTAGACGGATGATTCTCTTACACCAGAAGCAACTTGCAGTATGCAAGGTTCGGTTACTACTAGGCCTCATGAGATGTATTACTATTTTCTGGGCAACAGCTTGAAATGTGTTTCTTGGTATTTTGAAAAACTAGGGCATCATACTGCAACTGAGATATAAAACAGTTGAGTCAAGATATCTTCAATCAATGGAATGCCAATTTGAAGTAACATTACAGCCACCACAAAAAGGAGACTTTAAATCACCCTTGGTTTTCCATTATTCTTAAAGATGAAGTGAAGCCATACAGTTTTAGGTATCTATCTACCATTAAGGATGTGCTGCCTTAAATTACTTGCAAGATGAAGGAAGTCACCAGTGACAGAGCAGAAAGATCCTCCTGTCATCACCTGTGCAATATGGGAGTGGGGAGAACAAGGATTCTTCCTATCTTAGTTCCTCCCATGTGTTATATAAAAGACAGTGGGAGTGGTTGAGAGCGAACTATGAATTGGTATAATCTCTGTTTCTCCTTCATCTGCCTGTGTGATATCAGGAGGTGTGTGAGGGAAGCTGATCAAGGATCAGGAAGGCCATTGCTTTCCACCATTCTCTCTTTGCTACCTCAACTTTTTTTGACATGTTAACAGGAGGGTGATGAAGCAGGAATTGGACTGAGGGCTTCTATGGCATTCAGTGGCTCTCTGTTCCTTGCATAGCATTGGGAAGATGGGAAGATAATCATCATGCCTAACCACTAATTGTAAGAAGACTGAAAATCTATGTCCTCACTGCAAAAGAGCATACAGATTCAAAACAGGTCTCTACAGTCACTTATGAAGCCACCTCCAAAATTCTACACTTGGAAGGCAATCATACTCGGCTGCAAGTGATAGTCTGTGATGATGGTAAGCAGACTATCGAATCATAAAGCCCAATATATGGAATTTCCATGTTTGTAAACTGGCTCTTTCTATCCATTTACAAAGGCAGTGGCTGCTTTCTATACTCAACAGATGTTCTCAATATGAATGTCTAATTTAACTCATCAAATAGTTATTCAATCTCATGTATGTAAACCATCATGTTGGAAAATATTAATCAAATAAATCAGGCTAGCTATACATGAGATGGCTGCAATTTCTACAACTGCTAGAGCTATTTTTCTAGCCACAATGATTATTGGAATCATAATAACTGCATCATACCAGCTGCTTCCTACCACTCATTTACTTTTGTTGGCTTCATCACCTGAACAACATCTCTCAGGGAAAACAAAATAAACTAAAACAGAAACATGTCTTACTAGTCAGACTTCAGCCTTACTTCAAAAATAAGGCCAGATGGAACAGGACTTGTGCCAAAGATAGAACTTGGCATGTTTTAAAATACCTGTAGCAGGGGACAGATGTATCTCTGAAAAATAAAATGCAGATTTCAGTCTGTAGCCCAGAGGACACTAAAAAAAATTGCAGCAACAGTCAGTAAAATGTGCTTGTTGTTGTTGTTGTTGTTGTTGTTTCTCCCCTTCCTCTCAATAATGGAACTCAAGGAGGCCAATAGTAACATTTTTAAAAGAATGCAAATTACAAACTATATAAAACATTATAGCTTGACCTTTAAATATTGAATTATGGGTTATTTTATTGCGCCAATGAAATCCCAATGTATTGAGGGTTAGGTGTTAAATAACGTAGGTTAAAGATAAAGGTTTCCCCTGACATTAAGTCAAGTCATGTCTGACTTTGGGGGTTGGTGCTCATCTCCATTTCTAAGCCGAAGAGTCGGCGTTGTCCGTAGACACCTCCAAGGTCATGTTATTGTTTGTTATTGTTATCATTTTTGTTGAAGTAATAGAAGTAATAATAATAATAATAATAATAATGGCTTGGACAAATGTTCGAAAGTGGCATTGAAGAAGGGAAAAATCATTGAAAGTGAGGACATAAATATGCCTAATGGCCAAACAATAAAGTGTCACCAGCCAGAGGCCTATAAATATCTGGGCATATTACAGCTGGACAACATCAAGCATGAACATGTGAAGACTGTGGTCAGTAAAGAATACACACAAAGGGTCAGAAAAATTCTCAAAAGCAAGCTCAATGGAGGCAACACCATCAAGGCCATAAACACCTGGGCCATACCTGTCATAAGATATACTGCTGGCATCATAAACTGGACACAGATGGAACTGGACAATTTGGACAGAAAAACAAGAAAACTCATGACCATTCATCATTCACTGCACCCTCGCAGTGATGTTGACCGGCTATATCTGCCTAGAAGATCAGGGGGCAGAGGATTCTTACAAATAAAACAAGCAGTCAGAGAAGAAGAACATGCCCTGGCAGAATATGTAAAGCAAAGTGAAGAACCTGCTTTGATTGAAGTCAAAAATCAGAAACTCCTCAAAGCACAGCAGACAAAAAACCAGTACAAGAAAGCCACACTACAAACTAGAGCTGACAGCTGGCACAACAAAACATTGCATGGGAAGTTCCTTGACAAAATTGAAGGAAAAGCTGATAAGGAGAAGACCTGGCTGTGGCTCACAAATGGGACCCTGAAGAAGGAGACAGAAGGCCTGATCCTTGCAGCCCAGGAGCAAGCCATCAGAACAAATGCAATTAAGGCCAAGATCGAAAAATCAGCTGATGACCCAAAATGCAGACTGTGCAAGGAAACCGACGAAACCATTGATCATATCCTCAGCTGCTGTAAGAAAATTGCACAGACAGACTACAAACAGAGGCACAACTATGTGGCCCAAATGATCCATTGGAACTTATGCCTCAAGTACCACCTCCCAGCAGCAAAGAACTGGTGGGATCACAAACCCGCAAAAGTATTGGAAAATGAGCACGCAAAGATACTATGGGACTTCCGAATCCAGACTGACAAAGTTCTGGAACACAACACACCAGACATCACAGTTGTGGAAAAGAAAAAGGTTTGGATCATTGATGTCGCCATCCCAGGTGACAGTCGCAATGACGAAAAACAACAGGAAAAACTCAGCCGCTCTCAGGACCTCAAGATTGAACTTCAAAGACTCTGGCAGAAACCAGTACAGGTGGTCCCGGTGGTAATGGGCACATTGGATGCCGTGCCAAAAGATCTCAGCCGGCATTTGGAAACAATAGACATTGACAAAATTATGATCTGCCAATTGCAAAAGGCCACCCTGTTGGGATCTGTATGCATCATCCGAAAATACATCACACAGTCCTAGACACTTGGGAAGTGTTCAACTTGTGATTTTGTGATAAGAAATCCAGCATATCTATCTTGTTTGCTGTGTCATAATAAAATAATAATAATAATAATGTGCCTTGTAAATTTCTGAAATTTGGAGAAATCGTTTACTTAAATCCAAATTACTCAGATGTAAAGTACCCCAAAATACACACAAAAATATAGCTCTGTGTGCATTTTGTAATTACATGTGACTCAAAAGGACTACATAATATTCTGTCTTGATGCATGAGTATTTTTTCAAAGTTTTACAGAGGGAAATTGGGGCATACTGCAGTAAAAAGCCGAATTTGTGCCTACTGCCTTCATTTCATTTTATCTTCATTCCCTCTGGACTCTAGAGAGGGAAGCAATTGTCCTGCTCTGTGGCTACAAATGCCTAATGTGGCTGGAGATGTCAGTGAGCAAACAACCAAGGCCAAGGGCTGACAGGGAGATGACTCAGAATCAGGTCTGAGTCAGTGCACATAGATTCATGGGAGAATTATCTTTTGAAGGAGCAGATAAAGAGAGGCATCAATAAATAGGCCAAGGTCAGATAAACAGACAAGTGTCCAACCATCCTGTAATGCAAAGCAGGGAGGAGGCCAGAAAGAAGTCTGGGAAACCTGCCAAGGGCTAGAGAAGTCAAGGAGGTCCAATGCAAGCAGGAATACTGGAAACACAATTCACACACCAGGCAAAGACAGATGTTGAATCAAGCAATTTGGCATCCCAGGAGCATTTGTTTATATGCAGCTGTCAGAGAAGCCAAGCAGCCACTGATTAAGATGAATTCCATTGACCAGAGTTTGCCCTACCAAATTTCAGCTCCTTCATAACTGAATTCTTTCATGCTGTATCTTATGGCATGGTTTCTATGAGGGACCTAAAAACATTTCTGCCACCAAATCAGCAATAACAACTCCATGCTCTTGTAGAGGAGATGGATTCTTTCTGGAGAAGAATAGTTTTGGTCTTGACTTCACCCTGCAGTGTTTCCAAAAGTCAGCCACTAATCTGATTCTCCAGTTTCCCACTCTGGCTCCGCTTACTGGGATCTGTCATCCTGTCTCTCCTGTGAAGAGGAATAGTACTCAAGGGAGCAGCAATCATCTCATGGGATTGGCCAATTATTATTATTATTATTATTATTATTATTATTATTATTATTATTATTATTATTATTTTACTGTAGCTGCTGGATTTGGAATAACAGCTGCAGTAAAATAATAATAATAATAATAATAATAATAATAATAATAATAATAATAATATTCTTCATATATTAAAATTATCTTTTTACAGATACTTTTCTTAATACTAGTGAAATCATGAAGACATCGAGAGCCACACTTGGCCTAACACTCTGTCTTTTAAATTATCTTGATCAGAGATTAATCCTTCATTGGACAAGATAATTTAGATTCACTGTCAGTGTCTGAAACACAATGAGATATAAAATGTAAGATAACTGCTCTCCACAATCTAAATCTGACATAGTATTTATTTATTTATTTATTTAATATACTGCTCCTCTCTCCCAGGGTGACTCAGAGCGTTCTTATACAATGGCAGAATTGGATGCCACATATAATATAAAATGTAGTAAAACCAACAGTCGTAAAACACAATTAAAAGCTGATATCCAAATCCAATTAAAACAATAAAAACCATGTGACCGTTACAACAAGGACAGTAGAATTGAGCCAAAGTCAGAGCCAGTTCGTGTTCAACTTCATATTAATCCAAATAATCCATCAGGTCATATCAACCCATATCCTAGGATGGGCCAAAGGCTTGGTCCCACATCCAGGTCTTCAGCTAAAAGACATGAGTGAGGGGGCTTCTCTAATCTCCCTTGGCAAGGAGTTCCACAGCTGCGGAGCCACCACTGAAAAAGCCCTGTCTCTTGTCCTCGCCAACAGCACCTGTGACAGCGGCAGGACCGAGAGCAGGGCCTCACTTGAAGATCTTAATCTGTGGGATGGCTCATAGGGGGAGATACATTCGGAGAGGTAAGTTGGACCAGAGCCATTTAAGGTTTTGTAGGCCAAGCCAGCACTTTGAATTGTGCCCAGAAGGTAACAGGCAGCCAGTGGAGCTGCTTCAACAGAAGAGTTGTATGCTTTCTGAATAGCGCTCCAGCTGTCCCCTATCAACACCTTCTGGGTACAGTCCTCAAGGAAGGACTGGAGCCACTGCAAAACAATGTTGTTGCTTTATTGAAGACATGGTAGATTCTTGTTAGAGTTTTCTCATGGGAGTCGTGGTTCTGATTTCTAGTACTTCTGCTGTTATTGGGACCAAGGGTTGTTCTTGATCACTCCAAGAAGAAGGAAAAACTCTTCAATATTTCAGCTATATATATCACCTGCTGTGGGCCCATATAGTTTCAGGGCTTGCTTTGTTTTCTACTTGCCTCTGAAATCTTCCATATCCCCTGCCTTCTATGATCAAAGCATCAATGTTTATTCCTCTGATAGGCTTCGAGTTTGTTTGCTTTGTTGTTCTCTTGTTTTCATGCTTTCCTTTCACATTTCTAGCTAGGGATAACAAAGCACAATATAATATGTGTCACAACTACGTTTCTGAGAAAGATTAAATAGATGCCTTTGCTATGCCTCAGTGCGATGTTCCACTTCCAAAATTTTACTTTGTTAAATGTCTGGAGAAACAATGTTAAATTGTTTGAGCATCCTTAACTACCTTAAGGATCAAAAGGTTAAACTAGAGTCCATGTTAATTCAGTTGCAAATTAGCATTTGTTCTTTGGCATGGAAACTGAAAAGGTTGTTTAGAAATATAGTGTTGGATTATTCAAAACTCCACATTTACATGACAGTATCCTATTAGTGACACACACAGGTGTAAGTTGTTTTACTACCTTATCATAAAGGCCAGGAAAAGCATCCCGTTTTGCTTGGTTTCTGGCAAGGAAAGAGGGAGCAACAAGGTGAATCTGTCGCCTCGTGCACAGCTCCATCTCAAGATGCTTTCCTCACCATATGAGGAAAGTGTTGCCCTCACAGGGGAGGCCCTGTGCCACTCACCCACTTTCAAATGGTTATTTCTGGATTTTTACCCATGTGTTATAAAGATAGTTAGCCATAAACCTTCTGGTGCTGTTTTGCCGCAGTTCTTGATTATGACATTAGAGTGTCCACACTGAAGAACTACAAGATACTTAGGAGTAAGAATTCAAAAACATAGCTGTGTTAGTCTAGATCAGTATTCAAAGGAATATCAAAGCAGCTTTGTGGCTAACTGAGAGAGAAAAATTGTAGCATAAATTTTCATAAACTGGGATACTTCTACTGGGTAGAGTCTGTCTAAGAAAATGTATGCTAGAAACTTCTTTCTTTCAATAGGTCTTGAATGTGCTATAATATCCCTTTTGCAAACTTAGAAGTAAATATTTTTATTGGGAAAAAGGCTTCCTAACCTAACATTCATCACCCATGTTCAGATGATTGTAGTGATGAATGTAGTTCTTTGGTGGGGATGACAGATGGGAATGCATTTCCCCAAATCTTGATCACCCTCCAGGTATTTGAAGACAAAGGCACAACAAGCAGGGAGAGAGCTGTACACAATTGGAGTTCTAAATCATACTACCATAGATATAACATCTATTCCCAACACATGGATATGATGAGTGAGGTTGATGTGGGCATGACAGAGGATGGGATCACCTTACACATACCTGCACTCCCTCAGAATTACACTGGTTAATACACATTTGGTGCTTCAAATGTTAGACCTGTTTCTGGGTATATTTGACCTGCTGATTCCAAAAATGGCAACAGTTTCCCCCTATTGGCTCTAAATTTTGAGATACAGAACATATGTTACTTACTTTTCTTCATCTGCTCACAAATAGAAAATAATGGATTCAGTGTATATGAAACTAGAACTGATGCAATCTCGCCAATACAATTTTCTGAATCAGTGCCTCAAATAACCCCAGGAACAGGCCTAAAAGCCAAGACACCAAGAAAAAAATGGGAGGCAGAGCTGTGTTACAATTGCTTGAAAGTTAGAGGGCTTGTCAGAGCTTGAAACAGAATCATCTTATGACAGGTAGTACGGTACACACAATGAGAGAATTTATACAAAAAGATAAATAGGTGGACAGACAGGTAAAATTGGCATCAATATCCTGGCAATATCTGCTGATTATGTTTACGCATCATGTTTGTTGTTGCTTATACCTTCACAATGAGAGGAAGAAGATTGCTGTATTTAGATGCAATAAAAAACCCACCTCCCTGATTCTTAACTGTATTGGCCTTTATCAATCTTCAGTGCTTTTGGTATTGTGAAAGTAGAAAAATTATAATATTAAGTATAATATTGCTTGTGTATGTGTAAATAATCACGAATAGCTGCTGGGCAAAAGAAGAATCAACTAATGTTGTCAGCGTATGAAGATTCACGGAAAGGTATCAGATAAGATTTGTCAGTCTAAGAGCAGAAATTCAATACACAGAAGGGAAAAGGATATTCTGTATTCTCTGGTTGTTCCTTCTTGTCTGTGAGTAGACAAAACAAGCTAACTAATATGTTAAAAAGAAGGAAACTTATTTGCCAGGTGTTTCAATATTTTCTTTTTAGAAAAAGTGTTTGCCATCTCTCAGTCCAGTTGTATATTATGTCATTAAAGCACTAAGTAGATTAAAGACAAAATTTATTCTAGTATAACAAAACTACACATCCAGATTTGATGATAAGCACAAACTATTTACAAAAAATAAAAAATACAACAGAGATTAATTTAAGACGTTTTTCATTGGACAAATTTGTTGATCTGCTAGGTACAATTCTTTCAAATTAACCCGAACACAAGCAGATCTATTACACTTAGCACATTCGCTAGAAAGGTATTTGGGTTTGTTATAGAATGCCAGTTTTGTTAACTCCCCCATGCCCTATTTATTGCCAATCCACAAATATTAATCATACAATATGCTACTATAAGAAATTAGAAATGGGAGGTGATCCCCCTTTCCATTATTCATACCTCACCAATCACTGGAAAGCTTCCTAGAAATACAGATAAAAAGAAGTCACATTGCAGCTACTCCTGTAATGTTAAAATTAGACAAACAAATAAAGCAGAAAGACTCAAAAATAGTGTTGAGTCCTTCAACTTACAAGAGGGCTTCCTTACTCTTATAGCAGGAACCCTTACATCCATGAGAAGACTCCCATACAATGGAAATTCAGCATCTTAGGATGCTTTTGCTCCAGTTGGCCCAAAGAGTCCCACGCCACCCATCACACGATGTAGCCTTGCCTCTAGGTCAACTGTGGCAGAAGCATCATAGAATGTTGCACCACTAACACGGGAGCCTCCTCATGTTTGATTTGGAACAATGGGGCTTCCATGGGGGGAAGCACCACAGCAACGCTTGCCCACATGTGATGGGGAAGTGTCAGCTAATGACGTGGTGGGGCACGGGGCACTGGAATTGCTCCTCTGCCCTCCAATTTGCCCTCCAATACTGTCCTTTTAAATTGAATGGAAAATAAATACAGAACTATTTGCCCCTTTATTACTGTCCCAACATTCAAAACTCTTTTTGAAAAGATTTCCTTTAAGTGTAGAATTGATTAGACCTGAGAAGACTTATAATATAATCAGTTCCTATATTATCAGGTTAAATGGGATTTGTGAAGTGAGTGGTTGACAACTAAAATTAACATATTTTCTCCATTCAGTGAGTTTTTTCTAAGAATGGTTGTCAAACTAGCAGTAGAAGATCAGGGCTAGTGCTACAATGATTTTTTTTTTTCGTGTCAGGAGTGACTTGCACAAAGTCGCTTCTGGTGTGAGAGAATTGCCCTCTGCAAGGACGTTGCCCAGGGGACGCCCGGAAGTTTTGATGTTTTTACCATCCTTGGAGCTGGAGCAGATAGAGGGAGCTCATCCGCGCTCTCCCCGGGTTGGATTCGAAACTGGCAGCCTTCAGGTCATCTACCCAACCTTCAAGTCACAAGGCTTTAACCCACTCCGCCATCCACAGCCTAAGGGGCATCAGTTTAGTTTGTATGTAAAGTTACTGCACATAGTGCTACATTTTCACAGCATAGTGAGGCTAGCAAGTATGATACAGCATGTATAATTAAACAATTATTTTTCTTTGATCTTTAAAAGAAAATCTTGTTCTGAAGAATCACATCCTTTTTAAAGCTGGTTCCTAAATAGATAACTACCACAAAATTATTATGACAAGGTAAGTGATTTGGCAAAATCTTCCAACAATGCACAAAAAATGTGCTAGCAAAAACCCCAAAGTGGCAGGGAGAATTCACTTTCTACCCTAGCATTATCGCAGCTTCTCATACTGGAAAAAGCCATTACATCCGATTCTGGACTGCTGAAACTGGGAAGGACATATTTTGTTCTTTCTCTATCTCTGATATCATTTGGTGACAAAATTTGTACAGCATAAAAAATTTCACAGATGGAATTACATTATATCTCTCACTTCAACCACCTGGATTGGGGACTGGTGGAAAGCATGAGAAGGGGCTGGCTATGTCCCCCTAGCCAGACACAGACTGATGGCATTATCCGATGAGATCTATTGAATCTTCAGCCTCTGAGTAGCTTTTGGTGGCAGTTGTTTCAGTGAAATGGTGAGTCATAGAGGAGGCTCTGACCATTGCAGCTGAAAGAAGAGACAGAAAAAAGAAATACACAGGTATATGTTGAACTTTGGTTGTTGTTGATGATGTTTTAAAAAAGAGAGCTAAGGGCTAGTACTTACATTGACCTGTGGATAGATCATTGAATTATTGAATAAGATTTCTAGACTGTTTCATGAGCATATACAGAAGGTCTCCATGGCCCTAATTGAACACCCAGAGTACTACCTGACATTGGCCTTACACTTATTCAAGCCACAAATAAAATACTGTCCATTTGGTGATATTTACACATAACACTGTAAATTTCTTCATTCCCTAGAAGTCAGAGCCAAAATAAAATCTTCATCTCTTTTTTACTTGTTCAGTCGTTTTCAACTCTTTGTGACCTCATGGACCAGTCCACGCCAGAGCTCCCTGTCAGCCGTTGCTGCCCCCAGCTCCTTCAAGGTTGAGCCAGTCACTTCAAGGATACAGTCCATCCATCTCGCCCTTGGTCAGCCTCTCTTCCTTTTTCCTTCCATTTTCCCCAGCATCATGATCTTCTCCAAGCTTTCCTGTCTTCTCATGATGTGGCCAAAATACTTCAGTTTTGCCTCTAGTATCCTTCCCTCCAGTGAGCATTATTTCCTGGAGAATAGACTGGTTGGATCTTCTTGCAGTCCAAGGCACTGTCAGGATATTCCTCCAGCACCAAAGTTCAAAAGCATCTATCTTCCTTTGTTCAGCCTTCCTCATGGTCCAGCTCTCGCAGCCATAGGTTACTATGGGGAATACCATTGCTTTCACTATGCGGACCTTCGTTGCCAGTGTGATGTCTCTGCTTTTCAGTATTTTATCGAGGATGGCCATTGCTCTCCTCCCAAGAAGTAGACATCTTCTGATGGAGATGTAGAAATGTGCAAGACTTTACATCCCATTTGTTGCCTCTGATACAATGACAAGGGAAGACCATAGGATCAGTGATTGAACGTGTGCTTTGCATTCAAAAAGTCCTAGATTCAGTCTCTGGCATTGCCAAATAGGACAGAGAAAGACTCTGAACTGTAAATTCAGCTGTGTTAGAACTCTACAACACATTTACAAAAGTTAAAAGCTCAGCATGTTCTGTAAGCAAGCTAAATTTCAGAACATTGTTATTCCTCTCTGTTCAAGCAGGTATATCCTCGCTCTCATTGGAACAAATGATGATGTGCTATCTATTAACTCAGCACTAGGCATTATCTGAAGAAAGGGCTGACTTGGCAGTTGGTTGTGCTACAGTGCAAATAAATCCTTGATGAATGCTGACACTGAGGCCAGAACTATTCATTATGTCATGATTGTAGTTGCTAACACTGAGGCCAGATCTTTCCACTATTAGGTTATGGGAGTCACTACTTCAGGATTGGATCCTAAGTCATTCAAGTAATGTGCAAAGAGGAACCATGACAGCGTGATCAAGAGAGTCTTACTCTGATATTTTTTTAAAAACAAATAAACAAATAAACATACCAATTGTTATTAATGTATAAATCACACCTTTATTTCTGAATTGACTGTTGCATTTTAATGTAGATGACATTTCATAGGAACTAATCCTTTGTAAGAACATGCCTCCTCTTCCAAAAGAAACATTCAGTTTGCTTTTACTATTGAGAAGGCTATATTCTCATGGCATCTGTGCTACTACAAAAATGTGCAAACCATATAACTAGAGCAAAGACTATTCAATATGGCAATTCTGTTTTCAGCAGCATTTAGACAAAAAGCTCTGAAAGAAAGGTACACAAAAGAAATGGTTTTTGTTTGCAGTACATCTCCATTCAAAACTGAGCTTCTATTTGTGACTGAAGGCCATTAATAGTACTTACTTACTTACTTAGGTGATCCCTCGTAGTTCGAGGACGATTGTCTTCCATCTCTGGTATCTTGGGGGTGGGTTCTTAAATGGCTGAAGAGACCTATTCTTGATCTGCATGTTCTACCACAGTAAGGACATTGGTTTCCAGGTGGAAACCTCTTGGCACGTTTCTCCCTTAAGCCTTCCATTCGTGCCTCTTCAAACTCCGCAGCACTGCTGGTCACAGCTGACCTCCAATTCGAGCGCTCAAGGGCCAGGGCTTCCCAGTTGTCAGTGTCTATACCACAGTTTTTAAGGTTGGCTTTAAGCCCATCTTTAAATCTCTTTTCCTGCCCACCAACATTACGCTTTTTCCATTCTTGAGTTCAGAATAGAGTAGCTGCTTTGGGAGATGGTGATCGGACATTTGGACAACGTGGCCAGTCCAGTGGAGTTGATGGCGTAGGAGCATCACTTCAATGTTGGTGGTCTTTGCTTCTTCCAGCACACTGACATTTGTCCGCCTGTCTTCCCAAGAGATTTGCAGGATTTTTCTGAGGCAGCACTGATGGAAACGCTCCAGGAGTTGAGTGTGATGTCTGTAAACCATCCACGTTTCACAGGCGTAGAGCAGGGTCAGGAGGACAATGGCTTTATAAACAAGCATCTTGGTATCTCTATCGATGTCCCGATCATCAAACACTCTCTGCTTCATTTGGAAAAATGCTGCACTCGCAGAGCTCAGGTGGTACTGTATTTCAGTGTCAACATTGACTTTTGTGGAGAGGTGGCTGCCAAGGTAGCGGAAATGATCAATGTTTTCTAATGTGACACCATTAAGCTGTATTCCTGGCATTGCAGAGGGATTAGCTGGTGCCTGTTGGAAGAGCACTTTGGTTTTCTTGATGTTCAATGAGAGGACAAGCTTCTCGTATGCTTCTGCAAAGGAGTTTAGAGTGGCTTGTAGGTCTTCTTCTGAGTGCACACAGACTACGTTGTCATTGGCATGTTGGAGTTCTATAACAGATGTTGTGCTGCCCTTGGTTTTGGCTTTCAGTCTCCTGAGGTTAAATAGCTTGCCATCTGTCCGATAGATGATTTCCATTCCGGTGGGAAGCTTCCCATCAACAATGTGAAGTATCATAGCGATGAAGATGGAAAATAAGGTAGGGCCAATAACACATCCCTGCTTGACACCTGATTCCACCTTAAATGGGTCACTTTGGGAGCCGTTGCTGTCCAAGACTGTTGCCATCATGTCATCATGGAGGAGCTGAAAGATGTTCACAAATTTGTCAGGCACCCGATTTTTTGGAGGATGATCCAGAGAGAACTGCGATTCACTGTGTCAAATGCCTTTGTAAGGTCAATGAATGCCATGTACAGAGGTTGGTTTTGTTCCCTGCATTTTTCTTGGAGCTGTCGTGCAGTGAAGATCATGTCCACTGTTCCTCTGGAGGGATGGAAGCTGTTCTGGGATTCTGGGAGGGTGTCTTCTGAAACAGGGAGAAGGCGGTTTGCAAGGAGTCTTGAGAGGATTTTCCCAGTGGAGGTTAGAAGGGAGATACTGCGATAGTTCCCGCAGTCTGTTCTATCCCCTTTCTTGAAAAGGGTGAGGATGGTGGCATCCTTGAAGTCTGCTGGGATTTTCTCGGTCACCTACACCTTTTCAATGAGCTGGTGGAGTTGTTGTATCAGCTCAGGACCACTCTCTTTGAAGATTTCAGCAGGGATCCCATCAGGTCCACTGGCTTTGTTGTGCCATCAGCCAACAGTGTTGGATTTCTTCAGCCTTCTTTGTCCACCAGGTATTTTTTAGTTCTCTGGTCTTTCTTTGGACCTCAGCTTTTGCACTGGCATATATCTTTTTCTTAGCAGCACAGTTGGTGTCTCTCTGCCATGTTTGGGAGGCTTTCCTTTTGTTATCAATTAACTGTTGGATCTCTTTGACGTTATCGTCAAACCAGTCTTGATATTTCTTAGTTTGGTATCCAATGGTTTCTTCGCAGGCTGTGATGATGGAGGTCTTCAGTTTGTTCCACTGTTCCTCAACATTTTCAGGGTGTTCTGTGGGTAGATGATCCTTGAGTGTTGTTTGGAGAAGGGCTCGTTTGGAGGGCTCCTAAAGGGCTTGAGTGTTCATTTTGCGCCATATTTTTCTTCCTTGGAGTCTGCGTTTGGGGGCGATCTTGATAGCCATTGTGGATTGGATTAACCTGTTATCTGTCCAGCAGTCATCAGTACCTGTCATGGCTCTTGTGAGAAGCACATTGCGGCAGTCTCTGGCATGTGTAATTACATAGTCCAAGAGGTGCCAATGCTTTGACCGGGGGTGCTTCCATGATGTTGTGAGCTTGTTTTTCTGGCGGAAGAGCGTGTTGGTGATGACAAGGTTGTGCTCTCCACATTTGGCGAGAAGGAAGATGCCATTCAAGTTGCCTTTCCTATGATCACTGGCCACAGGTCGGAGTCCCATCTGACTCTTGCATTAAAGTCCCCCTGATTTTGTCCTCCTTAGGTATCTCTGATAGGGTGGTGTCCAGCTGACAATAAAAATTTTCCTTGATGTCTTCGTCAGCATCTAGAGTTGGTGCATAGGCACATATAATGGTTGCCTGTTGGTTTTTGGCAAGGTGAATTCAGAGGGTTGAGAGTCATTCATTGATGCCAGTGGGTGCTTCAGTCAGGTGCTTCACCGGGTCATTTCTAATAGCAAAGCCAACTCCGTGTATTCTTCACTCTTCTTCAGGCAGTCCCTTGCAGAAGAAGGTGTAGCCTCCTTTTTCTTCCTTCAGCTGTCCCTCTCCTGCTCTCCGGGTCTCCTGAAGCGCTGCTATGCCGATCTTAAAGCGTCCCAGCTCCCTTGCAATGATAGCAGTCCTGCATTCAGGGCATTCGCTGTCAGTGTTATCCAACAGTGTCCGTACGTTCCATGTTCCAAAGTTCATTTCTCTTTTTTGGCCGCAGAGTGGTGACCCCTCTAGATGCGGCAGTCCAGTCAGGGATAAGAGAGGCAGACTATGTTTAGGGCACCTTTTCTAGCCCCTTCCCCGTGTGGAGTGAGCAGAGCGGATCCTAAAAAGGGCTGCTCAGTCATGGATACAGCTGCCGGACTACTCAACTGCCTCGGACCTTGAGGTAGAGTGACTGAGTCCATATCCACCACCCATGTGCCAGTCTGTGACTAGGGGCTTCCAGATTTCACAGTCCTGCCCCCATCGCCACTCGCTGATTGCCATGGGACTTTTGTTGGTTTGTTTTTATTTTTCTTGGAAGACGCCTGTGCCTGATATTTTTTAATGTGTGGAGTCTTCACAGAGTGAGGTCCCAGCAGTGGTGTGATTAACACAATGAGAGTGGCTTCTCAGTCTGTTGCAGGCTTCTTCTGCCTTCACAGCTGTTGTAACATGTACTATGTTATCCTCTGCCTGCTCTGCCGTTGAGGTCTTAGGATCTTTGGATTGTGCTTGGTCTGGATCTTCCCCTGTGGCCCCTCCTGGGAGTGCATGACTCCAGTGGTTGTGCCCTCAGGTTCATTGGAACACGCAAGCCCCCTCACCATGGCAAGGTGACAATCCATTGAGGGGGAATAGAGTCAGCATTAGAGTCTATGTTTACAAATTTACAAATTTCTTATCTGATGAGGAATGCTTTAGGTTAGGATTGTTTGCAGAAAGTCTGCACATAATGCAGTCTGAAATGTTCTTGTTCAGGATTCCAGCAGCTCACTCATTTTGTTTTTCATATTTCTAATAGTCAGCATTCCCAGGTCTTGTGCAAACTCTTTCCTCACTTAAGATTTTTTCCTATTCTTCCTACAGGTTTGTTGTTATTTTTTTGTTATGCTTTTGCAAACTTTTTGCTGATATCATCCTCTCCTGTATGGATCTTGTTGCTCTGGCTGTTTAAGGGCTGACCATAGCAGAACTAGGAGCACTGTAAATATAGTATGACCCTCTCCCCCGGTATCTGCAAGGCATATGTTACTGGCATTATCATGGAAACAGACAACTGTGGATAATAGTGAACCCACTTGAAATGAATGACTTTCATTAGAAGTACCATAGAGTCACTCTGGAGGACTTATAAAATCCCAGAAAGGTATACTTTCTAGGAATTTGCTAGCTCCTCTAGGGTCCGTCAGGGTGACTCTGGAACCATAGCCTAGAAAATAATTAGAGAGGACATATTTTGTTGGATTTGGGGAGCCGAAACTACGACTTCTCCGTGGGTTGGGGGAGGGAGATTGTGACCTTACAACCTCTGAGGATGCCTGCCATAGATGTGGGCGAAACGTCAGGGGAGAATACTTATGGAACATATAGCCATACAGCTCGGATAACATACAACACTGTGATCCCATTTTTTTTTTCGTGTCAGGAGCAACCCGAGTCACTTCTGGTGTGAGAGAATTGGCCATCTGCAAGGACGTTGTCCAGGGGACACCCGGATGTTTTGATGTTTTTACCACCCTAGTGGGAGGCTTCTCTCATGTCCCCACATGGAGCTAGAGCTGATAGAGGGAGCTCATCCGTACTCTCCCCGGGTGGGATTTGAACCTGGCAGCCATGAAAGCCTTTGACAACACCTTGGATTACAGTTTCTTACTTTTGCCTTAAGTGGTTTTTAGAATTCCTATTCAGAATTGGTCACTGCTTTTTGTTAACCTTCTGGAAATCTAGCTCATGGGTATATTTTGAAACATTTTTTATACTGGATACTCTTTTCTTAATAAACTTACTATTCTTGTTCATCTGTGTGGTGTTTGAGTGAAAAAGGCATCAAGTAGGTGGCTGGGCTGCAACATTTTGCTTCTCGGAAAGAGAGGGGGTGACCATAATGTTTTGAGTAAGGAGACGTTCTGACAGTTCTTGATTTCTAACTAGAGTAAACTATCCAACCTATAAAGTAAAATTCACGAGAACACAAATTATATGTCCAGGTGCAAAATAATAGCTAAAAAAGTATTTTATTTTCTATTTTCATGTAGGTATGATTACAAATCAAGGAAACAAAATGGAACAGAAGGGTTTTATTAGTGGTACATTAATGACCTTAAATAGCTAGATGGCTTGGGTGAGTCACAAAACACTACAAACAGCCACAAACATAATTAAAAATGAAATAAATATTCAGATTTTTGATCTGGTCTTTTAAACTTCAGTATTTATAAAATATATAATACTTATAATACATTTGCTCTGCCATTTTCCCCAACTACAAATTAAAACTCAAGAGATGTTACCAATGTATAAAGCAATGAGAATACACCAAAATCTGACAATTTTCAGGTAAGGGGAAACATAGCTGAGATGATTTTATTACTCTGTCAAGATAGTATATTTGCTGAAAAAATAGTATTTTTGTCCAACCAATATATACATATTTTACTTAGATATATTTATATCATAAATCAAGTGTAAAATATACAGTAAAATATAGAAATCAGTTTGATCTTCATTTTGTTTAATAGTATCTGTGGTCTTCTTACTATCATCTGAAGAAAGCTATTGGTACATATTAAGACTTAAACATTATGAGGGGGCTTCAAACTTGAAATATTTTTTCCTTAAAATGACAGCCAAGGTCCTAGGACATAAACTTATTTAGGTACACATTCTTGTTGAAAAGCTGTGCTCCGTTCTATGCATTTGTATTCAGTAGGAGTTACTGCACAGGTTTTAATGGTCCCAATATTTCAATGTGGTTGTTTGAATGAAGACTACCAAGTGTTTTGGGATTCCATTTCTATTGAAAGGGAAAAGAAACACACACATGATCTCTCTCTCTCTCTCTCTCTCTCTCTCTCTCTCTCTCTCTCTCTCTTCTGTCTCTCTCTCTGGCACACATACATTAACTGCAAACACATGCTCAGAGATGTGCTTTGTCCACATGAATGATGCACCGTTCTGACAGACATGAGCTCTCTGTATACATATCAGCACTCTTGTACCTGTCAGACACATATTTCCAAGATGCATATTTCTGGGATCCAACTAATATAAGCATACACCTTCCCCACTTTCAAGAACAAAACAGCATCAGCAGTAACAAAAAGGCTAACAAAATCTATTTTCAGTTGAAATCATTTTCTCTGCGTCTAACATGCCATTTCTCTGGCATGCCTTTATGTATGCGGATGCCTTTAACCCCATGCACAGAATTATCCAACTGTACTTCTTAAAAATGTGGTGGCTATTGGTTTGATGCAAATAAAATTTGACCCGATTTGTCGGGATTATCCATACTGAAGGAACCCTTTGGAATGCCTGCCTAGAATTAAACATGTGTTCAAATATACTGCCATTTTCTAAAGCCTACTTTCCCAGTTTTCAAAGAATGGGGTTTTGATTCTTACTCAGCTTCTGTATGGGTCTTCTGACACGTAGCAGAGCCTGGTTTTTGTGACCGTCTCAATTATGTGTTTTGTTTAAATGGTCTTTAAAGACAGTTTTCAAAGAAATTTTTAACCTATGGTACCACAGCCATGAAAGCCCTGGTGACCTAAGCGGAAATGAAAAAAAAAAGCATTTAATTAACAATGCACTTTTTCACTCCCAATATCCCATGATCACTATGGGACAAAGAACAGTGTCAAAGATTTGCTGCTTACTCAAATCATCATCAGAAAATGTAATCCTGTTGGGTTCTTCCAGTGGTGTCAATGTGCTTAGGCAAAGGTAACAGAAAGATGGAAGATTTAAAACAACAATTGAACACCAGGGATGGGCAAGATCTGCTCTTGACGATGCATCTGGCTTCCCAAGGACGCTTTGGCCAACTCTACTGTTCCTCCCTTTGTGATCTGATAGGAAAAAAGTCCACTGCCTCTCCTGAAAACTTCTGGGAGTGGTAATTCACTGTTTAAATAGCTCAATGGGATGTTGGTAAGTGAACACTTTTGAAAGTGCCATACATTCAGTAGTTTGGACTGAACATTATACAAATGATGGGGACTATATTTCCCTCCAGGTGTTAAGATTAGAAGTCCTAGAAAACCCTCACTAACATAGCAAATGGAAAAGAATGTGATAAGTTACAGTACAACATTATCCAGAAGACTTCATGATTTCCACCATAGCATTATACTGAAGACTAAGCCCCATCCCTTCTGCACTACCTGCCGGATTAATGAAGTTCGATATCCTCTTCACTTCTTTGCCTTGCTTGTAAAACTACACAAGCTATGACATAACTGCAAACCCTGTTGGTTCTTAATGGTTCAAGAGGGGAAGTTCCCATCCCTAGCTGAATTAAAAACATGTTTATGTGTTTGATGATCATACAATTAGTAAGCCTTATATAAAAGCATCAAATCATATAGTACACTTGGTGTTATATATAAACGGCCTTTAAACTTGTGGCAGTTTAAACCTGTTTGTATCAAATTTTTCAACAGATAAATAATTGTTTGCATACAATTAATGTCTTTAAGTCACTTCAACTGGGTGGTACCACGGCATTAGCAAAGCATTTGCTTTCCACACAGAAGATTTGAGGTTGAATGCCCATAATCTCTCATTAGGAAGAGTGAGAGCAAAAGGTCATGGAGAGATAGCCAAAACATAGACAATAGCATTGGAAGTTGAACTTATGGTCTGACTCATTTGAGCTAGCACATATATAATTTTGCCATTTATTATTTTTTTTAAAAAAAATCTATTTGTGAATGTTAATAAAGCCTTTTGGAAATGTGTTTTGTACTGTACTGAATTGTGTCAGCTGAACACCTTGACTATAACAGTAAACTCATTTTGATAGTGATTTCTAAACAAAACATGGCCTATTGAAATAATAAGAATGAAGACAAAGAAGATGAAAAAGAATGATATTCTTTAAAAAATCCCAGCAAGCTTCCCATGAACAGATATAGGCAAGGCTTTTTTTTATCAGTGCCAGACTATATTAGCCATTTTGTGTGTGTGTGTGGGGGGGGGGGGGGGCTAAATGAGTCATTTCCCAATTATGGATCAGATTCATTTGTAATCTACATTTATTTGCAGCCTTTTATATGATAATCTGAAAAAAAATGTTTCCTGCTGCACAAGTAGTTCTTTAGAACTTAAAGGAAATAAGACCTACCCTGTTCTAGTGGATGCTACTATAAGAAATTAGTAGCATGGGGATTATTTTAATTATGTAGCATGTGAAAACTGATATTTTCAAGGCACAATCATAGTAATTCCCATTAATGAGTGTTAATCCTCTCATCAGCTACAAAATGAACCACTGACTTAATTTTTCTTAAAAGGCCGAGAAGCAAAGCAATCATGGTCAGAGCCGTATTTGGCTTGATACTTGTCCTACTGAAGTCATTGCTTCCAACTCTTGATTCTAATGACAACAGTTTAGATCTCCTTTGGCTCAGTTTGGAGCTCTTTTGTTTCAGGCTTCCAGTAGAGTGTTTTAGGATATATGAAATAAGTCTTAGTATCCTAATTCTTTACTGTCAAAATTCAAATATGTAAATATAGTGAAAACTTAATCTGGTATCATGTTTTGAGATATTTTACAGTTTGTAATCGTAAACACCACACAGTGGATATATGGAACTCGTTTTATTCATTGTGTTAGTATGGAATGATAAGCCATGGCTACAAACCATAGTTTGTTCTTGGCCGAATAAAAATCTGGCTTCTTTTGACATAAAATGTTTCTGGTTTATATAGCTGCTCATTCTTGTGGGAGCAGCCAGCTGGGAGCAAATAGATCGTGTAGTATTTCTAGTAAGCTAAGATTTGCTAGAATCTTGCTTTTGTATTTCACATAATTACAACTAGTATGATAGTGTGATGTCATATATGTGTGTGTGTGTGTGTGTGTGTGTGTATAATGACATCACAGATATTTACACTCACACACACACATATACAGTACATACCCGTATTTACTCGAGTCTAATGAGCCTTAGAAACTAATGTGTATCTCAATTTTCAAAACTCTAAAACCAAAAAAAGTATTTGCTGATGAATGTAATGTGCAACAGCAAAAGGTGCACTCTTTGTAATATGGCCATTACAGTTGCTGCTTGCTTAAGATTTCTTTTTGATACCGAAAGTGTTAGAGCACCAAAGCTTCCAGCAATGGAAAACCTGGGAGTGCATCTATGCTATAGAATGACTTAACTTTAACTGCCTTGGTTCAATGCTATAGGGTCATGGGGGCTGTAGTTTTGCAAGGCCTTGAGCCTGCTCTGCCAAAGAGTGTACATGCCTCACCAAATTACAAACCCCAGCATGGCATAGCATTGATGTATGACAATTAAATTACAGATGACATCACTCAAATAGGAGCTCAAGGTGCTCTTGAAGCAGCTTTCCCTATTGCTTTGGTTCAGGACTAAGATTTGTATTATGCGAATCTAATGCACACCCTAATTTTGGCAAGGTGAGTTAGCCAAAAAGATGAGTGTTAGATTTGAGTAAATACAGTATATATGGCAAGGAAAATGGTCTTTTGAGTGGGGTGATGATGCATGAAAAGAATACTCAAAATTTTATTTTTTCAGAGGCTATTAATTGAATTCTCAATTTTTATATGTAAATTGTAAGATCCAAACAAACCTTCAAGAATTCCATACCTATTATTTTAGTTGTAAAAGAGCATACTGTCTTTCCTTAAAAGTCCAAGGTAACTAGTTTAGACATTTTGGCCTGTGGTAATAAACTTGGGGAGATAGAGCAGAATACAAATAGAGTTTCATTATTGTAGTGAGACTAAGGGACTGACCAGAGCACGGAAAAGGTACTTTGTGGAATACTACTTTCACCATTTGGGAAGTGGAAGGCCAAGCTCCAGAACCTACTCATCTTGCATAAAAATAACATAATATGTGAGTGTGGACATTTTTGCATACAATTAATGCTTGATTCACCGATACAAATAATATTTCAGCTTCTTCTGAAAGTGTAAATGTGTGATCCAAACTAGTTCAAGAGCATGCAAGTAATCACTCATATTGCATTAAATGTATGGTTTTCCTTTTTTCCCAAACTTAGGCCTCATATACAGTGTCCACTTAATGCAGCTCGAAGCTAGCTAGCTTCAAACTGCAGAGGCCAGACAACAAACTCTCAGAAAAGCATGTAGAAGAAAGGCTTTAATGTCCATCATTGCTCTGTGGTTTGTGTAATCACCAGCGGGGTCTCAAACTGGTTCCAGGATTTCCAATGTAATAATTTCCAGTGAAACCTCTTTCTTCAATACCAATTTGAAACTGCATTAAATGGTCAGTGTAGATGGGGCTAAAGGCTTTTAGAGAGACACACAGAGACTTTAATCTATTTTGTGTCTCTTTGGTGTCATGGGTGTTGGTATCCACTGTCTACAATGACCATTCTCCATTTAGCTCACCATTTAGTTGCTGCAAAGCTACCACCATGGTTCCCATGGTTCCCTTCAATGGCTGGTGGACAGCAGGGGAAGAAGCATCTCAATATGTTGCTCTACCTAACTGCAGAATGATTTCAGGTACCAATATATTCATTTATTACTGGCTATGAGAACATAGGAAAGTCTTCTTGGACCATCCATTTCACTAGCTGCAGAACTGGGATGAAGAATGGGTTGGGCTACAGCAGCCTAACAATGAGTTTAGGTTACATTGATAATTGTTATACTATGCTATAGAGGAGCTTGCCCAAAAGATGCTAGGTGATACACAAAAAGGACTTGTCTGATTATATTTAAACAATATGTTTCCCACAGTGCAAGCAAAGAGTTTTTTGAAGCAAGTGAGACTTGACTTGGGAACTAACCGGGTTTTTTAAAAAGAGAATCATTATATAGTATTTTATAAATCCCATCCTGATTAGTAAATCCCAATGAAATTTCAAATATAGTCCCATTTGCAGCTAGTGAAATTATTTTTGAATATTATGACATAAAAAGTTGGTGTATTCATTGTCTTTCATTGGAAACTTTGTTTTTAATTCCCTCAGTCTCATCTCAAATATTTTCCTCATAGCTAAACATAAATGTATGACTAGTAAATAAATTTCATCCATGGTTAAAAGCCACATGTTGCCAACTTTGTAATGTAATCCATGTGCATTGCTAGAAAACAGCAGATACAATTTCTGACTAGCAGGCTTCTATCCAAGATAGCATTGACTCATACCATTTCAGATATAGAAAAAAATATTAATTGCATTTTCATATCTGTGCTGATAGGTACATCAATCTTGAGAGATTCTGCTTATTTCTTCAGAGAATTACATAAAGACATTAGGATTTCAAATGTTTTTTCTATTATAATATTTCAGCAGAGAAGACAAATAAATAAACCAAGTTTAAGTTAGTTTTAAAAAGAAACCTCATTGTATCATGACAGATATGATCTTAAATCTTCTTGTATACATCTGTATTGAAGGGCACACTAAGTTGCATTGATTTCAATTTGGTTTATGCACACTTACCTGTGCACTGGATTTTTCCAGTGAAAAACTATGTTTATTTAATAAAAGAAATATATTTCAAAATGGCTCTCAAGAATCTGGTCAGTGTTATAACCACTGAGATATAGATATGTAATAAGTCAACACAGTTTCATCTACATTCACCATAAAATGGAAGGTTTTTTTTTCAAAAAAATTAAATATTTTTCTTTTTAGGCATTTCATAACAGGATCATAGCATATGGGAAGGGTTGCATGACAACTTCAGGCAATATCTTGTCTGAAGAAAACTGTATGCATAGAGGATTCTTCTCTGTACTTTGGGAAATCCTGCATTACTTGGTTTCCCAAATACTCAAAGAAGAACTGAATCCATCTGTGAAATACCTAATATGCTGAGAAAAAGGAATGGGCTAATTTTAAGAAACGCAGCACTGGCAAGAAAGTTTTTAACCAGACAAAAATTTGCTTTACAATGATTATGTTGCAAAGCTTTTAAATGAAATGCAAACATGTAAATGAGTCTGTTTCATTGATTATCAATTGGTAAAATGAAAAGCAGATTTATGAATGTAGGCTCATGGAACCTTTATTGTGCCAGTAAAAAAACAACAGACTTGGAATTTGAGATGGGGATAAAGGCTGGTAGTGAAAAGGTCATTTTAAAAAGGAAAAAACAGCCCTGAATAATAAAATAATAAACTGAAATCGGATACCACTCTAGTAGATGCCCACTTGCATAAGAATTTCTTCTAGTCTCCCTGCATTCCTCTGAAAGGATCAAAAACTTTTTCTGAAGGGTTTCCCAAATATCTATGTAGGTTTTAAAGGCATCAAGGGAGAATGATTTATCTCTCAGTTCCACTGGGGAGGTACAGTTCTATCAGTGGAGTGACAGCACAAAATCCTCCCTGTCACTTAAATAAGTGCAACATTGTTTTATAATTAATTCATGATTAAAAATGTAATCCGTTTCTATGAAAGTTTTCATTCAGGTTAAAGGCCATGATCCCCAATTTACCACCTCTGTGTAGTTTTATAAGATCAGCGGAACTCACCCAGATTAAAGGCCTAGTTTTCACAAAAAGGGGGAACAGAGCAAGCCCTTTTCAAGGTCTTACCCCCTTCAACAGCACATGAGGGTGCAACATGATGAAACGTTTCCTATCAGAAACATTACCGCAGAAAGATTCAGCCTATAACCATTCTATCTGTAGAGAGTTTTGTTTTTATGTTGTTGGAGGAGCAAGGACCTCCACCAACACTGTGAAATAGCACAGGATCATCTGGACTTTGTGAGAACAAAGTCTAACCAGCTTAATATTATAGGCTTAGCTAGCAAATGGCTTCATTATGCTTATATTCCTTTTTTCCAAATGCTGTTGGCCTAATATGGCTATACCTTGATCACTACAACAAATGTGAGAGAGCAAAATTAAAAATAAGCATGACTCTATGTCAAAAGGGCACAAATATGGATTTGCAACAGTATTTAAGGTGCTTTCTTTCTAAGGAGATACAGTAGCTTCTTTCCATTGTCAGTTCCTTGTTGCTCCATGGTGTAAGCCTCTTGGTTGTCCTTATGTCATTGGTTGTTTAACAAGAGGGCATTACTCCA
Organism: Anolis carolinensis; assembly: GCF_035594765.1. NCBI lineage: Eukaryota > Metazoa > Chordata > Lepidosauria > Squamata > Anolidae > Anolis > Anolis carolinensis. The sequence goes on from NC_085844.1 coordinate 49,021,522, forward strand.
AATCCAGAGCACCATAAGTTGTCATTAAAAAATTCTGGAAACAAGAAAAGAACAGTTCTCTTATTATGGACACCTGAAAAGTGTATTAAATACCTCACTGTAGCATTGGGTCAGTTCATTTTTGTTTCTTTTGCTTCCACTATTACTTAAAGCACAAACTAATTATGCCAAAGCATAGTCATCCATTTCTGCCTCAATTGTATACTGATGCCTTGCCAAACTGAGATTTAATTCATGATCTCTTGTGACACACTCTTCTGAAAACTGCCACGTTTCTTCTGTTGGTTCTTTTGCTCTTCTCTGACGAACCAATCTGGTAAGTATTTTGGCCTAGTGATCTGTACTCCAAGAAAAGTGGCAAGTGCAGAAACGGGAGATATCAAGTCGTATACTTTAATTTGCTACTGCCAGACGATGTAGCAAGGGTAGAGGTACCAGCAGCAGCAGCAGCAGCAGCAGTACTGGCAGCAGAAACACTTGTGGAAGCTGCTGCTTGACTGCCGACATACTGTGGGTCCAAACATGCGACTTTGGCAGCAAAAAATGAGTGGATACAATGCAGCACGGCAAATAGGTTGGAAAATTCCAACTCCTGAAAGTGAAAGCAAAGAAGAAAAAACATGAGAGGCAAAATCATTAATCCCTCATGTTACAATATATCATATAGTACTCACGTATAGATCGACCTCATGTATATGTTGAGGGTAGGTTTGGGAGACAGAATTATGGATATTGAAATGATCCATGGATAATTTGAGGGTCATTTTACAGAGAGGAGAAAGCACCAGTGCTGCTTCAGGAGGCCAGTCATCCCTGCTGTAGCCATTTTCCCATCCAGGTATTCAAAAAGGTCAGAAGTAGTGCCATGGAAGAAAGAGTAGGATTGGTGCTGTATGGACTAAACTCTTGCCTTTCACCACTCTCTCAGAGAAGTAGATGGTTCCTTTTTTATAAGAGTCAAGGTGCTGTACTTACACTGACCTGTGAATAAGTTGACCTAGGTTTTTTGGGTTGATACTAAAATGCCTAGAATTATACATGAGTATAAAGGATAGCTAACCTCCATACTGAGGAGCAGGAGTAAGCAATTTTGCGGAGATGGAGTTTAACTCTCTAGAGGACAGTGGGGAGAGGATTCCTTCCTGCTGCTCTCCCAGAAATATGTTGTTAGGGGGAAATAACACATGAGAAGTAGCACTGTGTTGGGTCCTAGGTTCATTTTCAGGGATTTCAGTGATAAGCTACAGAAAGCAACATGTTTTTAAATATCCTAGTAACTGAAGGATGCAGACGTCATAGACTCTGGGCAGCTAAGCACATAACTGTATTTCACTTATTTATATGGCTTCTGAAAACTCACACTAAGGTTGCAGTGCAAACAACTTCAAACATATAACTAATTTCATTGCTTTTAGTTAAAATTCTGAAACCAACTACTTGTCTTTTGGAAAAACGTCTCACAATTTGTCATGTCTGCTAATGTAGTTTTTCAACACAGTGCCCTTGATTTTCACTAATAACCAAGAATAATTATTGCCAAAAACAATGGGGACATAGGCCAGTTAGGGTCTCTGAATTGCTTTATTAAATATTTTTGTGGTAAAGCTTGGTTATGGATCAGAAATTCCTAGTGAGAAAAATACTATTCCCAGAAGTGAATCTTAGCAGGACTTAAGCTACCATTAAGAATATTAATGCTGAATTTGGTTGAAATTTATGTTATTAAACTTTTAACTGCAGCTTTATGTTAGATATTTTATCTTTTTATCTTTGATGGTTATTTATATTGTAAACTGCCTTGGGTCTTCGGAGAAAGGCGGTAAAGAAATGTCCCAAATAAATAGATTAGATATAGAAAAATTTGACTGACAGGCCACCAGTACACAAGAATGATTTAAAAGCTCATGTATCTTTTCTGTCAGGTATATATTTTTCCCCTGTCAGAATACATCTTACAATACAGAAAGATGACTAGACAACCCCTGACATCTGCAGGTCCCTGTTATAGCCACCAGAAGATAAAATATTCAGTGTAAACCAGTATCTTATTGCTGCAATTATACACACATGTATAATATAGCTAAATATATGTTTGCTTTCTTATAAGCTATAACCAGAAAGGAAATATTAAAGTGCCCATACATGATTGTTTTAGGTGTAATTTGAAATCCATACCCAGGCTCTTTCCCCATTTTTTCCAATGTGGAAACTATAGAAGGTATCACATATCCTTGACTCAAAACCAGACACATCATAGGTTATGGGAAAGCATGTATGAGGATGAATGGGGCAGCACTTATTTATGTACTCTTGAGTAATTTCAAAATGGGCAAACCAGCCCTGTAAGGCCCACAAGGAATCTCATTTTAGATCTTCAAGGTGTAGAAAAGCAAATGAAAGTGCTTCATGATAAGAAAAGGTCTAGGGTAGTACATATATAGGTATGTAATCGTATTTAAAGCAGGTTAATCTGAAATATATTGCCACATATCCATGTAATAGCATTTCTCTTCACTCTCCAATTTCCACCCCTGTAATTCCAACTTTGCCCTTTCAAGTTTTTGAAGCAGAATTGCTTTTATCACTTGTTCCCCATATGTCATTGTTAAGAAAATATTAGGAAACTGAATCAAGAAAAAAGGAAAAGGAAGGAAGGTTGGTTTTAGTAGCGCTAAATGCTGCGTAGAGCACACCCGAACTCTTCTTTCTTTCTTTTCAGAAATATGAGGGACCCACTCTCATCTAGGATCACTGCACACATGTTGGGAACCCCCCCCCCCCACACACAACCACATTTACCTCTAAATTTGCTTCTAAACCTTCACATCAAAGCTATCTTTTGAAAAAAATACTAGAGCTCTTATAAATCATGCACAGATAATAAATGTCTAGCACCTGACAATAGGGAGCTTTTACCCTGTTATTTGGGCATGGTGATTGTAATCCAGATCAGGACTATTTACTTACATATAAAAAAGGAAAATGGGAATGTAGGCTTAGTTGCACACTCTGAATGTCACAAAATGTGGGGTTTAGTCCTCAGTGTATGTACTAGATTTTGTCTAAGCACAATCTGCTGCTATCAGAGAAACAAGAATAGTCTCATCCGTGTGAAATAAAATGTGCTTCATAATGCCAGCTGGGTAGTTCAATATTCACAGCATATGTTAAGCCTGGCCAAATCACTAAGCTGAAATACATGCTTAATGAACTTCTGTATCACCCCTGACCATCACATTCTATTTCTCTATTGAAGATCATGAATTACAATCAATCACCATTCTGTTTCTAAGAGTCATCACAGCTTTCATTACCCTGTATTGGTTTTATGCTACTCAGGTACCAAGGGAAAGGAGGTAAATTATTCAAGCCAAATGTGCATGTTGGTGGCTTTATCCTCATCACATGTGAATCAGCAGCTGGTAGCAATAAGAAAAGGAAATGATGAGAGAAATTGTTCGGATACACACAATAAATGAAAGACTATAGCTATTCAGTGATTCAAGGATTGATTAATGAGCCTACATTCGAGTTCAATGCATTACGTGAATTGACCAAACTATGAAAGCAGAAATGGGTGTCACATGGCCATTCAGATGATATTACATGGTAAGAGCCATCAGCTCTGGCTTTCAAAACAGATCATTAGGAATGTTAGGAGCTACAGTTCAGCAATATCCTAAAGCCTACATGATTCCCATCCTTTTGCTATAATGACAAAGACCACTCATACTGGTGGAGTGATTTGTATGAGCAATGTCAATAATAAATTATTGAATAAACAGAAGAGCAATGTAAAAAAAAAAAAACCATGTTTCAATTACAGAGATTTTCCAGACATTTTTGGAAATTTGACTTTACTTTTATTGAATTAGAAATCATGCTTTTACATATTATCACCAATTTCTAGTGCAATGTAATTTCCCCCTTCTCGTTTGGAAGTGTGTGACATTTTTCAGCTAATATATTTTCTCATTTTTATATTATCTGTGCAATAAATATGAGCCAGAATAAACTAGGAACATGTTGAAATAATCTCTGTTAGCTTTTCATAATGAAGAATGCATGTACTGTATATAAAAAGTCAAGCTGATGGGGAATACAAATATGATGAAAACAATGATTAGTGTGGCATCAGCTGTCATCAGCAAGGCAGTTTGTTACACAAATTAAAGATGAATGGGCATTAGTGCCAATTGGTTGCACAACATGAAGTCCATTCACCACTGTCCTTCTTTATTTGGCCCATATAGATGGTAGAATGCTAATGCTAAAATATAGAACTAATTCCATAGCAGTCAGGATATAGACTTCAAAGCATAATACTGTACATTTTGGTATGTCAAGCAAGAAACAAAAGGTACAAAGTACAGGCAGCTTTATAAAAATAATAAATTGGGCATCAATGCTATCAAGGTTCTTTCTGCCATTGTTCAGAAATAGATATACTCAAGTGGTGGTTACCTTGGAAAAACAAACTTGACTTTGATGAATAGAAGTTATTTTAAATCTTCAAACAGCTAGGGACTATCTAGCTTTACAATTTAAAAACAAAACTTGTATTATCTCTATTTAAGCTCTATTTTCTGGAGTGCAGGAAAGCCAATAAATGCTGCTGAGAGGTATATCAATTTTACATCAATAACTATGATTTCTAGGAATTTACACAGGGGAACAGTAGGTAAATGTGAATGAAAATCCACATTCAGTGAGTGTTATTTTATATTTTCCATTAGCCACTCGTGTCGACAACACAAATACAGTCCCTATGTAAAAGTCCTAATATCATTCAAATAACATATTAAAATTATGCTCTGGCTTCCAGCTTACTCAGAGGTGATTTTCACAAACAAAACAGGCATTTATGTGATGCAACTGTTCTTGCTGGGTTAAGCTAATATTAATTCATCTTATCATTCATATAATACAAAGCCCAACCTGAAGCCTCAAAGACAAAGCCTGAGGTTCACCGAGATGGGAGGGGGGGGCTAGGGGGTGATTTAAGCCCCTACATGAGGTATACCAGTTTGGAACCTAAGGGGAGTGGCTTAATAGTAACCTTATCCCAGCACTTTATGAGGGACAGCAGCTGTCTATAAATTGATGGCTGCTCCACAAACTACCTATTTAATTTCAGTCATGACCCACCTCCCACACTCAAGTCAATATGAATTTAAGACTGATTGCATAAATCCAGATAGGAATTTTTTCTCCCACCTACCCCATACTGTCACTGTTGTGTCATAGTAATAGGCTTAAGGTGGTGTCACTTAAATAATTTGTCATTGGCATGATTAATAAAAGTAGGTTTGGTAAGCACCATGCCCCCCCCTTTCTTAAGATGTGTATGGTTACTACAAATTCAGCATTCAGAACAGCTAAAAGAAGGCATCCAGCTTCAGAAGACGTATCACTGTTATATAAAGGACCCTCTTTTAGTTCTTCAAGTGTTCTCACCACTACACTGTACAGTTCAACAAAACATAAAATTGCATCATGTTGCTCAACCCAACAGGTTTCACAAAGCTGGAACAGGTTGTTTGCTATTGGTTCAGGAAAACAGTCTTTTATATTTTTCTTCAACAGTTCCAGTCCGATGAATGATGCTCTGAAGAAATTGCACACAGATGATATTGTTCTTTGGCAGTTTCTGACAGGTGGAATGATGCAAGTCTTTGATAAGGTTAGATTTAGTGACTGAGCACTTCAGTGGATGTAGACAGCCAACGGATATTTCTGCGATATTGCCTATGCTCCACTAATATAACCACTCATATTAGAAGCTACATCATAACCCTGTTCACATAAATATCGCAAGTTCAGCTCAATTTTTCCAGTGTTTTCAAAATAATGTCTGTAATTCCTCCACCTGTTTATCTTCACAAAGCTTATAAAGTCTTCTCTTAGTCCTGCAACTTGGACACCAACGTACCTTACCAAGAGCGATAACTGTTCTGAGGTACTCACATCCAAAGTTTCATCTGCCAAAACAGAGAAACACTCTGACGCATTGCATCTTTCAACAATTTTTGAACTATCTTGTCACCACAAATGTTTATTAGTTCATTTTGTATTTGAAGACTAGTATATTGGGCATTTATAGCTGCAGTTTGGAGATGACTTTTCAGGTCAGTGTCTCCTGATCTGGCATGAGATCTCAACAAGGCTCTGAAATTACCATCATTATGCAAAGGTTCTTCACAGGTAATAGGTCTCGAATCTTTGCTCCCTTTCAAAGCTAGTTTCTGTCAGCCACAAAGGACAATAGTTTCCACAACTGGAAGAAATTTCTTTCTGTTTTTCTCTATTTTCTTCTGCTTTTCTTTATCATGATGATGGGCCACATCAGAACGTTTTCCACTGGGAATTAGCAAAAAGGTTTTCAGCCAAGCACAAGTTGTTCTGATAATACTCTGTTTTTGGTGTCCATTGAGGACTTCTGTTGCATTTTTCCATCGCACAAATGGTTTTGCAACGAATGCACCAAGCTGCTGATGATCACCTTTACCTCCAACTTCTCCAAACACTACACAGTACTTACAGAGGGCACCTTGTAGATGAAATAAGCAGGTTAGCCAGGGAAATCTGCTGAATCATTTGAATTAAAATTTTAGATGCCTTTTCTTATCCATAAGAAATACATATTCTGGCAATGTATTCTGTGGATTTTACACTAATTGAGCTTTCAATTGGTCATCGGAAACAGTCTTGCTCATATAAAGTCCAAGGTCTAACAATTACCATGTTTTTGTTCCTGTTCCATGGTTTCTTTGGCAGGACTTGGATTAGATGAACCTGTGATAGACACCTCGATTTCCCCAATTTCTGCAGTTTTCACCTGCAGTCCAGGTGTGTATGTCTTCATCAGTACCAGCTGCTGCAATTGATCTCAACTTGTGGCCTTCTTGGTCTTTGATATTTAGCTTTTTCTGTTTTGTCATGAACTCAAAAATGTTCAGTTGCTTTGATAGATGATGCCTTACTTGAGGCAACCCAGGAGGCCTAGATGTCACTGGGCGAGGAGGGGAACTCTGCTTAGTGTAGCCACCCAAACCTCTAGCCCTTAAGCTCTGCTGGGAAATCCCTGCCAATAACTACCAAATGCAGAAACTGCCCAAATTGTAGGGTGAATCCCTGGGAACCCTACTATTCTCTGGAAAAGGAGAGGGGAGGGACCAAGGAGGGAAAGGCCTAATTCCCCATTAGATACCTGCCTCCTGCCTCAAGCTGAAGCAAAGAGCACAGAAAGGGACCGACCAGTCATAAATACCCTGCAACTCCGTCCCTGTCAACTGGCCCCATCAAGTCCGGTCTGCTTCATGAGGGCCTTCAAATTCCCCCCTGCACTTTAGGCTTTGCTTGCCAGTTGTGGGTGGGCCAACTTTGTTGCTTCTACTATATCGACTATTGCTGCTATTGCTATGAAATTTGGTGGAAAGGTAGGTAATGACAGTGTGAATAAATAGTTAAAATTTGGTGGAGATAGTCCTTGCAGTTTCTGAAGGGACTCTTAATTTTTGCTTCTCATAGACATAGCATGGGGATTTGGTTAACCAGTTAAAATTCAGGAGTAAACCAGGTTTTTTTAACCTGAACATTTTCAGGGAGAGGTTGAACTCCTCCCCCCCCTCCCCCCCATCTCTCTTGGCTACAGGCTTTGACAGACCTCTACATTGTGAGGACTCTCCCTAATAATTCAATTTCCCACTGAATAAAGGATCTAATGCTTTTAAAGTATTAATTCCTTTTTATTCAGCCAGGCTTTTAAAGAAGGTTTTTAAGATCATCAGGGGCTGCTGTGATTTTATATGCTTTTATGGATTAAACCTGCATTGTTTTTAATATTAATAAAGTTTGAAACTTATTTAATATTTGTATATTTGTATATTGTAAGTTGAATTGTAATGCTTTTAATTGTAAGCCACTTTGAGTATGGAAAGAAAAAGTAAGATAAGAAATAATAATAATAATAATAATAATAACAACAACAACAATAGGTTTTATTGTGATTTTTGAGCGTGGAAACTGAAGTAAGGATGTGTCTTGTTGCATTAAATATAAAGACAATAGTCCCATTTTGTGCTCCCTCTCCATTGAGGTTATTTTGTTTCTTACTTGTTCTAACATCCATCTGAGAGGATACAAAAAATTAATTCTTGCTTGTACCTTTGCTTCAATCTGCTTAGTATCTGGATTCTGGAACAAAAATTTGATCTTGCTCTTGCCATCATCTGAAGACCCCTTAAGCTGGGAAAATTTGTACCGCCATAGTACAGCCTAAAGGAAACAAAACAAACAGATATGCATTAGCACACAAAACAAAAAAGAGAAAAAGTTCTTTTTGGAAACTTGTTAGCCTACCAGTGATATAAAATTAAACAAATGCAGTGTTCTCTGGTCTGAAGTCTCTTTGATCATAAAGATGTATTACTTTTTTGACAGTGTCTGGTTTAGAGCAGTCACACTGCGTTTGTGAAATGTTGTTTGAAATCCTTTTAGCTTCATCTGACCCTAGTGTATCAACAAAAAGAAGAATAAGGAGAGGAGAAAAAAGAAAATAGAAGGAGAAGACACCAATTTGAACTATGTCAAAATGTGATTTAAAAAATCCAGGAACCCTCTCCCAAACATCTTTTATTTTATTTTAGAATATCTCATTTTCCTCCTGTCAAGTGAGTCTCCTGATAACAGTCATCTTGGAAGTGTTACCAAAATAGGTCTGATGAAGCTTAACACATGCAGATCAAGCAGAAGTGCAGAACCTTTGGTAGTTTTGGTTTGTAATGTTCACCATCCACACCCAGCATAATGAATATTATGATAATTGTAATCCGAAACAAATGTTTCCCAGTTGGGTTTTTTAATGGCTTGTTGAATGAGAAAGATCACCTGCTGGGTTAATAGCTTCCATTTACCCATCTCTATCCTATTTTGTCCACAGTTTTAGAAAGCTACCTAATTATGAGAGATCTGAATCACAGATATATCTGAGCATGGCAAATACATCTATCAGGTCATATGTAACATTTCCATTTTATCATCATAACTTAGAAAAAACTATTTTGAGGCAGAGTGCTATATTATGAGATTAGCTCCACATCTCTGAACTGGGGCTTGTACTTCGTATAAATTTTCAAAGCATCTTCAATTACAAGTCCCTGGGAAGGAACAAAACATCACTAGGTAATTCATTAAGAATTATGGCTATAAGGTATTGGCACCAAATGAGTGTCTTAAAGGGTTATATATAAACTTTAACATTAGACCAAGTATCCAAAAATACTGGTAAATTACTATAGGATGTAAACGTAGGCCTCTCTGTTTAAGTCTTATGGAAACAGTCAATCTATGTAGAACACAGAGGAGGGATGTCAAACTGAGTTACAAATGTTCAACAGAATGTCTCTTTCTGGCTAATATACTTACAGCTATATATGCATTGGGGATTAAAGTCATGGGTTGAATGTATACTGCTAAAGGGTATTACCAAGTGACAATAAACTAAAATATGTTCTGCTGACTTACCACATTCTTTCATCATATGGCTACTAGTAACAAAATTCATTTTTAGAGCTTTGTATTAGCCATAGATATATGTGTTCAGTGGCTCAGTGAGCCATTTTCAGACTCTCCTGGTCCATTGGGAAAAATAGTCTAAAATAACTAATAGTAGGTTATTATCTCAAGCTCTGTGCAATTTGGCTGAGTCCTGCAACTACTCTTAGTGCTTATACCTCTAAAGAAACAGCAACTCTGTGTGATGTAACTGTTCAGATTAGACAATTATAGTACTTTATACTAACTTTAAATGCTATAGTTTCATTTTATTGAATCCTGGAATTTGCAGGTTGGTGGGGTATTTAGAATCTTCTGATGTAGTTCAGGGGATTGCACTTGAACACTCTACCAGAAAGAAATTGGTACTCCAACAAACTACAAACTCCAGAATCCAACAGGATGCAGCATGGATGCATCACTGATAAGAGGATACTCACAACATCATCCAAAATTTGTATAGCACCCTAGATTCTTATTCTGGATTTTAAAATTTTAAGAGAAATACTTCAAAAGTTTCACTTATTGTTTTAACTTAATTCCATATATTTAGAATATTTCTCTTGGTCAGCAAAATGCATAGAGATTTCTAGCTCATAATTTATTCAAATACATTATCGTATTGTTATAATAAGTTTATGTTTTTCTGGGGACACACATAAAGTCTGTTTTGTAGGGAACTGCACTTCCCAGGAAAGAGAAACTATTAAGCTAGAGGAGCATCAGACTTCTGGATTTTGTCACTTCTCTAATACTGTACTGTGTTCTATTGTGGACAAAATGATCAGACTATAGAAGTAATTAGAAGGCTTGTGCAATTTGGGTAAACCACTATCTGTTTTAGTGTCCCAGATTTTGGTGGGGGTCCTGATCCATTTTTAGGGAGCCTCCCGAATTTGGGAGGACAGAAATCCATTTTTGATCTGAGAAGCTGAAAGATTTGTTTTCTATCCAGCCCATTATGGGGGGACTTCCCAAGATCCTCTTCTCGTCATTTTAGGCATTGTTTGTCCTTCTATCCTTCATTAAGACCTGGATTAAAAGCATTAGAATTAAGATACCACTCTTTCTGCGATCCTTTCCATTCTGTCTGTAGAGATCTGGGTTTAATGTTTTGTTCAAGATGTTTCTACTCTAGAGAAACAGACAGGAGCTGCAGGTATGCGCACCGCACAGCTCTCTCCCTGCAGGAGGCAGTTTTCCAAGGCATTTTAAGGGAGCATTCCATTTCCCAGGGAAGGAAGAGGGATTGACCTAGAGGTATTCTACCGAGCTTCCTTTAAAAAGCCCTCCCTGGGATCCTGCTTCCTGGGATCCTTTCCCTTCTAGTGGCTGACTTCCTCCCCGCACTCCACGTGTAACCGAAAGAAACCGAAAGCAGTCTGTTTTCAACAGCCACTGTTGTGTTGCGGTCAGTAAAAAAATGGCTGCGGTGCCCATGCCATTACGGGCTTCCAAACATGCCGAAGGCAAACATCCAAAATGAATCCATACACAAGCCTAGCACTGTGTTGGGTTCCAATCCTTGCTTTGTATTAAAGATGAATGTGCTTAAGGATGTTTTACTAGCTATGTTTTAGCTTTTGATAATAAAGGCCTGAACTAAAATAATTGACAGCTAGTCTATCCTATTTTCAAGTTGTTCTTTAAAAAATATGTCATTAATGTCCTTTACAATGTCAGAAACACTTACTTCTTAAGGTGAGCTATTCTAAATAATGCAAGACACACAATGCCGTGTAACTGAGCAGGAATCACACATATCCCTGAATGTTTATCCCACTGGCATTCAAGCATAACCCACAAGACTTCATTTAAGGTACTCTGCAGGGCAAATATGAAGATTCATGGTGTAAACGTATACATAGCTGTTGCCAAATCCAACCCTATCTGTACTATCTGTTTAAGCATCATCTCAAAAATTTTCCCGACTCCTGGAAATGAGGAGAAACCCAAAAACCCTATGTTTAAAGATTCTGGAGAACTGATTGTTTGTATCCTGCCTTTGCTTTATTGAGCCCAAAGTGCCTTATGGAGCTGGTAAGAGATGTATCCATATCTTGCCCATACTCTTACTTATAGTGATGCAGGTTGAAACAGGGGAATGCCAAGAGTATGGTTAGCTAGTCAGCAATGTTGCTTGGTTTATGCTTCCTCAGAAAAGCTGAGGGATCACATAACTCTCTGCTCCTAATGCTTTGGTATTTACTTGCAAAGCTCCCTGGGGCCTTAATAAACCCAACTGAAGGTTTTGGACAACTCTGAGCTATGATTTGTATATGGGACATGAACAACCAAGGAGCTTTGGCTATATAGTGGTATAAAATGTAATAAATAATAATCAAATAATATATAAATGCCCCATGGTGGAAGTCTTTCCATTTTTGTGAGCTTTACTTAGCTAGCCCTCAAAGTTATTCATCTCTCAAAACTGTAATTTACAGTGCTCCATCCCACTAAGGGCCCTTCCACACAGCCATATAATCCAGAATATCAAGACAGAAAAACCCACAATATCTGCTTTGAACTGGGTTATCTGAGTCCATACTGCCATATATTCCAGTTCAAAGCAGATAACGTGGGATTTTATTCAGCTGTGTGGAAGGGGCCTCAGTTACATACCTACCCATAGTATAAATATTAGTGTGTGACTGATTACATCCAAATCAAATGTATTCTTCAGGTCAGGTAAACGTTTGAGAAAATTATCTTCAGTGTTCTCCAAATAGGCCAGAAGCATGTTTTTTCTGGAAAAGAAATCAATGGAATAGCACTCACTGGTTTCAGTAAAGTATAGACCAGGCCTGAGGTAATCATGATAATATAAGAGTGGATGGTATGCCATGGCTCTGTCAAAACAAATTACTTGCTTCAGGTGAATGAACAAAGTAGGATTTTATAAGGCTACATAAATATCCCAAGGTCTGAGGCTAAATTTAATTATTTCTATCTGCTGGGCAGTGGATATTTCTCCCCTTTTGATAGTATTACCTGTTGAATATTTTGATTAAGAGATATGTATTATATTTTCTCTGTTGTAAAAATGCAAACAAAAAGTCCCATGCAAATACAGTAGTTTTTCCCCCCAAAACATTCTTATGTCTGGCGGTGAACTATAACAGAATAAACTGAGACAAGAAACTGAAGAGAAAGAAAGTACAATGAAATAAACTAAATCCATATTTTGTTTTGCTTTGGTTCCTGGCACCACAAAATTACTGTCTTATCATTAGATTGTGATTTTTCCCCCCAGCAAGAACTGGGCTGCCCAGATACAGATCTTTTCACTGGTTAGAATGAAGATTCGGCTGCCTCCACTGGATGTGATAATCGTGTTATTTCTCTTCTTACTGTTGCCAAGTGGCTACATTGGGACCTATTCCTGAATATTACCAAGCACAATCTTGCATGGCACAGATGGCTGTACTGATAGATGGGTTGAGTGGGAATCATTTACATCCTTCAGCTGTTGATAATTTCTCCTCTTTGTTTCCCCCACAAGAATAACCGGAGTAGTTATGTTACTACTTCATGCTTGTTATGGTGAAACTGAGCTTTTCCTCACAGTTTCCTACCCTCTCCCCCCTCCTCCCACCCATGCATACACACATTCAAAATGACATGTTTGATTTGTTTTTTCTGGTCACATTGTTTACAGTGGGAAGATTAAGCAACTAAGAAAGAATGGAAACAGAAGGTGGCTAGGGGTGCTTTTTCTGTTGCTTCTTTTAAAGTTGTATGTGGGGAGTACTTTCCATCTCATACATTCTGGATTTTCTTTGGCAAAAGTTTCAAATCTTGTTTTAAACAATTAGAATAAAAAGAGACCAAGAGGGATCGGAAAACTAAACTTATACAATTGACAGAGTTCCATGGATTAATTCCATGGAGGATTCTTTTCTTGGTGTAAGGACCTCATCACACTTACCAATAGAAGCATCCTAGGATGCTTGCTAGCCAGTTGAGGGACAGAAGGGCATGCAGCCCATCACACAATGGTCCCTGAACATTCAGCAGAGATCCCACCATTAACTGGCATGAAAGCATCCCAGGACGCTTCCTCATCAATGCGGAAAGGCTTCAATGTTGTGCTGGCTCCAGCACACTTCTGCCCCTGCTGGGTGATGCTTCAATCGTGTGATGGCAAAAAGGCATGCTTGCTAGCGAAATGGCACCGTGTGTGTGTGATAGAGATAAGGTTTTAAGTCAAGCCATTTCCAGTGTAATTATGTCTATTTTTCAAATGATGACTTCTTTTAAAAATAACTACCCTATTTGACTTCTTACAGCAACAACAAAAAATTCAAATACCTTATGGCTGAATAGGAATGAATGGTATGACTGTACTTTTGTTATGGATCTTACATCATGCAATGATTAAATTATAGATTCCACAAGCCATTGAAAGTTACATGAGCCTATACTATATGTTAATTTATATTAAGTGCTCCTGTTAACCAAACATTACCAATAAAATGAGGCATAAGTACGTGGCAGAACTACAACTATCAACATCATCAGAAAATATATGGTCATTTCAGAAAACGACTTAACTCTTATTTCCAAAGCATCATTCTTGAAAATAGAGCAGTCTTACTTTTCATGGTCTTACCTTTGTTGCAGCATCAAAGCATACAAAGCCCATGCCAAAATCTATGGTAAGCCCCATAAGATGGCTCTCCAGAACACAGGCATATGTCTTGCACTGAAAAGAAAGGTTGAAAATGTTAGATTGTTTGATTAGGGGAACGTTTAGTAAGTCTTTCTGTTCAACATATTACTGGCAAAGAGGAAGATATAGGAAAAGAGGAAGACCACACTATTGGTGGATATATTTGCTCAAGGAATAAAAAATCTTGAGTTTGCATGCTCTGAACATTGTGGTTGATGACTGGGACTTACAGATTTCTCTCATTCAGGGGATAGCCATAAGTCAAATTTGGCTTGATAATAACAACAATAAAGGTTTAACAAAGAAGTGCAACAAAAGGAACAAAATGTGTGATAAATCCAACCTATTGTGGATAATGTATTATAGATGGACAGCTGAAATATGTCTATAGGGAATTATGATGACAATTACGTTAAACGTGTACAGTGAATGAATTTGCTTGTGGAACTTTATACTTGAAGGACTGGGGTTGCGGAAGATACTGACTATACTGTTAAAACCCCCAAAGGATGCCAATCCTACTCCTTATTTAAGCTCTGAACATTATCATTCTAGAAGGCTTAAAATACATTACTGAATCAAAGCCATCTATGGAATGTAATTAAATATCACTTCAAGTATTATACATTAGTATAACATGTATTGATTACCCTAACTTACTAAAACCGGGAAAATGTCATTAAAACTACCATTGCATTTGGCTTAGTTTCTATAGATTCAGACCAGACCAAATCACATATAAAGTAATCCACTGAAATCAATGTGACTGTAAGTTTTATTAATATTTGTGGGGCTACTGTGAGTCTGCTTCAGACCCATATGACTGAGTACAGGAGGACACATGCCCATTTTTGATGATGAGAGAATTCCTAATGTTCAAAGAATGTTTCTATTACATTTTTATCTTAAATAAGTTGGTGGATTAATTACATTTAGTACTTGGCATATATGCCATCTTGTTTAAATAATGTTTTATGAATGCTATGCTTTCCATTCATATTCTGTTTGAAATATATTTTACTGAAATATTCATAACACATTAAAGAGGAGGACAGCTGATCACATAACTTGGGAAATGGATGAGATCAGACTACTGATTCTGAGCTTCATACTACATATAGGTTACAGATACCTACATATAGGTAACTGATGCCAGTAGGGAGCATTGCTTTGTTAGCAGTTTATTCTCTGGCAGAGGATATTCCATTGTGTAGTAGTGATAATAGCAAAGTAAGTATAATGGTGATATAGCAAAGAAACAGTTATTTGGTACTTCTGTTAAATCATTACTTCTGTTAAATCATCCATCACAGCTGTTTCGTGCTTTCAAGGAGCTATTATATTCTGGATCCCAAGTTATTGAAGAGGAATCTGCAAAATATACCATAATGGAGCAAATCACTCAAATTCATTTGGACATGGATTCCAAGTTGAAGATAGATCCTTTCATGGCAACAGGCAAATGCAAATGTCTGTTTTTGTTGAACGGGTATCAGTTTTGTTATACATGATGTGATGGACAACTTCCTTGGAGAAATAAGACTTATCTCTTAGACCGATATCCATCCTGTCTAATTATTACTGTCAAAAGGAGGGCTGACTAGAAGGTTATAAATACTTCTTTGAGGGAGGGTTGTGTTACAACTCAACTGAAAGAAGCAATTGTTGATGAGATCTTACTAGAACAGGCATGGGGAGTTGCATTGTGGGCCTGGCTGGTCAGCCTGGGTTCAGCCTGGGTTAGGAGGGGGCAGGCCAGGGGCCAGGTCATCCTCAGGTTGTCCTCCCAGCATAAGGACAGAACGGTTTGCCGGGAGAAAGGCGGGACATGCGGCAACTGCCTCAGTCCTCCTCCCCATCCTTCTCTGATCCATAGCATTATGCCCGGAGGAGGGCAAGACAGGCAGGGGCTGAGAGTGTTCCAGAGGGCTCTCAGCTGCTGTGTGTCTTCCTCCTTTGTCTTTTTGGCATAAGGAAGCAGCGGGCCACCATTTCCTCATGCCAAGAGGACAGGGAAAATGAGGAAACCCTGAGGTAAGCGCCCAGGGGGCTGCATCCGCCCTCCTGGGCCTTAGTTTGCCCACACCTGTACTAAAACCTAACCACCCTAGATAATTATTGTCTATTTTCTAAATTCACTTTTCTCAGTAACATCTTAGGATTCATTGGATGGAACTAATTACTTTAGGCAGTTTGAAACCTGTCTAAAAGGATTGGATTGCCATGCCTGGGGCTGGTTTGAGGTCAGGAAGGAGATTACATTTACAACAGAAGCTGGCCAAACTGCTTTGCATGTCCCCCATTCCCATAGAAATGTGCATCAGTGTACCAGAGCCACGTGGGATAGGGGAAAAAAGGGATAGTGACAGCATCAGAGGTCCTGGGATTCAATTAGTGCTCTGCTGTCCAGCTAGGCCCTTGGGGAAATTTTCAACAGACTGTTCAAGATTCTTTATTGTGGTTCAGCAGGGCAAGTGCCCACAATGCGTCCCAAATTTTGAGGAGCTGATTTCACCCTGGATCTGTGATGCACTGGCATTTACAGCAGTGCATTTTTTAAAAATCAGAAATCAGAGTTTTCTGGGAGTTTTTATTAAAGCACTGTATCACCCTTAATGAATGTTGCAGAATGAATTGGCAGTGTGTGTTTTAAGTCTGCTCATAACTGCATTATATGTTCAGTGTAGAAGGGTGCTAGGATCCATTCCAATCTGGACTCAGTCCTTTTTATGCGACAGAAACAGCATTGGTGGTGATTCAACATCAGGAACTGTATTGCTGTTAGCTGTACAGAATCTCTAAAAACATTCAATGCTACTGATCATAGTATTATTCTCAGCAGTTTGGCTGCTATAAGACTTGAGAGGATCATTTGCTTTCCTTTTAGCTGATCATTTCAAGAAATGGTATTTAGGATACTGTTGTTCTGCCTCCTGACTGTTGGCCTACAATGACAAAAACAACAACAACATTGTTCTCTATGCTTTTTAACTTGAACATGAGATGGATGTGGGAAAATATCCAGTTTGGGGACCAGATGTTATTGGCATACTGATGATAAGTGGGTCTATATCTCATTTTGCAATAAGAATTTTCTCCTATTTAAAACTTCTAATGTTCCCTATCAGTCATTAAATATGGTTCAATTTATTGTATGTCACTGAAACTGTCCAGGATTGGGTTTTCTCAAACTCATAATCCCCATTGGACTTTGGTGGAAAAACCCTTTACTTAATGCTGTTGTTTGATTCTAAGCCTTTATCTTTGTTATCTCTGGTAGAGAAGATTTGTAGCATTATCTTCAAAGAGCTGAACTCTATGATCATTTATAATTAATAAAATATTTTATTTTATTTATTCATTCATTTTAAAAATATGCATTTGATATGTACCCATTAATGTTATTTCATTTCTTGGAAATAGGTGGTGAAGTTTAGGTATAAACATTGGATGGAATTGTTCATTGTTCATTATAAAAGAAGAAATAAAATTAGGATGGTTTGGTACTGTTGTATAAAAGTACATGTGTTGGGAAATTTCTTGATATCAACTTTTCCACACATTACCAACAAGCAGCAGACCTTCTAGTCACAGATTTCTGAGAAATGTTTGACATTCTACAGATATTCTCTATTTTTAGTTTTCCCCTTTTCTGAAAGAGTGACATTTTGATTTGTGCTGAAATAATAAAATGGGGCAACACTGAAATTCAGTTTTATTATTCAGCCAAGCTGCCTGTTTGAATGTGCTTCTGGATCACAATGGTAAATTAATTCTGTTCACTGTATATATTGGGCATTTTCCGCTCAAATTATAATTGCCAAAACATGAAGCACAGAAGTACATCAAAGGACCAACCCACTCTCCAGGGTAGTGTTACTTTTTAAGATAAGAGAGTGATCTCTTGAAATCTTTGCAAGATTACCAAAAACCTTGGTCAAAATGTGACAAGAGCAAAATCTTGCATAATTTTCTTATGAAATCATGAACTGGTGAACAAATACAAATGCAATGCCCAATGAAGTTGTTTTCAGCCTTTAAAACAGGGATCCCCAAACTAAGGCCTGTGGGCTAGATGCCCACAGACTGAATGCACAATGTCATTTATCTGGCCCCCACCCTAAATTTTAGACTTAGTCTGAAACAACTGGAAGGCACACAAAAACAACCATCCTAATTAACTTGACTATATCATCAGCCAAAAACAGGTCCACGTTCCCCATTGAAATACTAGCAAGTTTAGGTTGGTTAAAATTGTTTATTTTAAAGATTGCAGGGTTTTTCATTTTTTGCACTACAAATAAGTTATTACAGTGTGCATAGAGATTTACAAGTTACAGATTATACCCTAACTCCTAAAACCTTCCTAATTCTCCTTCCTATCAAAACATGTGAAGCTCACAAGTAGTAAGTATTGTTGGAAAACACTGCTTTCGGCTTTAGTAGTTTACTGCTAAAAATCCCTGAAGAAAGACACAATAATCTTGTGGTCATAGTTTTCAATATTCTGCATTTGGTGCCTCCACTGGACACCAAATGATTTATTAATCATTTGATTAATAAACAGCAACAGTATAAAGAATAGGTTTGATTAAATACATAGCCTTAGCCTTAGAAATTAATTGAAGATAGTCTTCTTAGTGTTAGAAGGGATCTGCCATGGGAAAACACACAGGAAGAGACCCACAGGGCAATAAATGTCACAAACACTAACAAATGGCAGTTGAAAGGGAGAAGAAAACAATAAAACTGCCCATCCCTTATGTAGTTTGATTTTGATCAATTGGGCCACATTGAGGCTCAGATGGTATATTGATATATTGAATAGTTGTGACCGGAATATTTGTTTTTCTGAAAGGTTTTGATAAGCATCTGATCAGAAATACAATATGCAGGATGAAGGGAGGAAAAGACAAGATGAAAGACAGAGAGGGCATGGGAACGGAAGAATTTGGGAGGTGTGAAATGTACTTGGAAATCAAACCAAATTGCATCTCAGGGTAGCACTTGCTTCTTTTTCACGCTGCCCACTGCCCACGGTTGTTTGTTTTGTAAAATAAAAGTCTGTGTTCATCTCCTTGCCTCAGAATCTATTTTTGGGAAACACAGGCTTTTGAGGTTAAAAGAGGTCTTCCCTCTTTACTAGGTCCTGATTAAGTTGGCTTTTGTTTAAGTGTACATTATTTAATTATGTTGTAAATCATTCAGCACTGATTTTACTCTCGTTAAATTATGGATTTGTCTATGTTTTACATTCTTTAAATTATTGTGTTGCCTCTGTCCCACTCCAAGATTTCTTCATACAGTATAAGATATAAGTAATTTGATAGAGAATGTCAAATATTGATTTAATCATAACAGCCATCTGTACTTATTCAAGAACAAATGTTTGGGGCTTCATAATTCATCAAAACATTGTTAGCTATTAGGCTCAACAAATACATCTGACTAAATAAAAATTTCCTCTCTGACAGCTATAATAATATTCTTTCTCTCTTTTTCTGGGTTATTTCATACACTATTTTCATGGCTGGACTATAGTTTACTTCGCCTCCCTCTTCTAGAGTTGGAATGAATACAGAGAGATAGTAGCAATTTTCCTTTCTTTGAAAGACAAATGCCAAACTCATTTAAATCATAGCATCATAGAATTATAGAATTGGAAGAGACCATCCAGTCCAATCTTCTGTCATGCAGACTCCACAATCAAAGTACTCCCAACAGATGACGTTCCAGCTTCTGTTTAAAGCAGGAGACTTCGCCATATTCTGTGGCAGTATATTCCACTGCCCCAAATCTGTTACAATCAGAAAGTTCTGCCTAATGTTCTGGTGGAATCTCTTTGTCTGCAATTTGAATCCATTTCTCTTTCTTCTAGTCTCTGGAGCAGCAGAAAATGAACTTGCTCTGTCTTCAATTTGACATTCTTTCAAATGTTTAAACATGGATAACATGTTACTTAACCTTCTCTTCTCCAAGCTAAATATATCCAGCTCCCTAAGCCACTCCTCATAGGGCATGGATGCATCTGATGAAGTCAATTGAAGCCTACAGAAAGTTATGCTATCAACTCCTTTATCTCAATCCCATAGGTTCTATAAGATCTTGTTGGCATACTAATTCAGACTAGCAGGGCACCCCCCCCCCCCATTTTCTTGGTAAGACTCCAAGAGAAAGGGTAATTCAACAGAAATAAAAGGCACACTTTGCTGACAATGATTAGGAATATATACCAATGTGCAAACCTTCAAGTAAACAATAACTATGGGGAAAATTAAATTATTTAAATAAAGTTACTAAGATAAACGAATCCATAAATGTCAGTGGGATATGACAGTCATCCATATTCGTGGCCTAAGTAATTTACAAAACTCACTATCTTAATGTATGGATTCTTATGGGATTTTTAACAGTATTAATTCTTGATATTATTAACTCATGCAAAAAAAAAAGCAATTGCTTCCATTTCCATACCTTGATGCTGTAAATAGCTAAGATGCAGTAACCATTTGGGAGGAATGCAAATTAATAAATGTGTTTAACTTTACAGCACCTTTTAAACCAGATTTTAGGAAGCCCATCATTACGCTTTACATCTTCAGACATCTCTGAAGTCCCTAGTGAAATAACTGCTCTGGCACACTTTTTCAGAGAAGCAATGTCAGTTGCTTTAACACATGTGGAAGCTGATTATGGTGATGAATCCTGAGAAGGTGGGAAAGGTTTCTTGTAAACCTACTGACAATCTACCTCAATACTCTAATTTAGCAGTTCAATACCTTTACAAGGACAAAATTTGTTCCATCAATCATTCTTCCTAAGGGTAATTCTCCTGCTTTCTTCAACTACAAAGCTATCACTGCTAGATATAACTCCTAGCAGGAAACAGCAAAAAGTTAAAGATTTTAAAGGGCTCTGGGTTGTTGTCGCAAACCGATTAAGAGAGATTAATGTGTCCCATAGGTTAAAGTAGTAAATGGTAAATTTCTAGCCTCTTGCTCTCTTGCTCCTAATCAGAATTTTTAATTCACTTATAGTTTCTTTTCTCACCTTAATTAATCCCTTTAGTTGTGCAATTGAAGATAATAAAATGAAGACTGATGCCAAGGGAGTACTTGGTGTCAAAGTTCTTACAGCTTTTGCTATAAACCTTAAAAATGTACTTCTTTTAATAAAAAGATCAAATTGTTTGCTTTTGATTATTGATTTTGCACACTGAAAGCTGGAATGTATTTTCCTGAAAAGAAGATTTTCCCATATAACAGGCAACTCAATATTTAATATTACATTTCCACTGTATTCCAAACTCATGGAATCCTAAAATTAGGACTGTGAATAATTCAGTTTTACTGGTTCTGGAGCAAAGCCTGAAGCACAACATTTCTGAAACCCATGAATGTACATTACTTTGTAGCTTTATAAAAGATGTTAAACTTGTGGATTTCACCCCAAGTTTCACAAGAAAGATGGTGAATTCTGATGATGTATTTTTCAAAGTTGCAATGCTGTAAATCCTACCAATTTTCATGAATCTTCCTGCCTTCTGATCCCATTGACTCCAGTGTATCTCACTATGAATGAAAGCTATACTCAGATTTGGCTATAGAGTTCGGCCACAGATGTCACACTTATTTTCATTGAGGGCCACATCAGCCTTATGGTAGCTTCAAAAGGCCACTGAATCTATGGATGGAAAATCCATGGATACAGAGGACCAACAATATGTGTGTGTGTGTATGTATGTATGTGTGTGTGTATATATATATCTATATATATATAAGAGTGCTGGCATCAGGGCAGCAGACAAAACAACAAAACTACAGGCCCCCCAACCTCGAAATTTGACAACACAACCCATCATTCATGGCTCTAGGTTGATACAACAAAAAGAAAAGAAAAATAAAGTCCTGATTACAGGGAGAGGAATAATAGTTTTTATCCAATTGCTGCCAGTTTGAAGGCTAAGCTCCGCCCACTTGGTCTCCTAGCAACCTACTCAGCCCAGGGGACAGGCACAGTTAGGCTTCACTTAGGCCTCTTCCACAGATTATCAGATTTTAACTGGATTATATGGCAGTGTAGACTCAAGGCCCTTCCACATCTATATAACCCATTTAGAATCTTATATTATCTGCTTTGAACTGGATTATCTTGACTCCACACTGCCATATAATCCACTTCAGTGTGCATACTAAACATAAAGACAACCATACAACAGACATTCAATACCACCACTACCGCAACAATTTCTCACCAACACCACCAGACAATGCCACAGCAATGCTTGGCCGGGCACAGCTAGTGTGTGTGTATATATATATATATATACACACACACACACACACACACACACACATATATATATATATACATACTAGCTGTGCCCGGCCACGCGTTGCTGTGGCAAAGTGGTGGTGGTATTGGTTAAAAATGGTTGTGGAATGTTTATTTGATGTTATTTGTATTTTTTAATTAATGTTATTGTAACTTATGTTTTTTATTTATTATATTTTATTATTTTGTTGTATTATTTTTACTTCTTTTGTGTTATTATAGTATTTGATTGTATTAATTTTTAGTGTTTTTAATTATTTTTAGTGTTTTTATTATTTTTATTGTATTATTTGTATTCATTTTATTTTTATTGTTTTGTTATTATTTGTGTTTTTATTATTTTATTTTATTATTTGTATGTACAGTAGAGTCTCACTTATCCAACGTTCTGGATTATCCAACGCATTTTTGGAGTCAATGTTTTCAATACATCGTGATATTTAGGTGCTAAATTAGTAAATACAGTAATTACTACATAGCATTACTGCGTATTGAACTACTTTTTCTGTCAAATTTGTTGTTTAACATGATGTTTTGGTGCTCAATTTGTAAAATCATAACCTAATTTTATGTTTAATAGGCTTTTCCTTAATCCCTTCTTATTATCCAACATATTCGCTTATCCAACATTCTGCCGGCCCGTTTATGTTGGATAAGTGAGACTCTACTATATTACATTTTATTATTTGATTATATTATTTTTATTTATGTTTTTTTAATTGTATTATTTTATTTTGGTTTTTTTGTATTTATTTTATTATTTTTATTAGAAAGAATATGACAGTACAGTGGTATAGTAGAATATAGTACGTAATATGTAATGTTGATATTGTGTGATGCTAATAATATAATTTATTGGATGTATATATTATTTATAAGCCTTTGTGAGTCTCCGTCGGGGTGAGAAGGGCAGGATGTAAATTTAGTAAATTAATATATAAATGTATGTCATGCATTTGCATAGTGTGTATAGTTACTGAAATGTTTTGTGGATGGGCCCAGATGGAGGCGTGACATTCCAACATGTTTCCTTCAACAGAGAAAAATATGAAATACTGATATTCATGGATTTTGGGATTTACCTAGATTTGGATAAATATACCCTGTATTTGTATAATAGGGATATTTAATGAGATGTCTTGGAGACAGGGCCAAAGTGTAGATGTGAAATTCTGTGTATGTTTCTTTAGATACACAGAAATGTGAGATATGGATAGTTACAGTTTAAATTGATAATAATAATACTCCTATATGTGACATTATCCACAGATTATTATTATTATTATTATTATTATTATTATTATTATTATTATTATTATTTAACTGTCACTTCTCAGGATGTGTAGTTGTAATTGATGATGATTATTATTATTCTTATTCTTATTATTATTGCCAATTGAGAGACCATGAAGCCCAGTCATAGAGAAAAGGAGTCTGACTTTGTTTTTCCCGTCCTTTTTCCCTTGGTGCCTGGCCAATGGTCTCTTCAACCTGTACTGTGGACTTCATCTCCCAGAATTCTTGGCCTTTGAACCATCCAGTGAGGGTTTCTGGGAGTTGGAGTCCCGAACGCCTGACGCCTCTTCCGTGCATTAGCATTGCTGGAAACCACTTGGGTCTTCAACTCCCAGAATTCCTAGCCTTTGAATAAGCTTGCAAGCGCTTCAGGGAGTTGGAGTCCGGAATGTTTTTCTGAGTGAGGTAGGAGCGCAGGGAGAGAGGGTTGTTGTCCTCCGTCGCCGTCCTGATGCCTTGGGCTTCCGAGGGGCCACCCTTTGCGGGAGGGAAAGGTGGAGGAAGGGTTTGGCTGGGCCTGTTGCCTGAGAAGGGAGGTGAGGCCTAGCTCGGTGCCCAAGCACCGGCCTCAAGTAGGATGCCGTCCCGGGAAAGACACGCCCTCCTGGGAAGGGCCGAGCAGGTAGCGGGGGAAGGTGGGTTGTACATGGATATGGAGATTATAGATTTATTTGTATTGTTTAATGTGGTGTGTGTGCGTGCGTGTGTATGTGTGCGCTTGTGCGGTCTCATTGGCTGTCGGGGAAGGCCGGAAACTGAGGCGCGGAGGTGCAGCAGCCACCTGCAGCCTCTGCGGCTTTTCTGGCCGCCGGGGAAGGCGCCAAAGTGTATGGGTTCGTGAGGGGCACCCGGAGGCCCATAGAGAGTAGCCGCGGCCTCGTTGGATGCAGCAGAGGCCCGAAGCCTACTGGGTGCACCGAGAAGGCGGGAAGATGAAGCAACAGGCTGAAGGGCGCAAGGGCGGTGGAGGTCATGAGAGATGGTGAGAGAGGGGTTGACGTTTGTGTGTGTGTGTGCGCGCGCGGAAAGGGTTGGGAGGATTGTGGCGCATGCGTACATCGACTGTTGTGGTTGTTGGTGCTGTGATTGTGTTTTTAATATAATTGTGTTGTATCTTACTTGAGGCGGGGATGATTGATTGTGTTGCCAATTTTTGAGTTTGGGGTTTTTTGGGTTTTGTTGTTTTGTGCGTCGCCGTGACGCCAAAAGCCTTTTATATATAGAGATATATATAGTCAGTACACTTTAGTTTTTAATCCAGTTTGGATCCCACAGATGTCATTGAATGATAACTAGTGCAACTTTGATTATCCACCATGCTAACTGGAGACAATGGGAGTTGCAACCCAACAGCATTTGCTGCTCTGAGGTTGGGGAAAGTTTAAAGGCTATTTTAAAAACAGATATCATACCCACAAGCCTTGTATCAAATTCAAGCCTCACTATCCTAAATAAACAGAACAGATGTTATTGTATCAAAATTGCCATCAACTCTAATGATGTCTAATGATGAAAAATACATGAATTTTAGTCCAGCATTTGAAGAGCCATGTAAATAAAAAGGCATGGTGGGCCGAATTCAGCCTGCACATCTTGAGTTTGTCATGTCAGTTAGGCTGTAGGGTTTCTATTTTATTAATTGGATGTCCATTCCTATAACTTGTTCATATCATTATTAGATCACCAAGTGTGATTCCCAGCTACAACCAGACAAATCATCATCTCCTTTTGCCTAGCCATTATCATCACCACTACTACAATTGCAAATGTGTGTAGAGGGAAGGTAATCATGGAAATTGAATGGCAATTATGGAAGGTAATCACTTCAAAGATAATCATACAATAGTATATTTTATTCGGCAGATGGAATGACAGGATGATTATATATACATGGGAACCTACCCCCCCCCCCCGACATGCCTGGATTTCCTTGATTTACTCAGCTGGCAGCAAATTGGCTTTTGTGAGGACAGTGGGAACCATACTCTACTCCACCCAACAACTAAAGACAATAGATTTTATCAGTTTTTTAACATCTGTGAAAGAATCCACTCTCAGGGCCCTTCCACACAGCCATATAACCCAGAATATCGAGGCAGATAATACACAATATTTGCTTTGAACTGAATTTTCTGAATCCACATTGCCATATAATCCAGTTCAATGTGGATTTTATAACGCTGTGTGGAAGGGGCCTCAGATATGAGGTCGGGTTTCTTCAGTAGGTTAATGAGATAATTCAAGGAGGGAGATTCATCAGAAAAATGAAAAGAGTGCTCAGAAACATTCTCACTCTGGCCCCTTCCATACAGCTGAATAAAATCCAAAGTTATCTGCTTTGAACTGGAATATATGGCAGCGTGGAGTCAGATAAGCCAGTTCAAAGCAGATATTGTGGGATTTTCTGCCTTGATATTCTGGGTTATATGGCTATGTGGAAGGGCCTTCTGTGACAATGCCTGAAATAATGCAGCAAAATTGAACAACCTATTTAAAGACCAGAATTCAACACTACTGTTTGCCTAATTCAGTTTGCTTCAGCTATGAAGAGAATATCAAAGAATTAACATTTTTCATCAGTATTTTCAAGGCAGGGCATGCAAAACCAAAGTAGAACAGAGAGCCTTGCTTTTTGTTTTTGCTTTTAAATGATGTTTCTGACTGTAAAGACCATTTGTATATCCCTAACAATTTGTTACAAATGCTGCTGTTACTATTGCTGTTGTGTCTCTGCAAGTCATTTCTGATTCGTGGTGATTCTAAAGCAAACTTAACATGGGGTTTTCTTGGCAAGATTTGCCATTGCCTTCCTCTGATGCTGAGAGAGCTTGACTTGCCCAAGGTCAAACTGGTCTCCAGAGTCCTAATCCAAGTCTCAAAAAATTACATGACGTCAAGTATCACTAACCTGGATTTTTCATGCAGAAAAAGAAATTCCCACTAAAGTACTACTACTACCACCACCACCACCACCATTATTATTATTATCTACCAAGGAATAGCATTACAATATAACAGTCAGTATCACTGATTTTTTTTTACCTGTATTCGTTCCACTTCCAAAAAAGTTGCTGAATGGAAGGCCTTTTCCCATAGTATGAGGTCACTTTCTAATTCCACAGAAAAGTAGAGATCCTCTCCCATTTCCGACTGGACGCCAAAACCATGTTTTCGCCGATCCAAGAGGTCACTGTCCTGATGAAAACCTGGAGTTATATAATCTTGCATACATCAATTAATATTTCTTATAGCACAGTCCCACATGTTAGATGCAGAACAATATACCTTTGCAAACAAAAGCACCACAACAATATCATGCTCTGCATTAACCTTGGATGGTATTCTTTTGGTTCTAGATCCGTTATTGCATAGTGAGTCAACACATAGGTATCAGAACAGAAAGGAAAATATGATTTTGTTTTTCTACTTCTCAGAATTTTGGAAAACTACTCTCCAAATGTTATCAATTGATGTATCTAACAATGTATTTCTTTACAGAAATCTGCACTAAACTGCACTTTTAGAGGAAACTAGTGAAGGAAGTGAACAACAATGATAAAAGAATTCTGTAAGAAAAAAAACCAGTTCACAATAGAACAATAAAGTTGTGAAATGATAAAACCGCCCCAATTCATTTTGTATGAACTTTTCAGCCTAAACTTCGCATGACTGCTACATTTTACAAAAGAACCTTGGTCCATGTTGAGGTGGCTTATGAACAAAGTTTATTCGTGATACTGTAAACAAATTGAGTAATAAATCTCAACCTTGTTTTAAGGGGACTAAATTTTAGTCTAAAAGGTCATAGACTTGTCATTGCCTCCCAACCCCAAATCCATCTTGTATTTTCCTGTCTCCTTCAAAACATTTATTTCTCTCATCTTTTAACTTTTATCCTTCAAGTTAGCCTGGAGTCCTAGGAAATGCTGTCAGTTAGGCCACTTTTATGAGTAGCTTGGGCAGGAGAACTTTCATTTTATTCCATTAGGGAAATAAATTTTGGTTGAAGGAGGCGGCAAATAGCTCACAACAAAAAAAAAAGAAAAGGTCAGAAGGCAAAAACAGACACTGTTAAGTCATTATTCTTAGTTTTACACATTCTCCTTGCCCCAGTATCCATACTATGCATCATAAAAATAAATCAAGAAGCTTAAACTATTTTAGGCACAAAAATCCAAGATTCAACACCAAAGACATATCTAAGAATGTCACTGTCCTCAAAAGTTCAGTACATACAATTAATACTCCCAGTGTTTGGAATAATCTATATATATAAAAGAGTGATGTCATCAGGGCAGCGGACAAAACAATAAAACTACAGCCCCCCCCAACCTCGAAATTTGACAACACAACCCATTATTCACGGCTCTAGGTTGATACAGCAAAAAGAAAAGAAAAATAAAGTCCCAATTACAGGGAGAGGAATAATAGTTTTTATCCAATTGCTGCCAGTTTGAAGGATAAGTTCCACTCACTTGGTCTCCTAGCAACCTCCTCAGCCCAGGGGACAGGCACAGTTAGGCCTCACTTAGGCCTCTTCCACAGATTATCAGATTTTAACTGGATTATATGGCAGTGTAGACTCAAGGCCCTTCCACACAGCTATATAACCCATTTAGAATCTTATATTATCTGCTTTGAACTGGATTATCTTGACTCCACACTGCCATATAATCCACTTCAGTGTGCATATTAAACATAAAGACAACCATACAACAGACATTCAATACCACCACTACCGCAACAATTTCTCACCAACACCACCAGACAACGCCACAGCAACGCGTGGCCGGGCACAGCTAGTGCTACATAAATCATAAATTATAAAGCATTAGCAAAAGTGTCACACAGAAGGCTGCCCATTATATTAGATTACCTGCCTATGTTCATTTACATTAGTATTTATTAGTATTTATATTTTAATACCAAAGCTCATGTCTGCTTATATGATTCTATAAGTTTCTATAATCAGTGTAATGAAGTATGAGTTTTTTATTCATGTTTGTTGCGTTTAACTATGTGCTTGTGGTTTGGTTGGGTAGGTGTGAGACGGCGGCAGCCATTTAGTGGCTCTCCTCTGAGGCAGTTGCCATGGAGATGTGGGCAGAGCCATCTGCCGAGGGGAGGAGAAGTGAAGAGGTTTTCAAAAGTGAAGCCTCAGTCTGTGCTCTGACGAGGCACAGGGAAGATTGATTCCAGGTTGATGGGATCAAGGAGACTCAATTGTTCATTTTGAGTCGGTTTCAAATAAATTTGGTGACTTATTTAATGTAGTCTGTGTCCTGGAAAGGCACAGAGGTTCTGTGATAGTCTATCACAGGGGTGACTGTGGTTTGAAGTCACTGGATAGTCCAAGTTTCAGACTTTGGGAACCAATCCCAGCTGGACTCACAGAGATCCATTGAAGTAAGAGTTTAGAAAGGAGCAGAGGAAGAAATTTTAACTACTTTAAGTAAAAGAAGTGATACTTTAGAGAGTTTGATTAATCTCATTCTAGTATTGTAACTGTTAATAAGAATAACTCTAAGTGAAACATCTTTTGTAACCACCAAGCTTGTGCCTGAATAAACTTGATATTGTTCTTTTTACATTAAAGCCTCTGTCGTCTATAGACTCCCTCAGCACAATTGCGCTACCATTTTAACACCGAATAAAGTAAAAGGCTTCCTCTGAGCTATTGGGTGGTTGAGCACTTTTATAATCTAAAGGTGTCTCTCCACACAGTGGTGGCTGCATTTCCACTAATCGGTGGCAGTTATCTTTTATTATTTGGGACATCTATTCATTATTAATTGGGTCTTCTACGCTACCCTCTTTCACAAATTGGTGGCAGTGGTGGGATAAAAAGACCCCCCCCTGCCTGAAAGAGCCTTAGACGTTATTAGCCCTTTACAAATTGGTGGCAGCGGTGGGATAAAAAGATTCCCCCTGCCTGAAAGAGCCTTAGACGTTATTAGTCCCTTACAAATTGGTGGCATCGGTGGGATAAAAAGATTCCCCTCTGCCTGAAAGAGCCTTAGACGTTCATAGTCCTTCGCAATCAGCTTTTCAAAATTAATTTTAAAATTGCTCTAATCTCCATTGAAGAAAATTAATCCTCCCCCAATTATGACTTACTTTGAATGAGACTGTGCATTCGGTGCTTGATAGTAACAACCTCCATCACCCAACCGCAAATGGGAGATGATATATAAGAAAATAGAGATATCTTGACTTAAGAGTTTTATTCGTTCTGTGACCTAGCTCTTAACTCAAAATATTCTTATCTCAAAGCAAATTTTCCCATTGAAATGCACTGAAATGCTATTAATCAGTTCTGGCCCCCCTGAACCCCCCCTGAACCCCCCCTTTTGTATTACGTGTTTTTAAATAAGAAAATATATTTCATACATAACAAATAATGTAATAATGCACATTCACATGGAACAATAAAAAAGAAAAATCAACTTTAAAATGGTAGAAGCACAAAGTTGTGGCAAGGAAGCACACACCACAAAGTGAAGAGGCAGAAGTATCATTTTCTTCATACTGTACTCATTCCAGCCACACACACTCTCTCTTGTTCTCTCTCCCCGCCCTCTTCATGAAGCCAAACATACCAGGAATAAAAACCACATAAAATCAACTAAGTCAAAGTTCCTCAAAGTTGACAAGAGCAAAGCGGACAGCAAACTCCCAGAGAGGACAAGAGCATGAAGTATGGAGGTTGCTACCTTGAAACCCTAAAGCCTTGTACTCTGGAGCTAGTGTTCCCTCTTAATGAAAAATGCTCTTATGTCAAAACGAAATCTGCACTGACTAATGGCTCTTAACTCAAATGTTTGGTTGGCTCAAAGGTATGGAGTTGGAACTAAAATAATCTACACATAATCTCCATGATGAGTGAGATTTTTTTTTTATTCTCCAATTGTTGTCATTGTGTGCCTTCAAGAAATTTCTAATCTATGGAGGTTTCTTAGAATTTTCTCGACAATATTTATTCAAAGACGGTTTGGTATTGCCACTTTCTGAAGCAGAGAAAATGTCAGTTGCCCAAGACCACCCTGTGGGGGGTCCATTATCAAGATGGGATTCAAACTTGGTATCTTGGAGTGCTAATACAATAATATACCACTTCATTTGTGTTACATATCCTGCATACATTTGTTTTATTGTAAACTGTCCTAAGATATAAATAAATTATAAATAAATAAATAATAAAAATACAATTAATAAAATGATTACTCGTTCTGTTTTTAGGGTATTCTTTCTTTCTTTGTACATTGGAAGATAAAAAAGGCCTTGACTTTCAAGACAAAAATCATTTAGCCTTAGGACTAAATGCTATCCTCTGATGAGCTAAAGATATAGTGATCCCTCCCTTGAGCTTTCAGAGTTCATCAAATGTTGTCTGAATAATAATAATAATAATAATAATAATAATAATAATAATAATAATAATACGCACAAGCCAGTAAAAGTGGTCCCAGTGGTGATCAGCACACTGGGTGCAGTGCCTAAAGACCTTGCCCTGCACTTAAAAACAATTGGTGCTGACAAAATTACCATCTGTCAGCTGCAAAAGGCCACCCTACTCGGATCTACATGCATTATTCACCGATACATCACATAGTCCTAGACACTTGGGAAGTTTCCGACATGTGATCCAATACAACAGCCAGCATAGTGAGATTGTTTGCTGTGTACTAATTTTGCTGTGTATCTAATAATAATAATAATAATAATAATAATAATAATAATAATAATAATAATAATAATGTATTTCTAACTCACACTTCTCTCCCCAAAGGAACTCAGGGCAGCTAGATTCAAATCTATCTTTACAATTTTATTGACAGAAACCAACTTTAAAAATTTGTCATTTTTAAATTCCTATATTCTTTGCTAGCAGAGTGCAGAATACAGAAAGCTTAGCCTTGAAGGTCCTGTATTGATAGTATACGTTTTTTTTAATTCCACGCAGTTTGTTAAAAACCATAATGTGTGATGCTGGTGGCATTAGAATTCAGCTTACTGATCTTCCTGAGCAGAATATTAAGAAGGTAGAGACCATGTCACCTGAATATGTTTGTTTCGACTCCCTTGTTGAATAGCAATGGGAACAGAGCAGATTGCATAGTAGGCTACTGAAACATTCTTCATATTGACATAGTGCAGCTATCTGAATGCTCCAATCATAATGATTTTGTAATGTTTTATCAAGCGTGATGCCGCTCTTCCCTTTAGCGTGATGCTAGACAAGCTTCAGAAGAGAATTCTTATTGCTTCTTGTTCCGTTTCCCTTCAACCAATTGGTGTGAAATTTGCCTTTATAGAAGTCCCATTATTGTGTTCAGTTAAGCAAAGGGATATTGGCATTAGTGATTGTTGATTGTTGCTTAAATGACTATTGCCAAAGGGAGACATTGGAGGGGAGAAGACAGAAAGAGAGCGTGCTAAATGAAGGAATGCAAAGGAGAAATTGGAGAGCATATTTGAATAGAGAAAGATAATGCTGGAGGCAGAAACTGGGGAGCATATTCCGGATAAAAGTATGCCTATGCCATCTACAATAAATGGACATGATAGAAGAAAACTGGCTTGGCACTAATCATTGCCTTCGGTACAACTATTTGTGTGATAAGAATTACTTATGCACATAGCACTTCCAGGCTCAGGGCCTTATCATGCTTAAATGACACTGGCTGGATGTTGTTATAACAATGAAGCCTTGGAAGCAATATTAAATTAGAACTGAAAGACTATGATCCTGAAAAATGGCTTCTTAGCTTAATGACAAATTACCAGTTTAAAATTTAGTGTAACTGGCAAAGATATCTAACACTTCCTGTTGAAATCAGTCATGTTCATTTATTACCATAATGTTGTAATAAAGCTAAAATTATTTCCCTATCACCAGATGCCACAGTGTAGCAGTGCTGGGCAAACGATGACTTTTAATTCAGCTCTAGAAGGAAGCATTAACCAAACAGTTGTTTCTGCATATATAATCCCAAAATTAATGCACTGTGAAGTGCAGTTGCTTGCATATATGTATACACAAGCAAGCACACACTGGTCCTTTTAACATTTTCTTTAAAAATAATGTTGTTTTTATTCTTGTTTAACATTTTCTTTAAAAATAATGTGGTTATGCAGTTGCTGCTATCATTTAAGTATGTACATTTGAAACATAATAAAATATTACATATTCTAGTTATTATGTTTTCATAACATTTAAAAACACAGATGGCCATAGAAAATAATCATCAAAGAAGAAAAGCTGCACTTTCACAGTTGTTACTGATGGAAATGCCCTTTTGGTCAACTGTATACAAACCACTTCTAAGTGTTGAAAACATGATATTAAAAATGGTCTCTTTCTAAATTGAAAATATATTCACATCAAAGGCTTTAATTCATTCAAATTTTAAATGAAGAATACGAAATGATGGCTTCCTAGAGGCATTAGTTAAAGTGCTGAAATCCATGGTAAAATTTTATGCAAGCTGTAGTATCAGTAGCAAGCTTCCTCCTAATTTGTTCGATAAAAACAAGTAACAAAATAGATTACCAGCTCTACAAGAAGTGTTCTCAAAACTGTCCACAGCAAAGTGCCCTGGTTTGGGGGGGGGGGGGGGGGCTCCACTCTTCCTGGCCTCCAGATGGATTTTGTCTATAGCAGTACCAAATCAGCAAGTGCCAAGTCAACTTTGAGTTCTCATTTATAGTTCTTTTCATGGCACTTTAGGGATATATAAAGGTTGTGGGAGACTGAAAATGAGAAAAATTAAATGGTGGTCCCCAAATATTACGGGGCTCAAGTCCAGGGGAACCCTGCTAGGACAAGAAAATTACTAGATATGACAGTGATTGTCAAATGCTAAAAGTAGACTGAAAAGAAATTGTAGTCCAAGACTGTTTAGAAATTTATCTCCTCAAACTAAAAAAAATCCCCTGGCCATTTGCTAGTCCCACCTTGAGCCACCCATTGAATTACCGTATATACTCGAGTATAAATATACTCGACCCAAATATAAGCTGAGGCACCTAATTTTACCACAAAAAACCTGGGAAAACATTGACTCCAGTATAAGCCGAGAGTGGTAAATTTCAGAAATAAAAATAGATACCAATAAAATTACATTAATGGCAGCATCAGTAGGTTAAATGTTTTTGAATATTTACATAAAGCTCTAATTTAAGACAAGACCTTCCAACTCTGATCAAATCATTATTCTCATCTTCTTCAATGTAAATGTGCTTATGTAGCCTTTTAATAATAATAGAGTAAAATAATACATGTACTAATAATAATAATAATAATAATAATAATAATAATAATAATAAATACAGGAAGAAAATACATGTAGTAATAAATAGAGTAAAATAATAAATATAATAATAATATCAGAGTGAAATAATAAATGCATTAATAATAATAATAATAATAATAATAATAATAATAATAATAGAGTAATATAAATGTAATAGTAGGAACAATAATAGAGAAAAATAATACATGTAATAATACCAATAATAATAGAGAAAAATAATAAATGTACCATATATTCTCGACCCAAATATAAGCCAACCAGAACCCTCACCCGAGTATAAGCCGAGGGGAGCTTTTTCAGTCTTAAAAAAAGGGCTGAAAAACTAGGCTTATACTCGAGTATATACAGTGTTTAAAAGTCAACACTTGAGTTCAATTGGTTCAGTTAATCTATAATAATAATAATAATAATAATAATAATAATAATAATAATAATAATAATTTTAAAAAAACTTTCAGGGCGGTTTCCAACATAGGCAAAGCATTCAATTACCAACACAGAAACATACAACACAACCATATTAAAACATCAACATAATTACTATGACATAACATACTCATCTAGAATTAAAACCAGTTCAATGCTGATCCATTGGGTGAAGTTCAATATCGTGTTTTCATAAGAAAATTTGTTGATTTGTATGGGCAAATTTTGATAAAATTTTGATACAGCTACGGTAGGGCCGTAGACACCAACTAGCAGCTTTAATTCCCTGGAGTAGTATCTCCACTCCTACACATTGCCCTGCATCACAGAACCCTACAAACTGGGAGGGCTGAATATCCTCCTCCTTTCTGAATGGGAAAAATGAAGATTTCCCTCCCTTCCTTTTTTGGAGAGGACTGCTGATGAAATTCATAAAGCCATACGGAAACCTTGAAATTAATCTATCCTAGTTTGAACTAACAATTTAATAATTATGATTATTTAATGCTAAAAGAAAGTATGTGTTGCATGCTGTAAGAGAAGTGGAGTAAAATATGTGGCTCTCCACATATTTTGGCCCAAGATCCTCAAAATTCTTTTCCATTAGCCCTTCTGGTTGGGACAGATGGGAACTACAGGTTAAAGCATCACGAGGTCAGTAGCTCCCAAAGCCCAATTGATATAATTATTATTGATTAACCAGACTTATCCCCACATTGAAGACAAAGTTCCATGATTATATTCTGATATATATATTTACATTATAACATTTTTTAGAACCATCATTATCCTACACCATAATAATTTTTGTGTTATCCAATTTTGCTAGTAGCAACTGAGGATGACATTATGCTTTGTGAATATCCTTTTCCTTTATTTTATTAGAGTCAAGTTTTTATTCCTCATACCTTGAGTATTTTGTACATGATCTCATATACAGAAAATGTTCTTTCTGCTCGTGTCCAGTCCCACGTAGTAACCTTGGGTGAAAACACACAAAATATAACTACACACAATTATTTTGGGAAAACAGACTTTTGATATGTGGTCTAGGCTGTTATTTTGTAGCCCTCACTTTTAACAAATCAGTTATGTCCTGCTGATATGATAATAACGTATCTAAAATAGGTCAGCAAACCTTAAGATCAACATTTTTGACAGAAGGAGAAAATAAGCATCTTAAGCACTCAATATACCTTGCAGATTCTAACAGGCTGGTTTTATGGGAATGCTACAATCTGTATTCATGGAAAGGACATCTATTAGATTTGCATCAAACTCCATCTTGGCATCTCTCTGTTATATACGACAGTCCCGTCCACCCTGGGGCAGCTCAAGGGAATGAGCAGCTATTCACAACACATCCTTCAACCAGTTTGTGTGTGGGATTCAAGGATAGTTGTATCAACCACTGAAGTGGCTCAACACAACCCTCCCAAATCCCATTCTTTTGAGACTGAAGCAGCAACAAAATTGCTCACAAGATGTAAATTCAATCAACAATGTTTTCTGACTGAGTGCAAATTAGCTCTCATAATACTG